>NW_026859373.1:0-356167 GCF_026571515.1 Ruditapes philippinarum | reverse complement strand
AGCCAGACAGAGTAAACCTCCCCTGTCGAAAAAAGGGAAATCACTCTAACCTTAAAAAATTAATCCAGATAGAGTAACCTCCCCTGAAAACAAAGGGAAATCACTCTAACTTTTCATTTTTAGTCAGATAGAGTAACCTCCCCTGAAAACAAAGGGAAATCACTCTTACCTTAAATTATTAATCCCGATAGAGTAACCTCCCCTGAAAACAAAGGGAAATCACTCTAAATTTTCATTTTTTAGTCAGATAGAGTAACCTCCCCTGAAAAAACAAAGGGAAATCACTCTTACCTTAAATTATTAATCCCGATAGAGTAACCTCCCCTGAAAACAAAGGGAAATCACTCTAACCTTTCATTTTTAAGTCAGACAGAGTAACCTCCCCTGTCGAAAAAAGGGAAATCACTCTATACCTTAAATTATTAATCCCAATAGAGTTACCTCCCCTGAAAACAAAGGGAAATCACTCTTACCTTAAATTATTAATCCCGATGGAGTAACCTCCCCTGAAAACAAAGGGAAATCACTCTAACATTTCTTTTTTAAGTCAGCCAGTGTAACCTCCCCTGTCGAAAAAAGGGAAATCACTCTAACCTTAAATAATTTATCCCGATAGAGTAACCTCCCCTGAAAACAAAGGGAAATCACTCTAGCTTTTCATTTTTTAGTCAGATAGAGTAACCTCCCCTGAAAAAAGGGAAATCACTCTGACTTTTTTAATTTTTAAGTCAGATAGAGTAACCTCCCCTTAAGAAAACAAAGGGAAATCACTCTCACCTTAAATTATTAATCCCGAAAGAGTAACCTCCCCTGAAAACAAAGGGAAATCAATCTAGCTTTTCATTTTTTAGTCAGATAGAGTAACCTCCCCTGAAAAAAGGGAAATCACTCTGACTTTTTTAATTTTTAAGTTAGACAGAGTAACCTCCCCTTAAGAAAACAAAGGGAAATCACTCTTACCTTAAATTATTAATCCCGATAGAGTAACCTCCCCTGAAAACAAAAGGAAATCACTCTAACTTTTCATTTTTAAGTCAGACAGAGTAACCTCCCCTGTACAAAAAAGGAAATCACTCTAACCTTTCATTTTTTAGTCAAAAAGAGTAACCTCCCCTGAAGAAAACAAAGGAAAGTCACTCCTACCTACCAATAAGTCAGACAGAGTAATCTCCCCTGAAGAAAACAAAGGGAAATCATTCTAACCTTTCATTTTTATAGACTGGTCCCCTGCGAACTTCTTGGATGGGAACCATAATAGGACCCTGTACAAAAAAGGGAAATCATTTCATTATTAAGTCAGATAGAGTGACTACTATAAACAAGAATCATACGAGTTGAACGAATATTTGACGGCTATCTACCCTTTACTTTACTACTATTGTTTACTCAAACTGGATACAAAACCTATTCTAAATGAGTTGGATTTAAGATTATTAAAAACATATGCTTATAAAATTAATAAAATATGTTTTGCAGTATTTTCCACCATATTTCTACTGCGTTACTTACGCAATGGGGGTTATTTTTGCATATTTGACCTCTTTTATTTTGCGGATTTACATGGGTTGAAAGTGCTGCATCCAACGTGAAAATTATTTTCTTTGTTCATTCGATAATATATTACTTTTTTAAAAAAAAATCAAAATTTTCATGAAAATTTACATGCTGCTTTAAATTAAATGACATGAAAATGCTTTATCGTTTGTATTGGGATATCTATTAAAGATACAGTTGTATATTATCAATACGTTTCTTTTTTCTATTTTGTCGTTTAAGCTATCAAAACATTCTAGATCATTTGTGTGCGGTTAAAAAACGGACATCTTGCCTATAGTAATTAATAAATATATATCATTATAGCCAAACATGTACTTTTTAGTAAGTTGTTATAAGATGGAAATTTGGATATTGTCAGTAACGCGCGACGAAAAATAGAGATTTTCTTCAAACTGAATATTTCGTAAGTAATTTGTTAGTTTTCTACGTAAGTTAACGTTGAATCTCTAGAACCAACTAGTACTCTTCAACCTCGATATGCTTCTGTCACACAATGAATTGCTTCGTATTATAAGCAAGGCTATATAGTTTACATTAGGTAATTGAGGCAATGCAACAACGTTAGTGACGTGCGTATTGTTGCAAAAGCAAGTAGCCATTTATTACAGTTATATGTAAGACTGTGGGTGGCTATATTAAAACTTAACAGAACCGAAAATTAACACATCACTCAATGATGGCTATTCCCGGAATAGCCTTGTCCTTTAAAAACGACTTATTGAATCAGCAAAAGTATTCTAATTTTTATTTATTTTAGTGTTTATTTCTAAGATAAACAATATAAGATGAAAGCAAATTTCATCACACGTTCATTTATTCTTAATGGATCCATATATTTTGTTTATTTGAAATTTTTTTATTTCTCAGCAGTATTAATTATAATATTATTTTTATTTCCTAACAGACATATACATGCAACAATTCCATTTGGTACGAACTCTGAAAAGAAAAATTTCTCAAGAAATGCTATTCTCCCCATTAGGCATGCCGTTAATTACCAATGATCACCTTTAATGTAAAATTCAAAACCTTAACCTAAAGTCATTAACATTGAGACGACAAAACGGTTGAGCAATCGCATCCATACCATTGCAACATCATCGTTATTCTTCTTATTATTAATATTATAATTATTTTTATTGCTAATTTTCTTCTTCTTTTTTTTTCTTTTGCATTTAGTAAGAAAACTCAAAACTGATGCTTACACTAAAGACCATGAATTTGTGCAAATTATGCTGAGGAATTCGGATGGTTTAGTTTTCGGCATCGATTTCAATCACTTAATATGTAAATACTTAAACTTAACGTCACATGTTATAATGTAAGAACCTAATAACAGAAAGTCATAGGTTTAAACTACTGCGATTTGAACGATATCCATAAAATTTTTAGAAATTATTGTTTGACGTTGAAAATGAAAATTGTGCAACCCAATTCTTTAAAATAGCAAATGTTTATTTATTCATTAATTCAAGCAATTAATGTTCCTGCAAAGGATGAATGCAGATTTAATATCCAAATAGGCATATTCCGTAGGGATTCCGTAATATTCCCTAGATTTTGATCTTAACCTATTAAATGACTTGTCAGGAGGAGGAGCCAAATATATAGGTCATTGCAAAAATACTGTGACGTATAGCGTAAAAATAAAGAGCTAAAGCGCAAAATACTGCGTCGGTGTGCGTTGCCGTGTTTTTTTTAAATCGCTGTTACGTACAAGCTATTTGCGTTATCAAATTAGATATGGATTCATTGTGATATATAACAATAAGTGATAGTTTGAAAATTCTTCAATCGACAGCCCCAGTCCGGTTTATTTTTGTCTCATAATATTTAAAGAAACCTGATATTGCAATATCTTTGAAACTCCGGTATGAAATGCACTTACATGTATTTAAGAAGATTAATATCAAATAAGAATAAATTAATACTGATTAAATTGTTTATATCCACAGTTTAAAATGTTTTGTAGATGTAAAAGTATTGATTTTTATGCCTATTCCATATTGAATATTGCAAATTGTTTATATTCTCACAGGTCAATTACAGACAATTGCCATCTCAAATATTAAAATGCAACAGGATTCAACGAAGATAATATTTATAAGCAAAAGATGTTTCCTTGACAACCTTTTACCACGGTTTTATCTTTATTACTCGCTTTAAAAAAAAAGGGGGGGGGGGGGCTTTGTCATGTTTAGGCTTTTTTTTCACTCCATGTCTAGCTGTTGTGCTCTCTCTATTTTGTTCGTTGTCTTACTGAGTGCCTTTGCGGTAGTACATTCGATTGGTGACAATGAGTAATTATCGTATTATTTTGATTCAAAAACATGTATTTCATACCTGTTCCGTTTGGACAATCTTGATTTTTTATTTGTTTGGGTCGTCAAATGCTGTTAATTGCAAATGCCGAAAGTAGTCCGCTTTTTTGAAGCGGTTACTTCCCTTTATATGTACACGTGAATAGATACTCGTATAGACCACAGTTTCAGGAAAATTTCACTTTTTTGTCAATTTAAGAGAAAGAACAAATCGCCGATCCTTAAAACGACTATTCCGTGCAGACATTTCGCTTGGGTTAGAAATTTATTTGAACACGGATTTATATTACGTAATATAAATCCGTGATTTGAAAGACCATGCATGGGCTGATATTGCTGTCAAAAAAACCCTCCAAACTAATGGGCAAAACGTATTCGCAATCAGACAAATAGTCTTAAAAGAGAATCATGCCATCGACCATTTCTATCGATGCTTCGTAAAGCACGAGTTTTGATTGATACGAAGGATGACGGAAAGAGCCGAGAAGTTGCGATTGGTCCCAGACGGACAAATACTGAAATATATACAGATATTTCCACTATTACCAGATGACAAAACGTAATGTTAGTTTGGATGCTAATAATTATACAAAAAATGTTTGTTCTTGAATTTTAACCCCAGATAGATTCGTGGTTATCAAAGGAAATTTTATTTTTTCATAATTGTTATTAGATTTCGCGACCTATTTTGTCACTTAATTCAGTGCAGTATTTGACCCCCAAGCGTCTGTGTCAGTGATTATATATTTTCATCATGACACATTTTATAATATTCATCATTATGAAAGAGCTGTTTACAGGGTGTGTATCACATTGGGGTGACTGAACTTTTGATAGAGTGTTTAATAACTTTTTTAATACAGGGCATATCACTATCAGAGGTTCTGACCCCCCCCCCCATACATTTTTGATGATCAAGTGAGAGATTTTACTTCAAAAAGAGTGAGATTTTAGAATTTGCAATAAATTTGCAAAGAAGGAAGTTCTGACATCAAAAATAGGGAGATTTCTTTAATTTGTGAAAATACCCCTTATTTTAAGAAAAATCTTTGAAAATATGGCTGTTCCTAAAAAGAATCTCGTCAACTTAAGATTGTTTATATTTGATATCCATTTTGTTGACAAAGAGGGACATGTCTTTGACATTGTAGTTTGAAAAAAGTGTTACATTACAATTATGATATAAATTTACCACTTTTCATGGTCCCTGTCTTTATTCCCATAAAGTTATATAAAGCACTAAACAAGGGTGGCAGTGTCGTCAGATAAAATGTCAAAACTTTTGTTTCAGGCTGTGAGAAAAGTCTAGCTGTCTGTTTGGCACATGTTTGCTTATTTGCCAGTTTTTTGAATATTTGAATTTCCATAGACCAATTCACCATATATTTTTTATTAAAGTAGCTTCCTTTTAATGTAAAATGTTGCTTTCAGCGATAATGTAAAATGTTGCCAAAGTTTTCAAGTGTGCATAGTACTTCAGTGCCTTTTTACAATTTATGTAAATACCGGTTGCTACACAACTGCTGTAAAGTAAGGATAAATTCACAGCAATCATCGGTGATTCTTTGTTCATCAAAATCAGAACTAAACAGACTCTTTCACAGTAATATTTGTAAGCCAGTGTGGAGTTTAGGAAAATGGGATATGGCCCATATAGACACACACCTTGAAGATAGGCAAGCTAATTTTGGAGACCATAGTTTAAAGAGAAGAATACTAAATTGCTCAATATTGAAGCATAGTGATAATATCAAATCAAGAACCAAATTTGAAAATGACAATGTTACATGTAAGGTGCATACAGTATTATGCCAGCATGAAGATTATGAAAATATTACCGGCCTACCTAGAAAAAACTGCAATAGATTAAGGTCATCATTTTCTGATTCAAGTACAGTGACATCAAAATATTTATTGACTGTGTTTAAAAAGATGACAGAATTTCAGCTGGGCAAATTTTCATTTACTTCTAGAAGCTCATGTGGGCATAAATGTAGAAGAAATCACGCAGGAATAATTTTAACAAATAAAACACTTCTGAATGCAAAGAAAGGACAATGTCTGAGATTAAAGAGCCTATTCCATACATCAGCCAGGTTTAGTAATCAGCAAACTCAAGGAAAAAGTGTACGGGAACAACCACCGTGGAGAATTATGTTTTTTGGCACAGATGACATGGCTTTATACACCCTGAAGGAATTACACTTGAATATGTAAGTGAACGGCACTGAGGTTTGTATTTGTAAAATATGCGTACAAGAAAATGTCTGCAGCCAAGATGAAGTGGTTATTGGTAAAGGTCAGTTATGTGATTGAATTACTTTCCTAAGAGTCACTTTACATTTAGATACAAAAAACTGTCCAGTTAGCTCAATAGGTAGAGTGTTTGACTGTGAATCGGGCGACCCAGGTTTGATACCCTGTCAGTGCAGGTCACTTAATGTCATTGTATTTGATCATGGAATCTTTTCTACGGTCATGATGCACTGTGCCTCTGCTAAGCAAGTGGAATTTTCACACATGAAGCAGTCAGTGAGGTAACTTACAAGATGTTGGTGGTTCTACTGATGTGTCCAAAATCTTAGGTCATAGGTCATGACTAATTTGGAAATGTTGCTGAACGCTGATTTTAACCCTTGAAATAGAAGATATGACTGAATAATTTTGTTTTTGTACATTCTTTATTCTGGTTTACTACTATAAACTTAAGAACAAAGGTCACCCAAGGAATATATACATGGTCTTTATCGACAAGTGGTCTTTATTTGGAGGTTATTTTGTTCTTTTTAATTGAAGGAGGGTTGTCAAAGAGTTGTCTTTATGTACAGGGTGATCTTTATTGAGAGGTGGTCTTTAACACAGTTTTGACTGTATTTTTTCTGTACATTTTACTTGTAATATTGAAACAATAATTAGTAATTGGTCATGTAGTAAGTTTTTGAAATGATTAGCAGGACACCAAGAATAAAAAAATGGTTTTGAGAAATAAAATTAGAAACATTTCTGGGGCTTAACAGGCCTTTAAGTAGTCAGCTATATAAATTTTATGTAAAAAAATATGTTTGGGTGACAAATCTTTTATCATAGCAAAATTATTAACAGATATGTGACTGTTACTGTGAGATGCTGAGAACAAAATATAGTTTTGCTTTTATATACAATATATTAGTCATTAAATTTCCCAACAAATATTCATCTATTACTATACATACAAATGTATATACTTCAGGACTGATTCTGGAACTTTGGTAGAGTCTCTGGAGGTAGTCACAGGAAAAGATTATGTAAGTTGTACTCATAGGGAAATTCTTTTGTAAAATATTTGGCTGATTATAAGTCTGTCAAAATTATTTTTCTATAATAATCGAACTGAAGGCAGAGGAGGACTAAGAGAAACCACATATTTTATAATATTTATATAATATTATAACAGATAACTGATAATGCAGCTTTTTGCAGCCCTTAAGTTTTGCTACAAGTAGAGAGTCAGGTTAGCCTGTTTATCCCTTGCTGTCTGACATAGCTCTATACTGCTTGTATGTGAATTTTTTATATTTTGTATTGAAATCTCTTAAACTTTGGATAGACTGTTTCAATCCTTGGCAAATCAGTGACACAAATAACAGCTCTTTAGACATTTTTCACATCTATATTGTAATAATTGTTTAATAAAAATCTGTCTAGCAAATTATATTGCCTGTAGGGTTACTTTACTTAGACATTTAGTGTTTTTTACATGATTGGGATAACATGTATTCACTAAAATATTTAGCCAAAGATTGGAAACAGTGTTACCAATAATCTTGACCATTTATGATTGCTCCCCAATGTTAACATTTTGATATTGAAATTTCCTGTCCATAAAGTGGATTGATTCAAATTTAAAGTAGAAACCTTTTAGAAATGTGGTAGATACTGCAAAATTAATAAATTAGCACATATAACATGTAAGTTCTAACTTGAATTTTGAGTTCTTTTACTTTTCTTAAAATCATAAAACACATTTCTCAAGTTTTATTTTCTTGAAATGTTTTGGCTCATCTTGGGGTTATGCAGCTTTAACTGGAAAACTGAAATTCGGGCACATATCTGTAAAGTTTAGATGAAAACTGCCCCTAAATATGTATTCTTTGGATGCCCTGGTGAGTTTGAAAGTAATAAAACTTTATTTCAGCGTGAAGTTGCTGCTTTTGCGGAGAAAGAAAACTTGAAGATACATGATTGGCCGCTTGCTGTGGAGACGGGGAAGTACGATGTTGGAGTTCTTGCATCATTTGGTCATCTTATCCCCGATGATGTCATACACATGTTTCCATAGTAACTATGTCCATTTCTTATATTCTTTATTATAAAAAGTAGGTTACCTTGGGTTTTGTTTGACCTCAAGTCATGTATTGTGGTGGATGATATCCTGAAGGTCAAAATAAGTTTAGAACTAATTTACATTTCAAACTTTGACATAATCTTTGATCATTTTTATTGAAAATTTCAAAATAAGCACTTAATTTTAAATAATTCAAAATAAGCACTTAAAAGTGAACAGTGTAGACTCATAATGATCAGGCGGCATGGAAATCTAATCTTGGTCTAATCATGGGTGAGTTCAGCTGCGGCTTGAGGACTAAGAGGGAAAACCTTGATTTTGAAAAAAGCTTTTAGCTGATTTGATTCTCCCTTGAGTCTGTTTCAAGAATTTGACCATTACAAGTATAATTTGACAGGTATATGTACAGTAAGGTTTCCGCAAGGACATTATTATAAATTTTCTATTATTACTCTTCAAAATAACTCATATGTCTTGAATAGAATTTTATTTTGCATTAAATGTAAATGAATTATTTTTCAATTGTATTTCAGTGGAATTCTAAACATGCATCCAAGTTTGTTACCAAGGTGGCGAGGGGCCTCTCCGGTGGCCCATACAATTCTGAATAATGATGCAGTCACTGGTGTCTCGATCATGGATATACGTCCCAAACAGTAAATATACAGTTTATATGCAGTTCATAGCAGTTTTTATATATTTTAGGCAGATTTGTATTTATGCTTAGCACATTTTCCAATATCAACTGTTTGTCAATTGCCATTAAAGCAGTCAATCTTTTGAAATATAAAGTCAATTCAGCTCAACTTGACAATGAAAAAATGAGCATAATGTCACTTTAATGTCATGATATTGGGAAGTACATGGCACGGTCATTTTTGCTGGTACGAATATTTGTATAATATGTGTGGTATGAATGGTATCTTATATCTCATCAAAAACTTAAAAGATAAATATATAGATATTATAAAGACAGACTTAAATCTATTTTTAGAACAAGATTGTATATTAAGAAATGATTTGAATAATGTTCACGCTGGTTTATCATATACCTTAGAGACATGTTTCATATATAAACTGGGTAGTGCATACCCGAAACTAGTAGGTTATTACATACATGCTATAACGTCAGGGACTGTCCCAGAAATTAGGTTTCTGTCCCAGAAGTGTCCCGAAGATGATTTATGTCTCTGTAAAAATAAAAATCTTAAAAAATCTTATTTGCAGCCAGAAGTTTAAAATAAGTTTTCTTTTTACCATAAATCCTTTCAATGTAATAATTAAGTTCGCATAAACAATAGATAACACACAGATCCAAATGAAATTTCTGTAAAGATCCGTTAGGATTTACCTATAACGCTTAGTTTATAAAAAGAGTGGGGCAGTCTTTTTAAATTTAAGGCAGATTTATAATTTTATTCTAAACATTTTCCAATATCAACTGTTGGTCAAACACCATTTTGACAGTCAATCTTTTGAAAAATAAGTCAATTCAGCTCAACTTGACTATGAAAATATGAGCATAATGTCACTTTTATACAAATTTTGAACTTGTTCGGACGTTGTCGTGTGTTCCTCTCGTATTAGTTTCTGTACTTTAAATTGAAGATAAATGAATTCTATTTACAGTTTTGATATTGGACCTATTCTACTACAAAGAATGTGTAAAGTCCCTCAGAGGTGCACGACTCATGAATTGACAGAAGTTTTAGGAAATTTTGGAGCAAGTATGGTAAGTGAATAATGCCCCCCCCCCCCCCCCCCCCCCCCCCCCCCCCCCCCCCCCCCCCCCCCCCCCCCCCCCCCCCCCCCCCGTCTCCTCAAAAATAAGAAAGTTCATTTATAGACCAATATTTTCTATGTTTTGCACGTAGATAGATACCTTAGACTGTTGAAAAAAAGGATTTTACACTTTGAGTACTTAAGGCTTTTATTTTTTGACTGATGTCTTTTATATTTGATAGGCACATACAAGTGCATTGGGTGGTATCACAAAATTGTCCATTTGGTTGAAAGGTTGTCTGGAAAAATATTAAAATCAAATACTGGTACTGTAGTTTATAAACCTATAATGTATGAGTATACACATACATGTATATAATTCTATCTCTGCTTTCAGATGTTGGAGTGTTTAAAAGATTTACCAACTTTAGAAAGATTTGAGCATGAACAGGATGAAGCTGGTATAACATATGGTAAGAAAGCTTTGATTTGATTGGTTGAATGATATTTCTACATAAAAGAGGTTGCTTCTGATTGGTTAAATGATATAAGATAAAAGTGCTTGATTCTGGTTTGGTGGAGGTTATTTCATAAAAAAAGCTTGATGCTGATTGGTTAAATGGTATAAAATATAAATGCTTGATTCTAATTGGTTAAATGATATTAAATAAAAGAGCTTCATGATTCTAATTTGTTGAATGATACAAGAAAGAAAAAACCTCAATGCAGATTAGATGAATAATATTAGGTAAAAAACATGATTCTGATTTGTTTGATATAAGACAAAAAAGCTGGATGAAGATCAAACAAAGGATATAAGGTAAATAGAGGATATTGAATAAAAAACAAACAAAATATTATTTTCAAAAGGTTTGACACAAATATATTTTAAATATTTCAGCACATAAGATAAAGTACAAGAATGCTAATATAGACTGGGAGAACAATACAGCAGAACAGATCGACTGTCAATACAGAGCCCTAGCAGAATCGGTTGGTATATTCCATTTTCACATGAAAATATCACTATATCTTCAAAATTAATAATCATTTGTGATTTTTAGCTTGTCTGTTACAAAGAAAAGGTCAAGCCATCATGATTTCTGTGGCAGCAGATTTGTTGTCTCATGGTGCAAAAACTTTAATGTGGCTTATTATTCAAAGATCTTAAATGGTATGAGCATGAAACTTGAAAAAACTTGCATATTATAAAAAGGTGTAGTGTATGTGAAAGCTATATTTTTGGAGTTTCGTCACTTTTTAACTCAGAATTTTTGCCAAAATTGCTTATTAACTAGAAAAATATTAAAACTATGAAAGGTAACAACATGAAACTTGAAATACTTCATTATCATGACATGACACAGTTGATGGACAAGGGACATTATTCTGAAAGCTAAATGCTTGGAGTTATTTCCCTTTTTAACATAGATTTATAGAAAAAAATATTGTATATCCTTTTATTGATTTACAGATTCCTTTAAAAACAGAATATGATGGCCAAATAGTGAAACTGTTGAATGTAGTTGACCCAAGTTTATTTAAAGGTAAGTTACATCTCATGTGATAGTAATGAGTGGGTGGTTGGGGTCCTATTGGGATATGGCTGCTGTCTGGTATGCAGGTGCTAGGATTGCAATTATGAGGGGTGTTGTGTAAACACTAAATAATCAAAAGATTGCACTGGTTCTTCAATAACGTTGTTTTATTATCGATTACCGGAAGTCAACTCATATAATGACGTCAATACAATAACATATAAAAAGGCGCGTCACGCTAAACGTGACGCTAATATTGGCGCAATTAACTCAGTACATACATATGTACGTAACACTCCGGGGGCCACACTGCTTGTTCAAGATCATATTAATTGTACAAACTGAATTCAATGAAATGAAGTATTGTAACTTAGAAACTTTGACATCAGATATATCTAGTGAATTAAATTACAAGTTCGACCGATCAATTAAATTCATAAACTGTCTCTGATAGTAAACCACTATTGCAATTAGTTTCAAATCATTGTTATAATACTCTTATTGCAATTAACCGGTAAAGTTTCACTGATTATATATAACGCATTGCAAATGTCACTTTATGTTTTAAAGGCATGCGCAAAAAATTGGTGCCGGCAAATGCATGTGAATCACGTGTACAATGTTACTTATGTTCTAGTGGGTACAGCTTGGCAATAGGTCGTGTAGTAATTCCTCGTCTGGATGTAACACGGGCTGCTCAAATATGTCCATCACCTCCAGTTACTACATCTTCTATAATTCCTAATGACCAGCGATTCCTTGGTAAATATTCATCATGTATTTGAACCACGTCACCAACATTGATATTGTCACCATGGTTACCAGATTTTCTGTGAAACTCTAGCAACGATGTGAGGTATTCGTGTTTCCATCTTGACCAAAAATGATCAAGCGTTGCAGTCTTAAATCTGAACAATTTACCGGCCGATTCTTGGGTTAATTCCTTTGTTATGGGATCTCTGTTGTCTGGATAAATAGGGGAGGTAATCCTTCGTCCGTATGGTAGATGAGATGGGTCTTTGAGATCTGTGTACATGAATGTATAGATAAGTGTGCGGTCATTTATAACACATATTTTCTCCAACTCTTTTCTCACACGATGGTGGGGCATAGTTCTGGGTCTACTTATATGCTCGTTTCGTGATATAATGTTGTGGTCATCTTTCTGCGGTAAATTGTCAACATAATTTTCTTTACTGTACGTAATGCTATTTTTCTTTCCTGCTTACTGGAATCAGATTTTGTTAAAAAAGTTGCTGTAGGAATGAAGTCTTGAGGGCTATTCAGCAAATTTCCAGCGTCTAAAATATTGATTTCATTCAGTATACAGTGCATCAATTCACGCAAAGACCACGACTTTATCCCGTGCGCACGTGTAATGTTTGTTCTGACCTCTGGCGGTAGTTTTTGAAGGATAACAGGTGTAAGTAGTGAACCGTATGTAGTCTCATTCTGATTCAGTGAAGCTAATGCTCTGATATATGTCTCTGTTGTATCATAGAATTTTCTAACACTTTGTACAGTGTACATGGGTGCTGGAACTTCAAGTAATGCTTTCATGTAAGTTTGTATAATTCTGTCTTTTTGACCATATCTCTCATGTAAAAACGAAATAGCCTGTTCATAATTGACATTCGTTAAGGCAAATCAAGCTATTGTTTGCAAAGCTTCATTTTTAAGCAATTGAATTTCTGTACTCCGCTAAGTGAAAGATTTGTGTGTATAGCAGACTCGTAAGAATCCAAGAATGAACACCAATCAAGGACATTTCCGGCGAACTTCGGCAAATCTAACTTTGGTAATTTGTGATATACTGAGCTTTGAGATAAGGACGGTAAGAAATGTATCTGGGAAGTATTCTCGCTGATACCTGGCGCACAAATCTCGGATGTTTCGCTTGATATGGACGCTTGAAATGGCTGAGCATTAGGGTTTAGAGCTGGGGAATTGTAGTTAAAATTTGAAATTGATACTTTCCTAAAATCATGTTTCTTCTGTATCTTGGTCTTTAACATGTATATATACTCATCATGCTCAAGAATTTCTGTTTCTATTTGTTCTTCTTCGTCTTGAAAAGAATCAAGGATCTTTTCGTGAATCTCCGTGATCGTCTGCTGTTTCTGTTTGAGGGAATCAATGATCGTCACAAGTTCCTCGTAATCGGCTGCCTCCCGCTGAATTATCTCGAATTTGTTCAGGAGTCGTGTAACTGCGCCTTTGTGACCCTTCTGTATAGAACGTAATTTTGTTGCCATAGTGTTATCCAGTTCGCGGGACCAAAATGTTGTGTAAACACTAAATAATCAAAAGATTGCACTGGTTCTTCAATAACGTTGTTTTATTATCAATTACGGGAAGTCAACTCATATCATGACGTCAATACAATAACATATAAAAAGGCGCGTCACGCTAAACGTGACGCTAATATTGGCGCAATAACTCTGTACATACATATGTACGTAACAAGGGGCATTTAGATTTACCCGCAGCTGTCTGTGCATCCGTCCGTTCATTCTCTTGTTGCGTTGCATGTACCTCTAAAAGTGCTTGAGCGAGAGACAACAAACTTTACAGGAGTGTTGACCAGCATGTGAAGTTGTGCATCTTGAGTTTCACATGTAGGTTTATCTAGTTATTCAACATTTTTGTTTTTTTTTAACATGTCTTCCATGTTGAGATCTCAAAATGATCTTGCACAGATGGTTATTACAGTTATTTTGGTGGGTTGTGTGTTTTTTCCATATGATAGTGGTATTTTTATCCTAAGAATGTCTTGTATTTCAGATATAAGGAGTAAGGATGTTAAAGGTGTCAAAGGAGACATCATGGATGCTGAACCAGGCACTGTTGGGTATCATAAACCAATGAAATGTATTGTTGTCAAGTGCAAGGTTAGAATTTAAAATTAATTTAATTTTATTTACCAAAAGTTTAAAGTCAATTTCACAAAAGATTAAAGCATCCTTCAGCGTGCTTCTTGGATAAAAATTTCAGGGGAGCATATAATCAAAAGTGTGTCATGTTATCATTTTGTCCTGCATTAGCTTGACTACTTAAACAATAGGGAGAGCTATTGTTCGCACCCTGACATTGTTGTCACACTTCGGTTTAAGTTTTTGTGTGGAGGTTGGTGTCTTGAAAACTACTGAAGAGAATGGGCAGAAACTTCACACACTTTTTTGAGAGCATAATAGGAGGTCGCTGCCTAAGGCCAATAACTTAGATTTTGTCAGAATTTATTAAGGCCCTTTTTGAACATGCAAATTCTTACTATCAAGCACTGAGAATAGTGGAGCAAGATGTTCTTTCAACAGCTCTTGTTTTTTATTTTTCTCTTATCAATACTCTATACGTGTTTACTATTTTATGTCATTCTTTGTTTCTTTTTAGCGTGGACTCATCGGGTTTCAGAATATTGTACTAAAGAAAACCCTTAGAGCCACAGATTTCCGCAATGGTTACATTAATAAGAACGAGTTCACCAAGTACACAAAGTTCAGGAGTTTAGATAATGATCTTAATAAATATATTAAAGTGAAAAAACTTTCTTTGAAGGCTAAAGGTTGATAGGAAATAATAAGTCAGTTTTACATTGACCTATTTTTTGCCACTTACACATGTAGACCATATTGACATATGTTTAAGTATAATTTATTCTTCTCAGAAATGTATAATGTTAATTTATTGCATGTGAATGTTTTTTGAAGCAGTAAAACATAAGTCCACTTACCAGTATCTTGTACATTTTGTCCAACTAAAGACCAGTGTGTGGGTAATATGCCATTTTTTAGGTGTCTTGTTTCCACAAATCATTTGTGTTATTTTCAAAATTAATTTGTCTTACTTTCAAAATTAATATGTCTTATTTTCAAAATTAATATTTCTTATTTCCACAATTCAGGCACTTTGTTTTGCCTAATTTTATTTTGTTTTTGTTTGCCTGAGAATGAACTGGGGAAATTAGGAAAGGTTGAAAATTTAACACAAATCAGATTGTTTTTGTTTTTGACCTTTTAGCCCTTCAATAATTTATTATTTTGTGCATTGTTTTGTTTATTTAACTCATGTTGATATTATCCTGTGTTTAGATGATTTTGTATCAACTTCTATGCAATAACAAGAGCACCTCATGCAGTGTTAACACTTGTCATTTAATGGCAACCAATTTTGACAAAAATTCTAAGTTATAAAGGGTCATAACTCTTAAAAATAACGTTCAGAAGTATGCCCCTTGTATGCCAACTGCACTTTGTCATAAGCAAGTACTCATGTTGATAACTTTAAAATAATGACTTTGAATAATGGGCTACATTAAAGTTTTTACATGAAAGCAAAACAGGGGTCACAATAGCTTGACTTTTTCTTTGATACAGACAAGCTAAAACTGTCCAATTTTGTATGCAGAAGCCTGAAGGGTGAGTTGCATTGACAGATGGATCAATAGTTGTTACTCGTAATTATTTTGTCATCAAAAGAAAAGTGTTTTGCCACACACAACTGAAGGCGGGCTTGAGAGAAAGCAGAGCTCTTTTCATTGTTGGGGGCCGTCTCGTAAGTTTTATATTCTGTAAGATGATTTGATGTAGTGTTATACATTATCTATATATTATCCTGTGATACAACAGATTGATTGGCATTGATTTAGCACTAGTGTTATTTAAACAGAATTTGAATTAAATTTTTTTTACAAAACAAAAAATGAAGTTTTAGTTTATAGTTTAACCCACATTAAAAATACATGAATCCTCTCTAGTCTAGTAAAATTGTAAAAGTGAGACTTTTATTTTATGTCATTGTGTTTTGTAATTTCTCATTACCACCAGCACATCTGTTTAAACTAGCATTACTTGCCATTGTCTGAAGAATTACTATCATTTTTTTGGGTTGATATTGATACTCTTGTCTAATTATGAAGTTAAGCCATTTATAAATAACAAAAATATACCCAGTTACAGAAAACAAGACATGCCCACAGGCAGAATTTTGAGCCTGCTAGTCTTAATTCAAACTTTAACCTAAAGGCTTCAGATGAAGGAGAAAGATGTAAACATAGATGAGATGTGTGCAACACGTCATCTTTATACCCAAGGCAAAATCATGACATTGCATCATCTTAGGTGACCTTGACTTTTGGCCCAGTGAGCTGGTTGATGTGCATGACACATAGTCTCAAGATGAACATTTGTGCAAAAAAAACCCGATGTTATTTGAAAATTCCTCCATGCACAAAGAAGTTATGGCATGGACAAGTTCAGATGCACCCACACACAAACACCTGTTTTGAGAGAGCTCAACAAATATTCCATTGAGCATAATACTTCAAAGCATAAGCCAAAAAAAATTTTAATATTTTTATTTAACTTCTTGTTACCTCGACAACTCAATTTTATCATGGAGGACATTTGTGCTGAGTTATATCATAGCTGGGTAATGAGTAGGACTCACCACCCCATACTTTGTTACTTGACCTTTGTCCCCTAAGTGTGACCTTGACCTGTGCCAGACACCTGAATTTTTGACGTAACACTTTGCCTTACTATGGAGAATATTTGATTATAAAGTTTGCACACAAGTTATTGCTACTGACTTTCATCAAATTTTATAAGGATCTTTAAAAAATTTTTTTATTGGAGTCTATTAAAAGAAAGAAAGCATCAACGATAAGACTTTTTCTCTTTTATTTTCAGTTCCCATCATATATAGAATTTTCAGAATAAATTAACAACAGTCAAAACACTTATAAATATAATCATCAATTGAAATATAACAAATATTTTCGTTCTTTCATTGAAAACAAACTCAAAATTAAAATAAACTAATACAGTAAACTTCACTTATAGCGAACACGGTTATAGCGAACTTCCGGTTATAAGGAACAATTTATTTTGGCCCGAATTTTGCCCTTCTTTATTTAATATAAAAATATACGGTTATAGCGAACACGGTTATAAGGAATTATCGCTTATAAGGAACTCATTTCTTAGTCCCAATTTAGTTAAAAGTGCATAAAATTACACTTTTATAACGAACTCTAAATATCGTCTATTCGTAAATATATCCCGCATTTTCAACTTTCGTTTTCATTGGCACGGAATAAAACTCGCGGAATGTACCGTTTATTGTTGTATGTAATTAAATATATCTATGAAAATGAATTTGTAAAGAAGTATGTAATAGTTTTCTATTTAGGATATTTTTGCTTGAGTTCTTGTCACAAAGATAAAACGGTAATTCCTTTTATTCTATAATTTCTTTTCTTTAATAGTTTGCTCGAGTAAAATAATTATCGGTTTTCAACATAATCACGCATGCTTGCCAACATAATCCATAGAAAACTACAAAGTATGCTTTATTGAAATGAAAAGAAATCTATATAAGTCACCCTTAAAATATAATAGAAGATATTCAATATAAAAGGAAGAAAAATGGAAAATCTTGTTTATTCTCATTCATTGAAAGAAAACGAGAAGCACAGTACAGTACTGTGAGTTAAGAAACAAAATAAGAGGTTTTATGAAAAATTGAGAAAGGGAGTAAAACTAAAATTTAAATAGCAAAGGATTTTCAAATTCCAAAATGTACGCTCTCGGGTATTGTGTCTAAAAAAGAAATAAATGATAAATTATTCTTAATCAAATGCTCTTTAAAATGGCGGACGATGTTTAACAATCAGTTCGTTATATGTAAATATGTTCGCTATAAAAACTCCTGATACAAGGAACTAATTCGTTATATGCTTACAAAGAACTCCGGATATAAGGAACATATTTTGAATGTCCCAATGAGTTCGTTATAAGCGGAGTTTACTGTATACATAAAATTTTGGTATCACCAATACATAATTTCCATTGTCATTCCGACAAAGCTAACAGCTTTAAGAAACAAGAGGGCCATGATGGCCCTGAGGTCACTCACCTGTATATAGCCCCCCCACCCCCGCCCAATTTTTACCCAAGGGCTTTTATTTGTTTATTTGAACAGACTTGGTAGACACCCATAAGAAGATGTTTCATGCAGAACATCTAAGTTCTAGCTCATTGGGTTTTTTAAAAGAAGATTTTTTAAGTTTTTACTATACACATATAGTTAAAAACAATGACACCCCTCGGGCAGGGCCAGTTTTGACCCCTGGGCTTTTATTTGAACAAACTTTGTAGATATTAACTTAAAGATGTTTCATGCTTAATATCTAAACTCTAGTTATTAGGGTTTTTTCAAAGAAGATTTTTAAGTTTTTGCTATGTATATAAGGAAAATCAATGACCCCTGGGGCGGGGCCAGTTTTGACCTCAGGGCTTTTATTTGAACATACTTGGTAGACACCCATTAGAACATGTCTCATGCTAAATATCTTAGCTCTAGCTCTTTGGGTTCTTTAAAAGAAGATTTTTTAAGTTTTTACTTTATGCATATAAGGAAAATCAATGACCCCCTGGGGCGGGGCCAATTTTGACCCCAGGGCTTTTATTTGAACAAACTTGGTAGACATTCACTAGAAGATGTTTCATGCCAAATATCTAAGCTCTAGCTCTTACGGTTCTTTAAAAGAAGATTTTTTGAGTTTTTACTATATGCATATATAGGGAAAATCAATGACCCCCTGGGGCAGGGCCAATTTTGACCCAAGGCCTTTTATTTGAACAAACTTGGTAAACATTCACTAGAAGATGTTTCATGCCAAATGTCTTAGCTCTAGCTCTTTGGGTTCTTTAAATGAAGATTTTTTAAGTTTTTACTTTATGCAATTAGGGAAAATCAATGACCCCCTGGGGCGGGGCCAATTTTGACCCCAGGGCTTTTATTTAAACAAACTTGGTAGACATTCACTAGAAGATGTTTCATGCCAAATATCTAAGCTCTAGCTCTTACAGTTCTTTAAAAGAAGATTTTTTAAGTTTTTACTATATGCTTATATAGGGAAAATCAATGACCCCCTGGGGCGGGGCCAATTTTGACCCCAGGGCTTTTATTTGAACAAACTTGGTAGACATTTACTAGAAGATGTTTTATGCCAAATATCTAAGCTCTAGCTCTTACGGTTCTTTAAAAGAAGATTTTTTAAGTTTTTACTATATGCATATAGGGAAAAATCAATGACCCCCCGGGGCGGGGCCAATTTTGACCCCAGGGCTTTTATTTGAACAAACTTGGTAGACACTCACTAGAAGATGTTCCATGCCAAATATCTTAGCTCTAGCTCTTACAGTTCTTTAAAAGAAGATTTTTTAAGTTTTTACTATATGCATATAGGGAAAATCAATGACCCCCCCGGGGCGGGGCCAATTTTGACCCCAGGGCTTTTATTTGAACAAACTTGGTAGACACTCATTAGAAGATGTTTCATGCCAAATATCTAAGCTCTAGCTCTTAGGGTTGTTTAAAAGAAGATATTTAAAGATTTTTCTTTCGGTTGCCATGGCAACCAGAGTTCTGCATGGAATTAAATTCTTTGAACAATTTTTAAAGGTGACCACCAAAGGAACATTCCTGTGAAGTTTGGATGAAATTGGCTCAGTGGTTTATGAGGAGATGTCATTTAAAGCAAAAGTTTACGGACGGACGACGGACGGACGGACGGACGCCGGACGAAAAGCGATCACAAAAGCTCACCCTGTCACTTTGTGACAGGTGAGCTAAAAAAAGGTAGGAAAATCTATTTTTAGCTTTGATAACCTTGACCCAGTTGCTGTGCTACCAATTAGTAGTCATTGTAAGAAGGCAACTGATTATACATCTAAGATAAAGCCATGAAATGAAAGCACTTAGAGAATTGGTGAATTGGCAAAAATACCACCCATTTGTAGAGCTGAATGGTAGGTGCCAACTCACTACGCCATTCATACGAGCCAAAATGCAGGGATGTCATTGAAGGGCAAAATGATAAATCTGCTGCAATATGCTATATGTAGCAAAAGTTTTTGTTGTGAGCAAATAGTTGCCGCTTTGTCCACCTGCCCATCAGCTCATGATGGCCCGTAATCCAATGTTTTCACTGAATATTGAAATACCACAGTTAATATATTGATGGAATGTAGTGTGTTTCAGGGATTCACGTTGATTAAGGTAAGCTATAAATAGTAAACATTTTGAATAAAACTCGTTTCTGTTGTTAAAAATAAGTTGGAATATATATAGAGGATATTCAAGTTTCTCTATAAATACATGATTTACTTTCATCAAGTGGTATGAAAATAAATATTTCATGAGTGGTGGTAGCCACGAGTGAAAAATGGTAATATCTATGCCACAAGATGAAAATAAATCATGTATTTTTAGAAAAAACTTGAATTTTCTGTTTATCATATACATTGCTCTTTTTGAAGTTAAAATTTGAAAGAATTTCCCTTAAATTTTGCGTATCGGCAGAATTTTATAGAAAGAAGTCCGGCAAGATACCAGTGAAAATATGGAAAATATGCTCCACTGCAGTGAAAAGTAAATTTTTACAGTGAAAATATGGAAAATGAAAATACGCATTTTATTTAATTAATATTTCTCAATATTTCATTAAAAAGTATATAATAAATAAGTCACATCAGCAGTAAAGTTTATCTAGAAGTTTATTATTATTTGTTAAAAACTTCTTGAGCAGAATAAGCCTACCAAAATAAAAAAGAATAAGTTGAAGTGAAGTCTTGCATTTGTTTAACAAATCATTGAATTAAAGAGAAACTAAGTTTGTTTTATTTATTTACCAAAGAACTAATTGAAAATTAACTGTGTTTCATTAAATGTCACAAAGAATTAAAGAGGTTTCATTTATATTGTATAACAAAAGAAATAAAATTAAAGAGAAACTAAATGTGTTTCATTTAATTCACAAAGAATGAAATTAAAGAGAAACTAAATGCGTTTCATTTATTCAACAAAGCATTAGATTTTAAACAGAAATCAATGAATTTCCTTTTAACAAATACATAAATAAGAGAAACTAAATGTGTTTCACTACTTTTAGAAATAAATAAATAGGAGATAAAAATAAAATTGATATAGAAATAAATTTGAGTAATTGATTTAACATAGAAAGAAATAAAAGAATTCTGTGAATTTGACATAGAAATAAATTGAATAGACTTGATCAGTGCATTTCAGAAATTGACCAAGTTTTTGATACATATATATTTTATACTTTTATATTTTCTACCAAAATTCATTAAATTTTAATATATTTTATTATTTCTACCAAAAATTTATTAAATATTTACTATTTCAACCAAAATTCATTGAAGTTTCAAATATTTTCTTATTTCAAACCCGATTCATTTTTAATAAATTTTAATATACCATTATATAATTTCAAACAATATTTCATTATTTCAACCAGACAATAAATTTGTTCACTTCATTTTATGACTATATAATTTTTACACTAAAAATTTTATTTTGTCAGCAAAACAAACTTAAGGGGAAAAAGATATTACATATCTAAAGCATTACTACAAATTTATCCCACAAAAAAATATAACAATGCAAATATCCCTTAACAACGAGACACTTTAATACTTACAAAAATGGATTTCAACAAAAATATAGATACACAACAAAAACTACAGTAACTAATGATGGAATCAAAAGCATAGCATAATTATGGCCATATCATTGGCGGAAAAACAAAAGAACAAAACAAAATATATATTATCTAATTATGAAAATGATAATAAATAATCAAAGTATTTTATACACACATCACAAGATAAACAAAACAAATATATTAATTACAATAAAATTAATGGAAATAAATATATATATGAGCCGCGTCACAACAAAACCAACAGTGGGTTTGCGACCAGCATGGATCCAGACCAGCCTGCGCATCCACGCAGTCTGATCAGGATCCATGCTGTTCGCTATCAGTTACTCTACCTGTAATAGGGTTGGTAAGAGAACAGCATGGATCCTGATCAGACTGCGCGGATGCGCAGGCTGGTCTGGATCCATGCTGGTCGCAAACCCATTATGTTGGTTTTGTCGTGACGCGGCTCATATTTACTTCGAACAAACACATCTGTGGTAATTTTACTTCATGGAATTAAAGCCGAAAGCTTTACACGATAAATAACTATAACATAAAAATATAAACATTACATTTAAACCATAACTTGCTGAAACACAGTTTACAAAACTAAAATTGATGGCATTTTGTTAAAATTAAATGGTGCATGAACAAAATGTAAAAGATTGCTGATTTACAAAGAAACAACCCAAAATTGGGATAAAATTAACAAGTAAAGCAACAGGTCAAAATAATGATCTACTTTAGGATCAAAATCATGATTTACTTTCGGATCAAAATCAATCAATTTTTGGATCGACTGTAAAATACCCATATTATGTACAATCATGTTAAGCATGCTATTTCAAGTCCAATTTAATAATTTAATCTATGAGGATAAACAATTGGAAATACTTGAGTTTTTAAATCTGACCCTAATCTTGATCCTTAAATCTTAGTGAACACAATGCCAGAATGATTGTGACCCATGGCTATTGTGACCCAGGATGGGTTAGCTATTGTGACCCAGGATGGGTAAGCTATTGTGACCCAGTATGGGTTAGCTATTGTCACCAGTAAAAAACCAACCCAGTCTGTACTATGCTCTGACTATCTTAACATTTACATTTTGATTTACCCAACAGTGATAATGGACAGTTCCAAAAAATGGTAGCAGGACCAGTCCATTTAAGAAATTCAGCAAGTTAAAGGTTAAAGTAATTCCTTTATCCCAGACTATGTCTGTTTAAATAGGACATAAAATTTACAACAATAGGATAAATCATTTCAGCAATATGCCCAAATAAAACAATAAAAACATAAAACAATATAAGACAATACAATATGGTTATTTAAAAAATCAAGTTAAACCATGATGGGAGTTTTGAGGACAGAACATCAGAGGTGGGTTTTTCTTAAAGGGACTTACCCCCACACACAGAATATACTTTTGAAAATCTCTGGGAGAAAGGCAATCTTTTATAATCATCTAGATTCATCTACTAGTTAAAATCTGCTCTGTAATTTGTATTTTTTGATGCCATTTTGTTTCTTAAAAAAACAACAAAAAACGACAACAACAAATACCCATGGTGTGTGGGTTAGCAACTTTAAAGGATTGTGACATCGAATCATTCGATCACCTTATTGCAGTAACAGTCTAACTCCAATCAGATATTAATAGGATTAACCCATTACTGCACTAAGGTGACGCATTTTGATGAATGACCATAGTGGTATGTTGCTTAACATCTAATTTATCGTTCATCAAAGTTTTATCAAATTGTATTCCGGCCAAAGGCTAAAAATGCCATGTTTGGCTAATATCAGTAGAATAATTGTTTGTTTCTTGAAGTTTAGGAAAAATGGGCCCATTGTGGACAAATCCACTTTAAAGTAAATTGGTCTATAATGGAAGATTTTTAATACCATAAATAATTATGTTGATAGTATTTTGTATCTTAATTGGAAAGAAACCAAGAAAGAATTATCTCTGGATGTTTGGAAGTGTTATACACATTATCTGATATAACATATAAATATATAGCAGATAATAAAGTGTTCTAGAACAAAATAATTATTATTTATATATACATGTATCTTCATACTATATTACTTCAGAACTCGATCAGCATTTGATATTCAGAAATATTTCAAAGAACTACACAAAAGATACATTTTTACTTTCTTTTCAATATTTAAAACACTTAGGAAAATGTACCCATTGCAGATCAATCCACTTTAACGTACATAGTAAAAGATATGAAAGTAGTACAAAAATACACAAGCAATCATTTCACTGTTCTGCTCTTTTCTAAACATTGGAAAAATATTCTACTTTTCTTAAAGTATCAATTTTATCTTGTTTTATGTAATTGGCCAGTCAGTCCATGCAAAAATAAAAAAATACATTGAAAACTTATACATTTATTTAAAAAAGTGAAAAAGATTTGACGAGGTATTTTCTAGGTCATTTTGAATATTGAAATTTTGCAATAGCTGTTTACTTGATATATGCCACTTTTAGTGATGAATGGGTGCAAGTTAAAAATATCTGGAAACTTGAAAACCCTGAATTTAGCATTATTTCAATTATTATGTAGAAAAATAGTGCCTTCAGGAGTAGAAAATACCTGAACTTCAGGCACTTGCCCGAAAACTTGTACCCATGATAATGAAATATGTAGAAAAAAATATTGCATATTTGTGACTTTAGTTAGAAAAATACATATTTAAATGCCCAGACTCATAGTTAAATGAGGCAAAAAGATATTTTACAAAAACCCGACTTACTATACGACTTAAACCCTCAACATTTTTAAGTAAACTATGTTAAAAGCAGACATTAAATTTGCTAAAGAATAAGAAAGGGCATTCTCAACTTTCATCAACATCAAAAAATAAATAAAAAGATTGGCCAAATGGAGGACCAAATGTTTGAACTTTTACTGGTGACCACAACCTTAAAATGAACATTAAGTGGTGACAAGATAACACACATACTTTCATAGATTATCTAAAGGATTTGCATTAAATGTCAGTCTGAAAACTATGAACAGAATTCTCTTTGGCCAAATCACTTTAATGATATGTTATAGAAGAAATACTGAAAATTAGCCTGGAAAGAATCTTATATAAGTCAATTACTTGGCCAGGCTAATACCATGTGACTAAAATACTAATATAAATCTAAAAGGCAAGAACAATACTCTATGCCTCAAAATATATAAAGGCCAAAACAATACCATATGACTAAAATATTGTAACAGCCTAATATATATTAGCCCATGACTAAAATATTGCAAGAGCCCAATATATTAAAGGCCAGAACAATACCATATGGCTCAAATATAATGGCCCAATATAGAAAGGCAAGAACAATATTGGATGCCACCCAAAATATATTAAATCAGAACAATACCATAAGGCTAAAATATTTTAAAGGCCCGGGGCAATTTAATTTGATTCAAATAATATAAAAGCCCAATAATCATTCAGTCAGGAAAATATTGAAAGACCAAAATATTCTATATAAAGGCCAAATATTCATCAAAATATTTAGAATATAAAAATAGATTGATGCATCACTTTAGTGCAGTAACAGGTTAAGTCCTTCTAAATTCAATAGGAGTTAACCAGTTACTGCACTAAGGTGATGAATTATATGTCTGTACAAGAGCACTTTCTTGTAAACATACAAAATTACTATTAAACTTAATTGAGCCGCATCATGACAAAGCCAACATAATTGGTTTGCGACCAGCCTGGATCCAGACCAGCCTGCAATCCACGCAGTCTGATCAGGATCCATGCTGTTTGCTTACAAGTAGAGAAACAGATAGCGAACAGCATGGATCGTGATCAGACTGCGCAGGCTGGTCTGGATCCATGCTGGTCGCAAACACATTATGTTGGTTTTGTCATGGTGCGGCTCAAATTATGTTGTTACAATGCTATACTTATAATAATATCACATGATCTCACTTTGTATCAATGTAACATATAATCTAAATTATTAAATAATTTTGTTATTTTTGCCATAATTTTTGGCCAATTTATGGCAATAAAATTTTTATCAGAGATAAAGAATCTTACATTTGTTGTCATTTCCAAACACGCCTGCATTACACTTGTCTGAGGCTTGCTATGTATTTAATTATATAACTTATCCCCCTCTCCTTTCATACAAGACTTTAAAAAAAAGCAACCAATGCCCCTTGTTTCACAAATGAACCATGTCAAAATAAAGAGGTATGCCAAGTTTCGTGTTAAAAACTTTTTAAATATTCGGCCATATTAAAGATTTTGAATGGCAGCAATAATGCAGCAATCATAAAAGCTCGACTTTTTCTTCGAAACAGACCAGCTAAGAAGTGACAGCTAATGTAAGATCCTATATTTAAATACATACATATAACACATAATATACATATCTTAAACTTGTTCATCAATTTTTATATTATTCGCAGTGAAGAAATCATCAAGAATCTTAATTACGACGCTTGACGCACTACAGAATGTGTCAATATCTGTCATCAGACTGGTGATATAACATTGCTCGTCAACGTCTGTATCGTTGGGATTTAACAATGACAGGAATGTACTACGGTATGGTAAAGCTTTTACTGCTACCTGAAATTATAAATAGATAATTTTATTTAAATAAATTCCGTTGTAAGGTTTTCACATATTACATGCCCTGGCCACAGTGGCGAGCGAGGTAAGAACTTTGAAGAAATTTACTTTGACCAGTGAAAAATTGACACCAAGGAAAGCCTTTCTTATCAGAATCATTAATTTACATTAATTATATTATTAATTAAATATTAATTAATAATAGAAAAATTGTAAGTATACAAATTCTATTCAAATGTGCTTTAAATTAGCCCCGGAAATGTATGCAAATTACAGAAAATTATATAAAACAACGCCAACACACTTACTGCAAATACTCCCCTAACCACCCATCCATGAAAAGGTTTGAGGGAGTCAGCATATGCCTTTGAGGCAGCCGCGCCCAGATCCTCCTCCCCTTTCTTGATCTCGTCCAGAAACCCAGAAATAAACTCCAAACTTCTGTATGTACAAACATATTAAAATAATAGTAGTTATATAAATGACATTGTCAACAGTAGGAAATCTTTAAATTTAGATAGATTTTTTAATTACACTATATATATTCATATTGTACCCACCTAGTGTGTGTAGAGTTAAAAAGATAACATATCTACTTTATGTGAAGTCAAATCATATCTTTAATATTATCAAAGCTACTGTTAAGCGATTGCAAATATTTATACATGTAATTAATAAATTTGAGCAGAGTGCACACTACCATCATCTATCACATAAACCATGGCACAGGAGTGTAATAAACCCATTAAAAAAAAACAATATTACACTAGTGTAACAACACTTCGATGTGATGCCATTTACGTTATATACAAAGATAGCGTTAAAACACGTTAATGTTCGCATCACACTATACACTTTCTAGAAAATTACACTCATGTAGATTCTATACTAAATTTATTGGACTTGTTGAATAAAAAAACATTTTGCTCGCCAGAGACTCGTATAATATGATTTTATCCAACTCGTTCAATAAATTAGTATTAAATCTACACTCTTTCAAACTATTATATAGCTGCTAAGTATATGTTAGTGTTCATCTGTGCTGTTCTACAGAAAGTTTCTAATTTCTGTAGAACAGCTACAGATGAAAACTAACAAACTTACTGTCAAGCTTTATTTGGCCTCATTATTATTCACTTAATTACGTCACTATGCGATTCTATGAAGCACTGTGAAAAATTGAAGGCGACTATGAAGGGAATTCGACATAGTATCAACTTTTGCTGTTCTATGAAAATTAAAACACAACTTTTAAGAAATAAAGCGTTTTCATTGGATGACAAATAAAGTTGAACACTAAAAACTAAAAGAGTTTACGAGCACAAACCTTTTCATCCAGAGTAAGGCCATGGTAGCTGACGAGGCCAAATGTTGCTGGTTTTTACTAATCTCATGTTGTATTATGCTTTGTAACGTAGTAAACTCTTCTGGATGTACGGAAAACTTTGTTCGCACTTTCTGTAAAATTTCATAACAATACATTATAATATAAACTGTTTATCTTTTGTTTGTTAAGTTTGGTTTTTACGCCAATTTTAAAACAATACTTAGTCCTATCTTAGCTGTCAGTCCACCTAACATGCTTTCCATGATAATTAATTGTTAATTACAATCGTTAAGAAACCAGCTACTAATCCTGAATTTCTGAATCAATGGCTAGAGTTAAATGACCATTCAACTCAATTATCGCAGTCAATATCAGAGCTTATTGTCACAGAAAAATTACGCCTAACGTAATGGTCAAACCAATCTGTTAACCACTTGGCTATGCACTCCCACTTTGCTCAGTGCCGGAAAGTATTGTCAGTATTGAAAAGTTTTTAAAAGTTATATAAATTAATGTAGCCATTACCCTTATGTTCCCCTGGAAATCCATTTTAACTGGAGCAAATGCGGTGGAATTCAATTTATCTGAAATAAAAGGTAACAATTATTAAAAGATTTAGACATCAAAGAAGAATACTGTTAGATTAAGGGCAAAAATTGACATAATTATATAGGCCATCAAACTTGTATCTAAATAAATGCAATATATATAAAAACATCTCTTGTTCACAATCCCAAAAATTGATTAAGGTTTCAGGAGGCATAGTTCATAAGTTAAAAAAACAACTTTAAAACAACATGACTCCAGGTTCATGCTAATTTTTTTTTTTTTCTTCTTCTTTTTTTAAATGCTTTAAGACGTAAAATATTGTCAACTGAACAAAGAAAGTACAAAATCTACAAAAATATTCCATAATAATTTAAATTGCAAAAATGAATTTTAGGATAATCTGCCCTTCTGAAAAGATGACATACATTGTATTTTGCTTGTGAGCATGTATATCAAGTTTGAAGTGGATAAATTTAATATTTTCTGAGGAAATGGATCTTAACAAGGAAGTTAATAAGGGCTAAAATACTTAATTTTTCTTTAAATTTATCTTCCCTTTAAAAATGGGGTCCTTCTTTGAAAATAAAGATGTATGCTAAGTTTGAAGTGAATAGCTTTTATACTTTCTATGAAAATGGACCTTAATGAAAAGGTTGACCAACATCAGTCCCAATGCCAACAAGTGGGTCATGACAATATGTCAATTGCTCCACTTTTTTTTCTTCAAAATGATGAACGGAAAAAAAAGTTACATATGTCATGGGAGGGGGGGGGGGGGCTGGGGGAAGTCAAAATTTTTAATCAGAATCTTACCGAATATAGGTAAAAGGTTTTTACAAGAGTCAAGGAAAGGTTCCACTGGTATACCTGCATCCTCGGCAATCTTTAGATCCATAAAACTGAAATATTAGAATATTTAATCATTTACTACATCTAAACAACAATTTACCTCATATCATAAGTTCTTGCACTATTTCTTTCAGTGACATTCATGCAGTAGCATCATTTCAACTTTAAAGCAGAATGCCTCCAGATTCATGCTATTTTTCATGAAGTGAACGGCGCTTTGAACCAAACTTTGAAAGAGGGGCCATATTAATATACAAAAACTTTAGTTACAGTATGCAGTAGACATAGGGTGATAATTACTTGCAAAACCAGTCAGTAATCGCATTCAACATGTAAATTATCACTTGAATCTTTTTTTACTTTTCTTAAAATCTTAGTACATATTTTGGTTTATCTGGAGGCATATAGCTTTAACTTATTGAGTATTTGGGACAATAAAAACAGACTTGTGCCACATGTATAC
Source organism: Ruditapes philippinarum (assembly GCF_026571515.1). Classification (NCBI taxonomy): domain Eukaryota; kingdom Metazoa; phylum Mollusca; class Bivalvia; order Venerida; family Veneridae; genus Ruditapes; species Ruditapes philippinarum. The sequence goes on along the minus strand of NW_026859373.1, from coordinate 326,390 downwards.
AGCCATGTTAGCCTACAATGCTGTATTATTTTACTTGACTGTACAGATCCAATATTTCTTAACTCTCTAATGGACTGTTTCAAATCCTAACCTGGACATTTTCATTTTAAAAAGAAGGTATTAAAAAGAAGGAAAAGAATAAACAACTTTCAAAGAGAAGTAAAATTACTTGAAATCAAAATGTTTGGTTATTGCTGTCAACAAAAATAAAGAAAGCACACACCATTTAAGATAATACAAGGTTTTGAATAAAATGGTAACTGCATACACTACTTTTTTGAGATAATCGTAAAAGACATACCTTGTTCCCATAACCGAGAAAAATGTGGACACTCTTGGTTCTACAGGATCCAAAAACACATCACCTTCACTTGAAACTTCATCATTTGAATAATAACCAGTCTCTGAATTTGTTCTCACAGATACTGTACCAGTCTGTTCTAATTTTAGACCAGCTGGACTGGTTACTGCACTGTTGTTCAAATTTGCACCAGAAATCATTGCACCATTCTCACTTATATTGTGAAGTTTTTGACCAGAAGTTCTTAAACCAGTCAAATTAGATTGCACTTTTCCCTCACTGTCTGAGCTATGATTAACTCTACCAGTCTGACTATATAATGCACTATTTGGTATACTGTCCACTGGACTGTGAATTTTAACGCCGGTTACATCAGAAAGAGAGGTATCAGATGATGTCCGATTTCGTGAACTTTGTCTCGATACCGGAGTTGCATCAACACTTGATACTGATGGCGATCTTGAATGACTATGAACTGATGTTCTGAAAAATAAATGAGACATTATGTGAACAAGCAATTATCATAGTATTGCAAGCAATCCATAAGTCCCCTACCGGTAAGAGCCCAAGCAACATTCTGAAGGGCCATTGGCCATTCACTTAGGTTCCTATTTTAAGTAAATTTGTTGAAAAAGTTCTTTAAAAGTGATCACAGGAAACAGTTTTTATGTACAGACAGACGGACTGAAGGACACTCTAAAGTTATTTTTTAAACATCCCTGTTATCAAAATATAACATTTTTAAAATCCTATCATGATTGAAGAAGTTGGAGTAAAAATTACCAATTTCTCAAAAAAAAAGTCTAAGTTCAAAAGGGGCATAATTCTGGAAATAGTCTTGGTAGAGTATTGAACACTCACAAATGTTGAGTGACAATAAGAAACATTTATATGAAGTTTGAAGTAGATACATTCAGAAAAAGAAGTTATTAAAAAAAACAATGTTTTTTTTTTTCATGAAAATTTTAAATTCAAGGGGGATAATTCTGATAAATATTGTGCTAGAGTTGTAAACCTTGTCACATATGATGTGGTTGATGACAAGCAACTTATATTTAAAGTTTGAAGAAAATACCTTAAGAAATAAAGAACTTATAGTGAAAAAACTTAAAAACTTGAATCAGAAATCTTGAAATTCAGTCTATTTGTTGCCATAGCAACCAGAATTTTCAACATAGGAAGATAAAAAAGGATGTGCATAATTTCCATACTGCCATCTACCCATATGTCAAGTTTCATAAACATATTTTCAGTACTTTTTGTGTTATCACTGGATCCAGGTTATGTGTAAAATTTGCCATATTTTCAGTCTATTTGTTGCCATAGCAACCAGAATTTTCAACATAGGAAGAAAAGAAAAAGACGTGCATAATCTCCATACTGCCATCTATCCATATATCAAGTTTCATAAAAATATTTGCAGTACTTTTTGCGTTATCGCGGGATCTAGGTTATGTGTAAAAATTGCCATATTTTCAGTCTATTTGTTGCCATAGCAACCAGAATTTTCAACATAGGAAGAAAAGAAAAAGACGTGCATAATCTCCATACTGCCATCTATCCATATATCAAGTTTCATTAAAATATTTTCAGTACTTTTTGCGTTATCGCGGGATCCAGTTTTGTGGACGGACGGACTGACGGACGGACAGACGGACTGACGGACGGACAGACGGACAGACGGACGGAGGGTAAACCTAAAGTCCCCTCCGGTAAACCGGTAGGGGACTAATAAAAGCCTTCAGTGACTTATATACAAGGGAGTTTAAACTGTAGTTAACAATAATGAAATATATAGTTTTGCATATTCTTTATGCTTGTATGCAAGCATTTTTGTTGCATATATCTCAATTTGGACAAAACCATTCATCAGTATTTGGGAAAATAAGTACTGACGGAATAGTAAACAGTGTTGATGGTGCCAGGTGATCTTGCTATGCACTAGTCACATGGGTAGAGCAGCCTAAAGGTCACTAATTCAATTCAATTAATACTGAAAACCCTTCAACAGACAATGGTCAGTTCTTAATTCAAACTAGAAATGTGTCCATAGGACACGGATGCCCCCACACGCCACTGTTCTGTCAATCTTATGACTCTAGGACAAATATTTTTTGGACAAAAAATCAACAAAGGGCCATAATTCTGTTAAATTTGGTCGCAGCAAAATTCTTTCCTTTAATAACATCTACACCTTAAGGTTGTTCATCCCAGTAAGTTTAAGCAAAATCTGCCATCCGGTTTAAGAGGAGTTGCGTTCACAAAATTTCTACATAGTATCTAGTGAAAAAATCAACAAAGGGCCATAATTCTGTTAAATTTGGTCGCAGCAAAAATTCCTTCCTTTACTACCATCTACACATTAAGGTTGTTCATCCCTGTAAGTTTAAGCAAAATCTGCCAACCGGTTTAAGAGGAGTTGCGTTCACAAAATTTCTACATAGTATCTAGTGAAAAAATCAACAAAGGGCCATAATGCTATTAAATTTGGTCGCAGCGAAAATTCCTTCCTTTACTACCATCTACACCTTAAGGTTGTTCATCCCTGTAAGTTTAAGCAAAATCTGCCATCCGGTTTAAGAGGAGTTGCGTTCACAAAATTTCTACATAGTATCTAGTGAAAAAATCAACAAAGGGCCATAATTCTGTTAAATTTTGTCGCAGCAAAAATTCCTTCCTTTACTGCCATCTACACATTAAGTTTGTTCATCCCTGTAAGTTTAAGCAAAATCTGCCAACCGGTTTAAGAGGAGTTGCGTTCACAAAATTTCTACATAGTATCTAGTGAAAAAATCAACAAAGGGCCATAATTCTGTTAAATTTGGTCGCATCGAAAATTCCTTCCTTTACTACCATCTACACATTAAGGTTGTTCATCCCTGTAAGTTTAAGCAAAATCTGCCATCCGGTTTTAAGTGGAGTTGCGTTCACAAGATTTCGGGACGTACGGACAGACGGACTGACTGACGGATTGACGGACGGACAAGTGCAACGCTATATGCTCCCACATTGTGGGGGCATAAAAATGAACTCTAGAAATTCTAGAAACAGGGCAAATCTGTTACACAAGTTGACCAGGGTAAAGATAATTGAGAAAATTCAAATAATGAAATTATAACTAGAGAAAATGTACAAGGCTTACCTTTCATTGGAATTCTGTCTATGAAGGTGTCTGTTCTATAAATATAAAAAATAAAAATTTGTTCTGTAAAAAATGTTTCAGGCAAACATTCTTTTATTTTAATAATGTTAAAATGCTACGAATATTGAGATTTTACATGCCTAGAAAAATTAAATAGTTAAGCATCTAATAAAAATAAATCTAGTAAATTAATTTTTTTTCATATAATTTTAATATACCAGAATATATTGTAATATTGGTATATGACTGGCTTTCTACATTATCATATTTACCTTTTTATTTGGTAGTTTTAAAGGGGATGGTGGGAGCGCAGCATCGGTGATCGGGGTGTTAGGAGAACGAGAGCCCTCGTACGGTAAAGACGCTTGTATGAGCTGCATGCATTCTTCCATCGTACGTATAAATGTGTCACATGTCGGACTTAACAAAGATGCTGCTTGGTCCAATTTCTGCATGTGAATAAATTGAAATAAAATTACCACACACTATGATTAAACCTATAGAAAATGCTCTCCGATGTTACTTTGGCACAGCTTAGCCCTCAAACTGTTGAAACTAGAAATATTAGCCTTTACTACTAGAACAGAGCCAGGGCAGCGTACATGTGTGTGCAATCTGGCAAGCTCTAAACTGTTTGCTTACCAACTTCATATTTTCATTGAGGTTTTTGAACAGCACAGGACTGGAAAATATTTTTTTGAGATTAATCTACCACTTGATTCAGACCTATCACTTGTGTGCACAATTCAAGATCATTCGATCACTTTATTTTCTAGAATGATTTAACTAATTGTGAGATTATAACCCAAAATTGAAAAATTTATAAACGCTTTTCACTTCAATATATGAAATCTCATAATCGTTTAAATAATAAGCACTTCTATTCATGATAATTGGGCAAAGCAATGGGTTAACGTACCTCTTCATCAATACTCTCTTTCTGTGTTGCCACCATTTTCACCGAGTGAATTTGTTGAACCAGTAGATCACAATACAGACGTAATTCAGACCTCTTGGTTTTTAATAAATCATGTGTTATAGTTTCTGCAAAATAAACATGAATTAAAACTGTACAACTTTTTTTTTATAAACACTTTTTTCCATTTTAAGTATTCAAGCTGCATGCCTCCAGATGAGCCAAAATATTCAAGAAAATCAAAACTGAGAAAATTGTACTGGGATTTAAAGAAAAGTAAACAAATCAAGATAAAAGCAATAATTTCCATGTTATTTGCGAAAAATGACCGATTTTGCAGTACTTTTCACCATATTTCTAACGCAGTGAGGACTATTTTTGCATATTTTGACATCTATTTAGTTATTTACATGGATTGTAAGTGCCATTTGCAATGTGTAAATTATTTTCTAAGTTCCATTCGAAATATCTTACTTTTTAATACATTTTCAAAATTTTCATGAAAATAAGCAAACACAGGCGTGCTGCTTTCATACTATAAATTGCTTTTCGCTTGCAAACAAGACATCACTGTCCAAACCATATATTCAAGGATGTGGTGGGTGAGTAGTTAAGATGGTTCAAACGAATTGGCTCTCACTGCTTTCGGTTTAAATGCCAACAGAGACTTTGGATTCTTTCATGTGAGGAAGCTATCCAGCTAACTTCGGTGGTTCTAATCAGGTGCCAATTTGTGCCTGAAATAATTCGCAGAAGGGCACCTGAGTAGAACCACCGATATATGTCTGATATAATGCACAGAGGGGTACATGAGGACTCCCTCCACCAGGAAACTGGAAAGTCCCAATATTTATAACACACTGTTACCACCTAATACCAATAGTAATCTAACGCCCAAATGGTCACAATCTCTTATTTACATTTATTTTTTTTTTATTTGGGGGTGGTGGGAGAGTGGCAGGAAGTCTCACAAATATGGCAACTTTACCCAGCATTACAGGTGCTTCTATGTGCATTATTTCAGGGGCAAGGGGGCAACTTAGTGGTACCGCTGATCTGCTTGATGATTTCTCACATGAAACATTTCAATGTCCCTGTTGAGATTTGAACACAGTGGTCATGGGCACATGATTTGAATTAAAAGAACCTAAACCATGTGCCCATGAATGTTTCATAATGTCTTTTAGTCAAAATTATCTAACGATTTAGTTGTTTATAACTTTAAGGAACTTTAAGAGAACAAACATCTTTGAAATACACGCTTACCTGGATCATCACTAAATTTGCCTTTAGTTGCCTTTGCACTTCCAAGGGCCACCAACCATTCCTGTCTGTCTTGGGCATTTGATGCCTTTACATAGAAATGTTGTTCTCCAGGTATTATCAAGTCTAGTCGAGTATTGTCCGATGCATGTACTGTAACCAAATAACAGATATATTACGATTGATCATCACAGGTATTTACAAAACAAGAGTTGTCATTAGGACAGAGTGCTCAACTTTTCTCAATGCTTGACAGTAAAACAAGAGCTTAAATAATGTAAAATTTTCTGAGCTCAAAAGGGCCATAACTCTCTTAAAATCCATGTTAGAGTTATGAATCTTGGAAAGTTATCTCCTATTATACTCTCAAATAAGTGTGTGACGTTTCAACCCATTCCTTTCAGCAGTTTTAGAGATACTTACATGCACATAAACCTAACCAAAGTGTGACACCGATGCCAGGGTGAATTCACTAGATCTACCTATTCTCCAAAAGATTAACTAAAAATGTTTACTAAATAACTTGACAGTTTTTTACTGGATGTAGATCTCATACAAAATGTATCTTGACTATTTTTTTACAATCATAGTAAAGGAAGTACTTGTACATGTTAAAACTTTAACAACTGCTGAATCTCATTTATTCAGATGATGCCTTAATTAATGCTAATCCTACTGAAATAGCAATTTGAATATTTCATTATAGAGCAATTTAGTTAAATAACAAAGAATGAGCCTGTCCATAATTTTTTCATAAAACAGAGCAGGGTATTTCAAATATGGGACTGGTGTTGATTTTTAGAGTGATGTTTACCTAATATTTTAGACAGACATTTTGACCTAACCTTTACATCAAGAAATAATTATTTTTATACCTGATATATCACAGATGGACATCTTGACCGACCCTTTACATCAAGAATTAATGATTTTAGGAGAAAATTTACCTGATATATCAGCCAGATATCTTGACCTACCTTTTACATCAAGAATTAATGATTTTAGGTGAAAATTTACCCGATATATCAGCCAGACATCTTGACCTACCTTTTACATCAAGAATTAATGATTTTAGGTGAAAATTTACCCTATATATCAGCCAGACATCTTGACCGACCCTTTTACATCAAGAATTAATGATTTTAGGTGAAAATTTACCCGATATATCAGCCAGACATCTTGACCTACCCTTTAAATCAAGAATTAATGATTTTAGGTGAAAATTTACCCTATATATCAGCCAGACATCTTGACCGACCCTTTTACATCAAGAATTAATGATTTTAGGTGAAAATTTACCCGATATATCAGCCAGACATCTTGACCTACCCTTTAAATCAAGAATTAATGATTTTAGGTGAAAATTTACCCTATATATCAGCCAGACATCTTGACCTACCTTTTACATCAAGAATTAATGATTTTAGGTGAAAATTTACCCGATATATCAGCCAGACATCTTGACCTACCTTTTACATCAAGAATTAATGATTTTAGGTGAAAATTTACCCGATATATCAGCCAGACATCTTGACCTACCTTTTACATCAAGAATTAATGATTTTAGGTGAAAATTTACCCGATATATCAGCCAGACATCTTGACCTACCTTTTACATCAAGAATTAATGATTTTAGGTGAAAATTTACCCGATATATCAGCCAGACATCTTGACCTACCTTTTACATCAAGAATTAATGATTTTAGGTGAAAATTTACCCGATATATCAGCCAGACATCTTGACCTACCCTCTACATCAAGAATTAATGACTTCGGGGAAAAATTTACCCGATATATCAGCCAGACATCTTGACCTACCCTCTACATCAAGAATTAATGACTTCGGGGAAAAATTTACCTGATATATCACAGACGGACATCTTGACCGACCCTTTACACCCAGAATTAACATCATCTTGTGACTTGTAATATGAAAGGATTCCATTATCTAACACAAACCACCTTTCTTGCCATCCTGAAAATCAAATGAAACACATATATTACTATGGTATTTTGAATTCTTTTTTTTAAATAATTGTCACAGTTCAGAACTGTTCACTTTTTAGGGGAGAAGATGTGTAAGCCGTAAGATAGCTCAGTTGGTAGAGCTGCTGAAAGGTATTCCGAGGGTCCCAGTTTCGAGTCCTTGTCAACCTGCAATTTTTCTCACCCTGTGACATTTGGCGCTCAACATGGGTCTGTGACTGCATATAGCTCAGAATTTAATAAGCATTGCCTTGTAACACTGAGAAATTTGGGGATGAATTTCAATATATTGGAGGAGTATGTAACCGTTCAGAACTGTTCCCTATTTATGGGAGAAGATGTGTAAGCGGCCAGATAACTCAGTCGGTAGAGGCTCAGAAAAGTACTCTGAGGGTCCCGATTTCTGTCAAGCTGCAATTTTCTGTTTTTAAAGTGTCATTCAGTTTTTCAGGCACCGAGTCAATTTTTATTTGGAACACCTCAACAATTCAACCTTAGCCGAAAAAAATTGTGAATGCTCTGTTAACAAAATACCTCGTCAATTATCCTTCAATTACATTAAAAATGCGGCCCTTAGTCTACACAATTGTACTATGCGATGAGAAATTGTGATATTTTGTGTACCCTAGAAGCACGATTCACACCAAGAACAAAAACATCTCAAAATCTAGTATTGGCCGTCAATATATTTTGACTATGCCGCCCTATGACAAATGACACTGAAAATTAAACTGATAGGTATAGAAGTTTTATTTGGTTTCCATTTACATATAACCATGTAGTTTATTGTCGCGCAAGGCGAAGCCCAGTGCAGCATTTACTTCCTTGCATTACTTTTGCATATGGTAATTCATCTACAATAACAAACAAGAAATGTAAATTCATTAGAAAAGATGACAGCAAGAAACTTGAAAACCTTGTCTACACTGTTGCTACATTTACACCAATGCAAGATGCTTCTCTCAACAGACTATATGTATTAGAGAAATTTTAAGAGTACAATCAGCTTAACTTTCTTCACAAGGACTTTACTTCCTTGTCACTTGTGGTACGGGTAGGTGACAGGTTGTGTCATGTACCAGTTTTAGCCAATAAATTAAAGATTGTAGTGCTTGCCATAAATTAACAATCATTCCATATCGTGGAACAAATGTGAATCAGATATGCAAAAGATAAAAATATGGATAAAATGTTTCATAGACCTCACATACCGCTAAAATAATTTGTCCATTTCCATAACGTGCCTGCCATGTACATTTTTCGTGAAACGTCAACAAACTGGTAGTGAATAGTTAAGAAAGTTTCAGTAATCATCGTTTTTAAATTTTAAGACAAAAAAGCAAATTACTCCAATAATTTTATAAAAATATAGTATTTTTTGATAAATGTATATGTTAAAGAGCATTAATGAGAAGTATTTCAGGTTTTTATCAATTCCAATTCAAGTTGATGCATGTACAAAACTATTCATTCCTATGTAATACCTAAGAACTGGCCTAAAGAAAATTAAACACCAAAATGTATAAAAGACCATCGATTTTATTAGCTGTGTAAGGAAGACACTGGTTGTGTGCACGTCAATTTATACAAGAAAAAAGAATATAGTTTTAAATAAATAAATAAATAAATATAGAAATATAGAAATAAATAAATAAATAAATAAATAAATAAAAGTAAAGAGAATAAATAAAATAAATAAATAAATAAATAAATAAATAAATAAATAAATAAATAAATAAATAAATAAATAAATAAAAATAAATAAATAAATAAATAAATAAATAAATAAATAAAATAACTCAATGAATAAATGATAGGAAGGAAGGCAGAAAGAAAAGGGAATAGGGAGGAAGGATGGAAGAAAGAAAGAAAGAATGAAGGAAGGAATATATGAAGGTATGAAGGAAGGAAGGAATGACAAACGAACAAACAAAGTTGTAATATAGACATGACATGCATTCTCATATTTTTTTTTTCTTATCCTTTCAACTCAATCTTACTCAAGGGAACAGCTAATATGATTGATAAGGAAGCTGAATTTTACAATGTATTGCATTGACAAACGATTGCACAATAAAAAGAAGACAAATATGTGCAATGCAAAGTTTATATTTATAATTAACTAATTATGAAATATTCTTCTTTATGTATGGCATTTTTAAAAATGTTTTATGAAATCATGATTATGTTATATGGAACTCATTTATTTATTTATTTATTTGCATGACGACATGACATGAAAGTATATTACAATTTAGTGTAAAAAATGTATTATTGTGTTTATGCATGTTTCATCTAGGTAAATATTATTATACACTTTACATAACAGAATGGATTATATTGATTGACATTACAACAGTACAACAAAAAAAATAGCGTTGTTTTTTTAAACAATCTTATTCATATTTCTTTTTTTCTCTTATTGGATTGCAAATGTTAAATATGAGTTAAAAACAATATTTAAAGTTAGCCTTTTTACATTAAATGTTACATATAATACGTTTTGATAAATATAAACAAAACAGTATTTAATATAATACATATAAAAGTTTAAAGCAAATTATGTGAAATAGAATTTTGTGATAAGCTATTCGTTATGAAATGATAAGAATTAGGTTATCAAAGTAATCAAACGCAACAACTTAACGTGTCATAATTTTTAATGTTTAGATTAAAAATTTTGAATTGATATTTTAATTTTAAAACTTTCTGACTTAGAACAATGTAATTTTAACTGGCGAATTTATTTTTGTGCTTGTGTCTGTGCAAAGTAAAAGTAGATAGCATTGTTGTTAAATTTGTACATGTATTTATCTAAATTATAAATAGGTCTAAGCAAAGTGTTTATCTTTCACATTAAATTTTATGTCACAGGTTGAGAAAATGTGCAGCCTGACTGGGACTCGAACCAGGGACCATTGGTCTATCGTTCCAAGGCTTAACCAACTGAGCTATCCAGCAGCTTACACATCTTCTCCCCTAAATAGTGATCAATTTTGAAACGTGACGTTCTTTCCCATTTTATTGACATTATTCCTCGAATTTCTCAGATTTACAGAGAGCTATGTAAAATTATAAACTATATATATTCAGTCAAACTCCCTGGCATGTTCAGCTTGCCCGGGACTCGAACCCGGGATCCTCAGACTATCAGCTTTTCATATATCCCATAAAGGGGACAATAGCTTCTTTAAATCTATTTTTACCTTTTTATTTCTACTTTTATTTTATTTTGGTTCTAATTAATTAATTAAGTAATTAACTTAGACCATGAATTTATCTAGGCCAACTCAGATCAGCATCTGTTACACAAACATTTCAACATCTTAAGTTTTATTATTATGATACTTGTACATGTTTTAGTTACACCCATATTTTCATGACTGAGTACATATCAGATGCTGCTACTGATATGTGCTCAAGCATCATACTGGAAATTAGGTTAACTATATTTAAATAAAATAAAATTGAATCATTTACTTTAATTTATTTTAAAAATTTAAATTTTTAAAAAATTCTAATCCTTTTTTTGATTTTAGGGTTGTGTACATAAATAGAACTCTTGTATGATGTAATTTTATGTGATGTTTGATTGTAATGTATATTTGCTTTTAATCATTTAATGCTTTCTTACCCATATTTATATGTGCTGATAAATCTTAACTGTTTTACAGAGTCTTTCATAAATGTACATTGATCTTCTTAATACTTTTATATATTTTCTTTTATACAGATTGTTTGTTTGAATTGTTATAGGATAATAAGTTTTGTCGGAAAATAGCTTATATAGCTAATGTTTATATGTTTTTATGAAACCGACTTTAAATAAAGATTATCTTATCTTATCTTATCTTATCTTATCTTATCTTATCTTATCTTATCTTATCTTATCTTATCGTTCTGCTGCTCTACCGACTTAACTGTTCAGCAGCTTGCCCGTCTAATCAGTTCTGAACAGTAACATTTATATTGACTTTTCATAACCCTTCTCATTTATTGTCAAACCGCCCTTACACAATTCAAAAGGAAATTAAAATACCCTTGAACGTGCATTTTCGTGTAAAATATTTTTTCCAAACTGGTCAAACGATTTCCTATATCTGAGACTTTAAAGAATATAAAAAATATAGTCATGTGTCCATATTTAGTGTTGTTTTGATCTCATCCTTTTCGGACTTTTTTCATTTGTGTTTAATTTTCTTTAGGGTAATAAGAAATTCTTTTTCGACTCTTCAGTCGGAGGTAAAAACATATTTATTTACAAATCATTTCCGGGTTCATTCGTACACGTTTAAATTAGTTTACTACCATATTTTTCCTATTTAAACCTGTTTTTATTTGACTCTGCAGATTCAAACATACTAGATTTAAAATGGCTTCAATAGAAGACCTGCAGAAAAGAATAAGAGAGTTGGAGAAGGAATTAGAAGCAGAAAAACAGCTAAATAAATCTGGTGGGCGACAGAAAATTTCACAAATGAGCTCAGAAGTAGTAGATTCTAACCCATACAGGTAGGTATTGGTGAATGTCAAAGAAGCTACTGATTAAGGTGATTCTGCTTTGTCAGTCATGTTTGTTTTCACTATGTGGGTCCAAAGTGAAAGTAGGCCAAAATTCATATAACAACAAAGCTCACATTGTTATATGATGAGCCATTTGCAAGTACACTTCCAGTTCTATGTTTTAAAGACTATTTTAAACAAAAATAAAAATGATAACAATAAGAAAAATTACCTTGAATGTGCTACATTTCTGAAGACCAAAAACATTCTGTTGCAAAGTTTTATGCACATTTCATGAAAGGCAAAATCCTTTTTAAAGTCTGTTTTAGTGCCTACAAAAGCTACTTTTTGCAGAAAATACAAAAAACTTTAAAAAATATAAACCTTAGGAAAGTAGTTTATCTGACCTTGAAAAAACATGGCCACCATGACATGTGTAAAAAAGTAGTACCATGAAAATCAACATTTATCTATCTCTTGTGTACATGACAAACAGACACACTTCACTGTTACACATAAAAAAGGTTAGATTTTAAAGTTTGATTGTGTTTTCATTTTAATTGTAGTTCATAAGGCTATAAATGATGATTGTTTTCTTGCACTACTTTTTTACAAAAAAATAATGGAGGCCATGTGCTTAGAAGGACATGAGATATGGATTTATTTGGAGTTAAGTTTTGAAAGATTTTTGTATTTGCTGCAAAAAATAGCTTTTGTAGGCACTAAAACAGACTTAAAAAAGGATTTTGCCATTCATGAAATTTGCATAAAACTTTGCAACAAAATGTTTTTGGTCTTCAGAAATGTAGCACATTCAAGGTAAATATTCTTATTGTTATCATTTTTATTTTTGTTTATAATTGTCCTTAAAATATAAACCTGGAAGTGTACTTTCAAATGGTTCATCATTTTAAAATAAGAGCTTTGTTGTTATATGAATTTTGGCCTACTTTCACTTTGGACAGACTTTGTGAAAACAAACATGGCTGACAAAGCGGAATCACCTTAAGAAAACAAGAAATACGTCAGATTAAATGGAAATAATTTGAATATTTGCAGTCAATGTTTTTTCACCAATTAATCAATCCATCTTGATATGCAGTGTTTTTGTCCAGATGTCAACATCTGTGCTAGGTGATTGACATCATTGCGGGAGAAATGAATCTTCAGTTAAATTCATAATGCATGTTCAAGGTAAACTTACATGTCTGTTGCGAATAAAGAATAATAGTCAGCTTGGCCCGAAAATAACTTGATCCCATTGTCATCTCAGCCGCTATAAACTCGGCCCCAGATTCATCTCAGTCCGATATTTGGAAATTAGGCAAAGCCTATGGAGGGCCAAGTTGATTAAAATAATTGTTTTTATTTTTTTATTTTACATTTTCTGTTTTAAAAGTTATATTTCATGCTCCGCTTCGCGGACCCCAGTCTTTTACTTCTCTGTATAAACTCAGCCCCAGAGTCATGATTTGTCATCTCAGCCCAAGATAAACTTGATAACAGGCAACTTGGCCCATATTAAATACAGCTTGTCCATCTATAGACTACTTGTGTATATTTAAAAGGAATTCAAATAAAAAACAATTGAAATATTTATAGAATTCTATACCTATCAGTGAAATTTTCAGTGTCATATCTTGTTAAAAGTTCAAGGAAGTTAAGTATAAATGTTTAAGATATGCAATTTTTTTTTAGATTTGTACATTGAATTGAGTTATCAAATAAATCTGTCTGTAAAAAAAGAAGAAAAATATCTATTTAATTGTACAAGATGGAAAATTATGAAATATTATTTTCTAAGACTTGTACTTGAGCTATTTTATATAAATTTTGGAACACCTGAATATTTTTAGAACTTAAATTATTCATAGAGTTTCTATATAATAAACTCTGTTTAAATGTATATAAAAGATTAACATACATGTACTCTTTATCTTTTCAGTCGTTTAATGGCATTAAAGAGAATGGGTATTGTTGACAACTACGAGGTACATGTAATTGTATTTGTATTGAAGAAAAGTAATGATAATAGATTAAACTTTAACAAGCTGAGTTTGTGTACTGGTTATAGTCTGCTTTGAATTCTTATTTTGAGTTTGAGTGATTTAAAAATGGAGCAGCCAGAAGTATAGCGCCTGTCTAATCAAACCTCATAAATATACAGACTGGCCTGGCTTTATAGTGATGCCTCTGTCAAGCCAGTAATGCTCACAATCAACAATGTGCCATCTTTTTTTTTATATTGTTTTTGCCCGTCTTATGTCTGTGATTAAGCATTAATGAAGTCTTTGAGTTTCATGACAATGTCGAGTAAAATATATTTGAGAGAAAAAATAAAAGATGAATTTTTGAGTCAGCTCTTCATACTTTTTTTTTTAAAGTGCACATAAAGGAATAATATTGACATTATTTTCACAAGAACTAATTGATCATAATTGATGAAAAGTTTATTTATACAGATAATCATAATGTCTAATTATTTTTATTAAGAAAATTCGGGAGTATACAGTAGCTGTTGTTGGTGTGGGTGGGGTAGGAAGTGTGACAGCGGAAATGTTGACGAGGTGTGGTATAGGAAAGGTGAGCAAATTGTTGGTCTTGACTTTGTAATGATTGATTCTTTTGTTAGATAATTATGATAATTTTTCTTAGATAATTTTTAAACATAGTTAAAGAGACACATAACAATTTTTTCAAAATTCATCTACATATACATGTACTGAAATGGTGATTTCGTAATGGTGCTGGAAACACTGCCATGGCTGTTAATGTCAAGATATCTTTCTCTGTGTTGAACATAGGAAGTAGTTTGTTTTTTTTTGCTGTATTAGTGGTCAAAGCATCTGTAGCCAGGAGGTAAAGGTCGTTGACTTAAACAACTTGCCCTTTACAGCCGTAGGTTTCAATCCTGCTCGAGACTTTTGATTCTTTTTTCATGGGAGGAACCTATTCAGCTAGCTTACGGTACATCAGTGGTTTTACTAAGTTGCTTGTTTGTGTCTGAAATAATGCATAAAAGGGCTTGTTAGATCTTTCACCATCAGTAAAGCTGCCATATGACCTCCACTGTATTGATGTGATGTGTAACCACAAGATAAACAAATAGCAAAACAGTGTACAAAGCAATATTCTGTTAACCTACAAGTAAGCTATGTTGCCCAGTAAATTTAAGTTTCTAACTTTTCGTTTCAACGATGAGACAACATTTGTGATTGTTTATCATACCAGTAATTAGAAATACATGCATATGATTATATAAAATGAATGATTGTATTATTCTTTTGATAGTTACTACTATTTGATTACGACAAAGTAGAGTTAGCCAACATGAACCGTTTATTCTACCAGCCACATCAGGCAGGACTTAGTAAAGTAGAAGCTGCAGAAAAAACATTAAAGTAAGTTTGCTTTAGCGGGTAAATAGTGATAGTGGTCTGAAGTTGTTTTGAGGGTTTTCTGCAATGGACCTCTCTCCACATTTTAAACTGGGTGTACTGTCTGAAATATATTTAAATATGATGTTATCATGTTTAGCTTACAAGTGTATGATAAATAATATAATATGTAAAAATGGCATATCCCATTGGTGATGTGTGAGGTTCATTACAGCAGTGTCTATTCTAGGATTTGAAAAACAGGGGGGGAGGGGTACTATCGAAAAGTGAGAATTTATTACATTTATTACATTTACTGATTTTTTCTCCATCTTTCTCTATTTAAAATATTCACCCTGCCTCTGAAAAAATAGGGGGGAATTCTCAAAAAAAAGGTGTGAATCCCCCAAACCCCCCTCCTAGAATAGACACTGTTACAGTAGATAAAAACCAAGAGAGATAAGCATGTATGTGCAAATGAATAAAAGAATCATAGATTTCGTACATTTTTACAGTAAATATACATTTTATTTGATTCTATTACTTAGACATGAGAATTCCTTTTTCTTAAATTATGAGGAGACTATATTTAATGATGCACATATTGTGAATAATTATGCTTATTGTATATGTGATGAACTGTTTTATTTATGTTACAGGGAGATTAATCCTGATGTAGAGTTTGAAATTTACAACTACAATATTACAACTATAGATAACTTTACACATTTTGTTGACAGAATCACGTAAGTTTTTTGTTTTTGTTGTTTTCTTCTTTTTTGTTTTACCATATGATAAAGCCTATAGCTTGGTAAGAAAAACACTAGACTCAAGTACTACAGGTACTAAGAATCATTTTTATATGCCCGAAAGAATTTTGGGCATATTATGTTATACCCCCTGGCATATATCTGTCTGTCTGTTTGTCTATCCGTACGAACCCAGAGGTACTTTTGTGACTTGGAGAACAATGGGTAACAGTAAATTCTCTTTGATCCTATTCATTTCGTTTTTACTTGTGTGTCTTTTTTTAAGCCTTGTGTGACTAAAAGTGGCCAAAAAGATCTAAGGAAAAGTCACACGTACCATTTTGTGAGTACGTCCGTCTGTCCGTCCGTCTGTTAGCAATTTGGTTTCCGGGGCATAACTTAAGTTCCATTTGGCCCACAATATTTAAACTTCATAGGATGATTGTCCATATTGGGTAGAAGACTCCTATTGATTTTGGGGTCACAAGGTCAAGGTCACTATTTCTTTAAAACTGAAAACAGTTTCCAGAATATAACTGAATTTCTATTTGGCCCATAGTGTTCAAACTTCATAGGATGATTGTCCATATTGGGTAGAACACCCCTATTGATTTTGGGGTCACAAGATTAAAGTTCAAGGTCGCTATTACCTCAAAACTGAAAACAGTTTCCAGAGCATAACTTAAGTTCCATTTGGCCCACAATATTCAAACTTTATAGGAGGATTGCTATTTGAAGGAGGTAATACTTTATTTAATTTATGAAATGTCTTACAAATGCTTCAACCTTACTAAAAAAAACACTTTCGGGCATATAATGCTCCGCCTAGCGGTGCTCTTGTTTAATTCCTACTTTAGTACTTATACAATGTACGTAAGACTTACTCATTTAGTACAATGTACATATTTTCTCAATAGTGCTTAAAGCTGCATGCCTCCAGATGAGCCAGAATATTTTAAGATATCAAACTTGAGATAGATATATTAAAATTTTAAGGAAAGTAAAAAGATTCAAGACTCAAGTAATAATAATAATCGAATATTCTTTATTATTTCAGTTAACATGTGAAAAATTACAAAGTTAGGGAAAAACTGTATAATATATTGGCAGACGTTTATATTTTGACTTGAACACATTATCCTTTGTTAAAGGTTCTCACAATTTAGTTCAGTAAAACCTGATATAAGATATGTGATATAAGATATGTGCATATTTCAGTAAAGGTGGTCTAAAGGAAGGTGAACATGTGGACTTGGTGCTGAGTTGTGTAGACAATTTTGAAGCAAGAATGGCCATCAATGCTGTAAGTAGTCTTAATACATGTATTTTGTCAAACTCTTCACAGTGATAACCTGCCTTGGCAGAATTGTAATCACTGCCTTCACAGACGTCCTATGATGATGAAAGTCACATGACGTAACCTCGAATGTAAATATCAACCGTTACTTAGAAAACTAACATCATTTTTTTATTTCTGTTTATTTTTAACTTTACGTACCTGTTTTGGTTATAGTTGATCAAGAAATTATAAAAATTATCAAAAGTACACAAAATAATGAAAAACAAATTCAAAAGCTAAAAAATATAAAATATCAAAATATTGATAAAAATGTTTGTGATGGCAGAGATCTCTGTAGTGGTAAGGGGAGATCACTGCATAGGAGATTGTTATCTTGTAAGTTAATTATATGAGCTGTGTCTTAGAAACTCTGGTTTTACTTTGTGAAAATATTTTATGTGCCCCCACTATAGAGTGACATTTAGATTTACCCTTGTTCTTGTGTCTGTCTGTTCTCATGTTGTGTTGCATGTAGCTCTAAAAGTCAAGAAAATTTACAGAAATGTTGATCGGCATGTGAAGTTGTACACTTGGGGTTTCGCTTGTGGATTCATTCTGTTTTGTCAGAGTTATTGCCCCTGACTTTATAAAAATGTCCAATTTTTCTATGGACACAGTTCTAGTTTTATTCATATTTTATGTTATTGCAGGCTTGTAATGAAGTAGGACAGACATGGATCGAGTCTGGAGTCAGTGAGAATGCAGTATCTGGTCATATACAGTTTGTGATACCTGGAGAAACGGCCTGTTTTGCTGTAAGATATTTTATGTAAAAAGATATAAAAACAGCAGGTTGTTGTAGCAAAATGCATGGCACAAGTACTGATTTGTAGTAATGTCATATTGTATGACCGGAATATCTAGCTCGAGGGTAGCTGTTTATTTGAAGTACATGACTTTTCTTAAATGGGGGAAGTAAGAAAGGTTTTTCTAGCACTGGTGTAAATAGTGGATTATTCTGTCTGATATGCAAGAATAATATTAAAAAGGCAAAGCCTCAAGCCAGCCAGCTCTTTGACAGAAATTATAGCACATTATAATTTAAAGCCATCGGTGACTACACATTTTATGTTTTCAATACACACATTCACTCAACATCATATTTTACATTTTCCGTTTTAAAACTGCCATTCGATATTTTATGTAATACTTCTGTTTAGTTTGGTTCCCTGTCCTATTATGGTTCCCATAGAAATGTGCAGGAGACCAGTCTGTGCATCCGTTTTCAATCAGAATTCCTTGGCTTTTATCGTCATCCATTAATTCAAAAAGTTGCAATTAATCAATTTCCCATAATTTTGCAGTACTTTCCGCAAATGTTTTTAAAACCATCACGATCTAGCAGGTACTCGCATTACCGTAAAGCTTGCTTCGTGAGCAGGCCATTTGGGCATGCTCTTCGTGCTCGCTATTAATTACAAAGCATTCAAATAAAAACCATGCATTATGGACCTACAACTCAAGAAATATATATATATTTCTGGAATTTATTTTCCTATGTATTTAGGAACAGAAAAGATGAAAGTAAATAAAACTGAGGGGAGAAGTAATTTTCCTGACCTCAGTTGTATTATTGAGTCAACATTTATTTCCTTATTTTGTGCATTAGCTTGTAATACAGTACAACCTCTCCAGAGAAGACAAAGATTTTAGTTGCTGCTGAAAGGTATTGTGTAAGAAAGATTAAATTTATTGTGAAATCTTACTTTTCGGAAGAACTGATTTGTTGTTTAGAGGTTATTGCTCTCCAAAAAGCTTGTCTGCAAAGGTTGTACTGTAATGCACTCCAATACACTCGGGTAGATAAGGAGATAGTATGAAGTATGTTTGAATATAATTTTTATTGTGTATATATTTCAGTGTGCTCCACCATTGGTTGTAGCAACCAAGACAGATGAGAAGACTTTGAAGAGAGAAGGTGTGTGTGCTGCTAGTCTTCCCACCACAATGGCAGTTGTTGCTGGATTCCTTGTACAGAACACTCTAAAGTAAGTCACTGTAGCTAGTCTTCTTGTACAGAACACTCTTTAAGTTAGCCGCTGTACAAAGTTCCATTTTACAGAACACCCCTGTAGTAAGTTTTCTTAGTACAGAACACTCTGAAGTAAGTCACTGTAGATCTATTCTTGAAATGACTTAAATTTTCTTTATACAATTTAAATGGAAGATGACAAATATTTACAGAAAATTTCTGTAAGTTAAGACATAATCTTGTAAATTTTATTTCCAGATATTTACAAAAATTTGGGTGATGTAAACACACTGTGATCATCTTGTTATTTCCAGATATTTACTGAAATTTGGCAATATAAAGACATTATCTTGTTATTTCCAGATATTTACTAAAATTTGGTGATGTAAACACACTGTGATCATCTTGTTATTTCCAGATATTTACTGAAATTTGGCAATATAAAGACATTATCTTGTTATTTCCAGATATTTACTAAAATTTGGAGATGTAAACACACTGTGATCATCTTGTTATTTCCAGATATTTACTGAAATTTGGCAATATAAAGACATTATCTTGTTATTTCCAGATATTTACTGAAATTTGGCAATATAAAGACATTATCTTGTTATTTCCAGATATTTACAAAAATTTTGTGATGTAAACACACTGTGATCATCTTGTTATTTCCAGATATTTACTAAAATTTGGAGATGTAACACACTATTTAGGCTACAATGCATTACAAGATTTCTTTCCTACAATGTCAATGAAACCGAACGAGCAGTGTGATGACAACCATTGTAAGAGACAACAGGCTGAATACAAGGTTTGTTGATTGATGTGTGTCTTATTTACATCACATTCTCTACAAATGTTAAGTTGTGTCATATAACTATATTTAAATGGAAAGGAAGCTATGACATCATACAGTTAAAATCTGTATCAAGGAATTACAATCACGCAAGTTCACATTTTTGCAAGATTTTCACGAGGCCACATTACACATGAGAAATTTTACCAATGCAGATTTATGTGTACCCTGCCATGTTATCTTAACAATGTAAAGGTAATCAAAAAAGAAGTTTCAAAAATGTATAAAAAAGTAATAAAGATTACGAAAATGTAAATAATTCTCTGTAATGGATGAAGATATATAAAAAAATTTGGAAATTAATCAACTCAAAAGGGCGGGTGAATCTCGCGCAAAGGATTGTGAGTCAGGATTTGAAAATTTTCTATTTTTAGAGCTTCTTATCCCTCTGTTATAAAAGTGTCTGGTTGTAGAGGTATAAGTGTCTGCTTTTAGTCATGTGCCCAACCGTGTCTGCTTTGCCTGCTGAAAATAGAATGATGGAAATAAACTTTTATTTAATATGATATCAATAAAAATTCCATTCTATAATTTTGATCGAAATAGTATTATACAAAATATAATGAAGATTTATTTGAACAAGTAAGAGTGGTTGAAATAAACTTATTTTTGGCTGGTTTTTTTTTTTTATCAGTCTTGAACCAGTGGCTTCTATTTAAAATTCACATGATACTGTTGTTATTACCGATTTTGTGTGTTTGTGTATTTATAGGAAAGAGAGGCAGCAAAACCAAAAGTTGTGGTAGAAGAAACAAAAGAAGAGGTAGTTGTACACGAGGACAATCCATTTGGTAACTATATCTTAAGAGATTTAACTTTTGCAATACTAGATTTAATTACTTTTCCATCTAAATTTGTATAATAAACTCTTGCATTGAATTTAGGAATCATCAGTTGTTCAACTCAGTCTGAAATATTACGTGGAAAGGCACCTGAGGTGTTCCTCCACCAGTAAAGCTGGAAAATTGCCATATGACCTATACTGTGTTGGTGGAATGTAAAATCAAACCAAAAAAAAAAGATAGCTGCCAGAGTCTTTGGATTTTTTTGCAGGAAGTTTTCTAGCTTGCTTATGAAAGTTTGATTCTTCTACTTAAAAGTCATCAAAACAAAAGTCCAGAAACTGATTATAATGTACTTTCAATGAAAGTTAAATTCTTTTTTTACAAGTGCAGAACTATTAATGTATAATCAGTTCTCTGTTAGAAATACATATACTACATGTACTATAAGTGTAAAATAAATTCTATGGCATAAACTGTTAATCTAAAATAAATTCTATTTTATTAACAGAGAAATTGTTCTTTAAATTCTATCAAACAAATGCAGAAAGTTTTAATGTACATTGAATATTATTTTACAAATGCAGAAACTATTTATATACATTTAATCTATTTTACAAATACAGAAATTGAGTTTGTGTCATTAAATTTTATTATACAAATGCAGAAATTTTACAAATGCAGAAACTGTAAATGTACACAAAATAGTATCTTAAAAATGCAGAAACTGTTTATATAAAGTTCGTCTATTTTACTAATACAGAAATTGAGCTGGTATCGGAGACAACTTTGGAAGAATCTCAAGCATCAGAAGGGGCACAACCTCAGCTGGCTGAAGGTCTAAAGGTCGCATACACGGTACCAGCACCGGAACAAGGGGACCAGGCAAACAATACGGTGGAGAGTGAGGGACAGAGTTTAGAGGATCTAATGAATCAGATGAAATCTTTATGATACCTTGCCTGACTTTTTAGCACTTTAGGTTCAATAAAATATTCTAACTCCCTCCATTTTGGAACAGCCTGTGAAGTTAATATATTTTGCTACAGCAGTAAAGACAAAGGGGAATAAATCATGAAATAAGAGCATTATGGTTGAATTAGAGGGTTAAAAAAAAAAGAATAATTTTTCTAGTCTTACCAATCAGGCATTAACGAGTCAGTATTGCTCTTCGAACATTACCCTCCCTGCCCCTTTTTTCAGGTTCAGAATAATCAAATTAAGGAATTTCAAAGAATTTTGGAACAGTCCATAAGTATTTGAAGGGATTTCATAAAATTTAAGAACATCCTATTTGTCCTTCAAGGGATTTCAGTATAAATTTTTTTTTTAAAAAATTGAACAGTCAAGAGTTAAATGTTTGTGGCGAGTTAGATTACGCTAGAACTTGCTGTTGGAAAAGATAAACAACAAAGCTATATCAGCCATTCAGGCTAACATGAATAAAACGGAAGATGTTTTTGAACTAGGGATATCTTGAATATTATTATTGCATTCACATTCAAAATACTTAAAAAAAAGTTGTTTAAACTGGAAAGCATAGCAATTTAATAAATTCATAGGATTAGTAAAGTATTTGATTCATGCATTACTTCATGTGCCTACTGCAATTTCTAGTCTTTTAGGAGGGACAAAACTAAAAAAAAGATCTATGATCTAATGTGTTACAAGTGTCTATACGAGTGACTGATTTTTACAATATTTATGCCTGCTCCAGACTGATTGTCTCTGTATTTAGCCTCGTTTGGAGAAATGTGTGTTGCTTTTTAAATACTGGCAAATGTTTAACTCCCAAGCTTGGCACCAAATGCATCAATATCATTGTTTTAGATTTAAATATCCCAATTTGACAGCAAGTATCAAATTAAAGATTTAATAAACTGATCCTTGTGAAATTTTATGTGTTATATCATGGAACTAAATATAGAATTATTTGTATGTTACATATATATAATGTATATCTGTGGTAATATTGCTTAAGGCCTCAACAGACGGTAGGATTTAGTTGTACAGCACTAATTAGAGATAAGATGTACAATTTTCAAAGCTATACAACACTTGCATTCAGACAGTAATTATACACTGTAGGAATCAACTGAGGTTTCCCTAAAAAGGATCCCTCCCAATTGACCCTTTACATACTTTACTCACTTATGAGTATGATATAACGCCTATGTTAGGTATACTTTTCGTAATACTGCTCACTTTTTGCCTCAATGGTTGTGATGTGACAGCATTGATTATAAGTCCATTTTGTAAACTTAGATTGAGGAAATAGAATGTTATATACTTAAAATTCAATAAAGACTTCTTAAATACTTCTTAAAATTTTGAGACAGTTGTTATACTTATAAATTTGGTAATAACTGTGAGGATTGTAGCTGTTCATATGAAAATATTCTAAATTGAATGGAACATGAAGATGCAAGGCACTTAGTCCTAATACTTTTTGAACAACCCTTGTATGTTATATGACAAAGGTTAAAAAGTTGCCAAGGTGTAAATGTTGGGATAGGAGTGACCCAGTATATGACTATCAACCTGGATATTCTGTGTTTAAACCCTTCATATCCTCCTGTGTCAAGTCTTAATTGTTGGTCATTATAATGCGTGGCAGAATTTGAACCAGTAGAACTATATGATTAAAATACACAATAGTTTTATTAAGAGGACACTAAGAACAAGGGACTTCACATGTATTTAGGAAGTAAAATACAGAATGTAATATTGTACTGTAAAAACTGCCATGTTTGTTTGTTATTTCACCTACATGCTTCAAGCAATTGGAGAGAAATGTGTATATTTATTTGTTATTTCATAATTTAACATTATTTGTTATTTTTTTGTCAATATTGTTATAGTGTGAATCAAAGATTTCTGATTTTCTGATTATTTGTATTATAAATGCTTTATGTTATTTGATGACGACTATTAATAAATGTATGGTGCAAGATTAAAACTTTTTTGTTTTCTTTCATGATTATTATTATAATTTTTGCAGGCTGTCTGGCACACCAAGTGTGAAAGAAATCACAACTGCCAAAAAAAAAAACCCCTAATTTTCATAGATAAAAATAACTTTTACTGCATGATATACAAGTGTGACCAAGGCACATTTTACCTCAGATAGGAATAAATTTTTTCTTCTTTAGAAAGCACAAACGTGAGTTTTATAATGTGTAAATAATAGTTTAGAGCATGTGAGATGCTGTTAACCTGAGGACAGTAGTGTTGAATGTGAAAAGAATAGATTGTTTGATTAACGTCGCACCAAAACTGTTTAGGTCAAATGGCGACGTTGCAGCTTTACTGGTGGAGGAAGACCTCGGGTGCCCTTCCGTGCATTATTTAGGCACAAACAGCCACCTGAGTAGAACCACTGACGTTCCGTAAGATAGCTGGATAGCTTCCTTACATGAAACTGTTGGGGGATTCGAACCCACAGCGGTGAGGGGCAATGTTTTGAAGTAAATGACCTTAACCACTCGGCCACAAAGAAGAATAGTAAAATGTAAACAGTTATATTTTGACTACCGTGCAAAACAAAACATTTATTGCCAAAAAGCAAAAGATTGTTTAAGTAAGTGATAGTAAGTACTGTTTAACTATCACAGAACAGCAAAAAAATAAAGCTCTGATAAATGGAAATAAAAGAATAGCTGGGGACCTTTAATTTCTTTCTTTTGTTATCATCAATTTGTTTACAATGCAACATATAAGAAATTGAAAGCCAATTAGAATTATAATATTTGGACTGCGCCTTTGAAATTCCTAATGATATCCAAGTTGTTTTGTGGAACTTGATATCTATTAAGCAGTATATCCTTGGCAACCTTTCTAGTGGTGAAAAATGGTAATGTTCTACAGTATCCTGATTGGAATTTAGAAGGTATAGTTCTACAGTGTCATGTAGTGGATAATGTTCTACAGTGATAGGTAGTGGGTAATGTTCTTTAGTGATAGGTAGTGGGTAATGTTCTTTAGTGATATGTAGTGGATAATGTTCTATAGTGGTATGAAGTGGGTAATGTTCTATAGTGACATGTAGTGGGTAATGTTCTATAGTGGTATGTAGTGGGTAATGTTCTATAGTGGTATGTAGTGGGTAATGTTCTATAGTGACATGTAGTGGGTAATGTTCTATAGTGACATGTAGTGGGTAATGTTCTATAGTGGCATGAAGTGGGTAATGTTCTATAGTGACATGTAGTGGGTAATGTTCTATAGTGACATGTAGTGGGTAATGTTCTATAGTGACATGTAAGTGGGTAATATTTTATAGTGGCATGTTAGTGGGTATAATTATTCTATAGTGGTATATAGTGGGTAATGTTCTATAGTGACATGTAGTGGGTAATATTTTTATAGTGGCATGTAGTGGGTAATGTTTTTTTTGGGTTTCTAGTGGATGTTCTACAGGGGACATTTGAGTGGGAAAACTGTTCTTTATTTGAAGGGTAATGTTTTCCTATTTTTTTAATGAGGGGGTATTTTTAGAGACATTTAGGGGGAAAAATTTTCAAAGGGAGATTTTGGGAATGTTTTTAAAATAAAATTTATTTTTTCTTGTCTTTATTAATTTTTTTATTATATGAGTTACTTTCGATATTATAAAATGGGAAGTTTTTTAACGTTTTTGAAGTGGGAATTTTCTTCTCAAGTTTGGATTTTTTAACCTCAAATTTAATATTGGAAAAAGACTAAAATTTAAATTTAAAAATCCATTCTTTTTGTTTTTCTTTTTTTCTAAGAAACTGTTTTTTATTTTATTTTTTGGGTTAAAATTTACAATTTTTAAAAAAGTCTAGGATGCCCGTTCTGATTGCATTTCATTTGCTTTTTTTGTTCAATAAATACAGTATTGAATCTATACTTGTTCAATATTCTCAATACAATGTAAAAAAATATTTTAAGAAGCCTATACTACGTATATCTAACGTTAGCTTTTCGAATAAGTTTTTTGAAGATGATTCATCAAAAAAAAAAAGAGAAATAAATTTTTCCCTTTTCTGTAGAAAAAGCAGACATGTTTTTTATTATATTAAAATTTTTTAAATGAAAAAGGTTTATACTGAACAAATATAAAACATAAAATATAAAAAATTTTGGATGAAAGTAAAAAAATGGAAACAAGGGTATTTTGACCCCATCAAGTTTTACTATAAATGCAAAAAATCCAAACGCATAAAAAAAAAATGTTATAATTTTTCCAAAATTAGTATTTTTTTTAGAAACTGCCCAAAATAAATAAATAAAGTTATGAATTAAAAATAAAATAAAATAAAAAAAAAAAAAATTAAAAAAATTAAATAAATAAATAAAAAAAAAAATTAAAAAAATTAAAAAAAATAAAAAAATAAACAAAAATAAAAAATAATAAATTTAATAGTAAATTTAATAGAAAATAAAAAAAAATTAAATAAATAAAAAATAAATAAATAATAAAAAAAAAACATAAAAAAAAAATAAATAAATAAAGAAGTAAATGATCAAAGTAGATAAATAAATAAAAAAAAATAAAATATCAGCATTTTGGCTTAAGGGGCCTTTAATTCATTTTTTCAATTAATTCTGTATGATATAAAAAGTCATTTACCTTTTATCGTCTGCTATTTTTGAAAAAGCTGATTGAAAATATTAATAATACAATCAGATATTGGATAGATCGATACTGTATGATTTCTAATTACAAATTATTGACCTTTTTTTTTTTACATAATTGTAACATTGATTTTAAACGTATCTTATTGTATGAAATGGATCAATAAATTAGATGCGCTTAAAATTTTATAAACATATGAAAATTAAAAAAATGTATTTTAATTTGTATTGTGTTAAAAAAATGTATAAAAAATGTAGGTGCTTTTGTATATGCAATGCAGTGTTATTTTCAAACGGAATAAAAAGAAAAAGAAAAAAAAAGAAAAAAAAACTCGAAAAAAGATACCTTTTTTTTTGGGTAAAACGAAAAATTTTTCCAAATTTTAATTAAAAATTAAAAGTTTTCTGTTGAAGAAATAAGTATAAATTTTATATAAATTGTGCAAATTTGTAGTAAAAAAATAGTGAAAAAAAAAAAAAAAAATTTTTTTTTTAAAAAATTAAAAAACCAAAGGGTTTAATAGTTAAAAAAGAAAAGATAATTGCGATTGAATGCTCCAAGAAAAAAACTAACAATGTTTTAGATGAGAAGAAGAAATTTCGTGTAGATTTTCTGATAAAAAAATTCTTTATTGTTATTGTTATACTTTCCGTTTGCCTTTTCCGGAATGACGTACGAGATGAATTGAAGAAATATTGCATCAATGACCGCCTCCGTATGATTATAAAAAACATAATGGAATGAAAAAAGACCTCCATATAATTGATTCCAGTAATTAAAAGGGGGTTAAACATAATATGATTTCGAACGCGAAATAGAATTCGACGGAAAGATCGCTTTGAAGAAGAAAAAAAAGAGATGTTGTTTAAGTTAGAAAAAAGGAAAGCACACGTAATGACAGGGGTATGATATTTATGAACCTCTTTCCCGCCATCGGAAAAGGGAAAATTTAAAAAAATGCGAGCTTATAACATGTCCAAAAGCAAACTCACGGTTTTGAACTCAAAGTTTTTTAAAATTTAAAAATAAATCAGTTGTTTTAGAAAATGCCCGAAAATGATTGTATTTATTCCATCAATTCCTCAAAAGAAATATATTCGTACCGCGATAAGGGCAACTTACGGTTTAAATTTCCCCGTTCACCCCCCTTTAGACTTACAGCGATTTTGGGAATGCAAAAATCCGGTAAAATCGGGTTCCTTCTTGGGAGGAGTCCAAAAAATCGGGTTATTATGAGTCAGAAAGAGCAGAGGAAAAAAGCGATTTGTGGGAGGCGGATTTCATAGATTTTCCCACTACAACCTTACTCTTAAGGTTTTTTATGGTCTTAAGTGGGAAAAAAAAATATTGCAAAAGGGGGTTAATATGTCCCCAAAGCAGAATGAAAAAGTATTTGTTTTAAATAAAAATTCTTTTGCAGAGTTAAGAATTATCGCGTATCACCCAAAAGGGTCTGTTTTGGGTTCATCCACTCTCTTTCTATGGCCTGAAAGTTTAAAAATGGAAAAAGGGGGGGTTAAAAAATCGGAGTACCTTTTTCAAGATATCCCCTTATGCAAAGGGGCGTCATACACAATAAAAGGGAATTGGTGCCAAAAAAGTTGAAAAAAGCCCAGCTTTGCCGTATTTGCACATTGAAGAACGCTTTTATCACGGGTATTATTTTCAGGGAAAAAACTCGGTGCAAATTCCCAACGAATAACGGAAATTCGTTCTTGGACTGAGGAGATTCCAGATCGTGCTGGAGTTTTGTGAAAACAGAAACGTGTTTCTCAGACGAATATTAAACCATCTTTTAATATACAAAAACATTGGCAAGCTTTATTGTCGCCAGATACCTTTGGGCGCTAATTCAACGTATCGCCCCAGACACAACATCGATATAACTTGGAGATAAAAGCACCGTCCCTTGATATTATTTAACTGAAAAATGCATTAAATATATTGATTAAAATACATGTACGTGTTTCAATTTGACATTAATTACATTAATTACATTGTTTATCGTCTATGCAAAGGGCATTGCGAGATGTTTTTTCCGTCTAGCAAGGGACGCGAGGATGTTTTATCGTCGATGTAAAGGAGGCGGTGAGAGATGTTTTTTCGTCGATGCAAGGAGGGCGTGAGAGATGTTGTTTTGTCGATGCAAGGGACGTGAGAGATGTTTTTTCGTCGATGCAAGGCGGTGAGAGATGTTTTAGTCGATGCAAGAGGCGTGAGAGATGTTTTCTTCGTCGATGCAAAGAGGGCGTGAGAGATGTTTAATTGTCGGTGCAAGGGCGTGGGAGATGTTTTATTGTCGGTGCAATGGGGCGTGAGAGATGTTTAATTGTCGGCGCAAGGGACGTGAGAGATGTTTTTTTTTCGGGTCGATACAAGTAGGGCGCTGAGAGATGTTTTCTTGGGCGGTGGCAAAGGGGGGTTGAGAAGAGTTTTTTTTTTTTTTCGTCGATGCACAGGCGTTGAGCATATGTTTTTAGTCGATGCAAGAGGCGTGAGAGATGTTTTTTTTCGTCGATGCAAAAAGGCGTGATGAGATGTTTTATTGTCGGTGCAAGGGCGTGAGAGATGTTTTATTGTCGGTGCAAGGGACGTGAGAGATTGGTTTAATTGTCGGTGCAAGGAACGTGAAAGAATGTTTTTTTTTCGTCGATGCAAGGAGGGCGTGAGAGATGTTTTATTAGTCGATGCAAGGGACGTGAGAGATGTTTTTTCGTCGATGCAAGGTGACGTGAGAGATGTTTTTACGTCGATGCAGAAGAGGCGTTAGAGATGTTTTTCGTCGATGCTAAGGAGGGCGTGAGTGATGTTTTATTGTCGGTGCACCGGGACGTGAGGAGATATTTTTCGTCGATGCAAGGGGACGTGAGAGATGTTTTACGTCGATACAGTAAGGACTTGAGAGATTTTTTTTTGTTGACGCAAGGGACGTGAGAGATGTTTTTCGTTGAATGCATGGTGTGGGAGTGGGCGGGGGGTGTCTTGGGACATGTTTTGGAGAGTTGGAAAGGATTTCTTGTTGTTACTCTATCGTGCATCGGTTGACTAATAAGTGATGTACATATGAGCTGCGCCATGACAAAACCAACATAATGGGTTTGCGACGAGCATGGATACAGAGCAGCCCGCGCAGTCTGATCAGGATTAATGCTGTTCGCTTACCAACTCTATTACAAGTAGAGAAACTGATGCGCGGATGCGCAGGCTGGTCTGGATCCATGCTGGTCGCAAACGCACTATGTTGGTTTTGTCATGACGCGGCTCATATTTCTTAATGGCTTGTGACCGTACGAATCTGCCACCATTAAATAAATGCCAAATAACACATTCAAAAATTTCTTCCATTAGCTCTATACAACTATGTCTTGTTCTTAAGTGCTCCTACATTTGCTCCTACATTTGCTTATCACCTTTATCAAGTAAACATGTTGTTACACACTGATGCAAATGTCCAATGTGTGGACTTTTGGTCAGTACATTGTTTAAGTTTACCGAGCAGGAGATTTCTTAAGGACACAAATTATACAATTCTTTAACAATCCATTTAAAAAACTTAAATTATTTAACGTTTTTAAGTTTTCTTTCTTTTAAATGAAACAATCGGATTTAGAATAAAAAACACAACAAAAACTAACTAAATATTCAATATTTTATTAGTTTTATGTGCATTATATTATTATATGTGTTATCCCTTGTTATCCTTGTGAAAACATGCGTCAGTAACTCTTTGATTGTTGTTAAACGTACCATTCTGCTTCGCAGCTACATCCAGTCCTGTGTAAAACAAATAACATTTTATATCAACCCGTTCAAAGCACATCTGTTTTCCGGTCACAATTTGGCTTTACGACAATAGGTCTAAGGTTAATTAATTTTCTTTCCATTTATTTTTTTTGTGTTTGGTTTGGCGTCGCACCAACATGGCCGACTGGCGACCGATAAAGGAAAAGAAAAACTCAAGCTTTACCCTCAAGCTTTACTGTGATAGAAGACCTCTCGGTTACCTTTCATGCATTATTTCAGACACAAACGGGCATCTGAGTAGAACCAACGACGTTCCGTAAGCTAAGCTGGAAAGATTCACCAGATGTAAGAATCTAAAGTCCCTTGCAGGATTGGAACCCAAAGCGACGCGTACGGTGGCATAGAGGTGACATTTGCAGTTTTATTTTATCTCATGGCCACGACTTATTATCTTGAGGCCTCAAGATATTATCTCGTGGCCACGACTTATTATCTTGTGGCCACGAAACTTATTATCTCGTGGCCAAAGATATTAACTCGTGGCCACGACCTATTATTCTTGTGGCATGGCTTATTATCTGTGGCCACGACTTATTATCTCGTGGCCACGAGTTATTATCTTGTGGCACGACTTATTATCTTGTGGCCACGACTTTATTATCTCGTGGCCTCAAGATATTAATCTCGTGGCACGACTTATTATCTCGTGGCCACAACTTATTATATATTGTGGCCTCAAGATATTATGTCGTGGTCGCAACTTATTATCTTGTGGCTCAAGATATTATCTCGTGGCCACCGAGTTATTATCTTGTGGCCACCGACTTATTATTTCGTGGCCACGACTTATAAATCTTGTGGCCACGACTTATTACAGCAATTAAAATGGTCGTTTCATCTTGAAATAAAAGTACGGTGGCATAGAGGTGACATTTGCAGTTTTATTTTATCTCGTGGCCACGACTTATTATTTTGTGGCCTCAAGATAGTATTATCTCGTGCCACGACTTATTATCTCGTGCCAGCGACTTATTTATCTTGTGGCCTCAAGATATTATCTCGTGGCCATGAGTTATTATCTTTTGTGGCCACGACTTATTATCTCGTGGCCTCAAGATATTATCTCGTGGCCACGACTTATTATCTCGTGGCCACGAGTTATATTATCTTGTGGCACTCAAGATGTTATCTCGTGGCCACGACTTATTATCTCGTGGCCACGAGTTATTATCTTGTGGCCTCAAGATATTATCTTATGGCTTTAAGATATTATCTCCGTGGCCACGAGTTATTATCTTGTGGCCACGACTTATTATATTGAGGCCACGACTTATTTTCTCGTGGCCACGAGTTATTATCTTGTGGCCACGACTTTATTTTAGCCAATGAAAATGGTCGTTTTCATCTTGAACAAAATTTAATATCACACTGGCAATAGCAGTCACAGGAGGGGCGTGTCAATCACCACCATATATTTACTAAGTTTCACGCATTTCCCAGAGACGTGCTGAATTTCGTAAAGGCTTATCAGCTAGTATATCACTATTAACTGTATTGACCAACATTAACACGTCCACTGAGTAGAGTCTTGTCCAATCACTAATTGGCCCCTCTGTTTCTTATCTTATGGTCCTAACGTGTAAGGATCAAGTTTCTATAGATGCAGTTTTTTCATAAAATACACTCACTTTATCAGTGGTCATCACCAGTAGAAAGTAGCAGTAGCATTGAGCAGTAGCAGTAACAAAGTTATAAAACATGAAGTTGGCAGTAGCAGTAGCACAGAATTAGCATTGAGACAATTTATAAAACGTGAAATTGGCAGTAGCAATAGCACAGCATAAAGCAGTACCCAATCAAAGAGGAGATCTTAAAAGAATTGACATATGTCTTTGAAAACTTGTTATACTAGTATGTCAGTTTTTATAATAATAAAAAAGAAAAAGATTCAGATAACCCGTCAAAGTTTAGTCTTTATCATTTGTGACATTGTTAGTTATATCTTCAATAATAACTATCTAGATACAAGTCTTTAATGGGATTCGAATCCACAGAGGAAAAGGGGCAAGTTTTTTCGCATGAACGACCTTTAAAAGTATACATCAACCGCATATATTTTCTTAAATCAAATCTCAATTAAATTAGATATTACCGTGCTCATCCTTGAAAATTAAAAATCACAGATTTTTTTTTAATCTATGGTTATTCTAACTTAATGCGTCTAACTTGAATAAAGAAATCAATAAACTATGATACAGGAAGCTGCTTCCCTATAACAGGTCAAGGTAATCTTTACTTAAAAAACGGTGAAATATATAAACATGTATGGTGAACAACCTATACTGTGTAGAATTTTAAACATAACCATATCTACTATCTTTTGAAGTCAAAACATGTTCATTTTATGTTTACATTGTAGCAAAGGGACAATGTAACAATTATCAATTATTTTCTAATATTAAATTTAAGCAAAGTATATCTTTAAAGAAGAATGGAAAGAAACACCTGACCATACAAAAAAGAAGAATAATAATTTAAAACGTTCCCTTTCTTCACCGCCGCAGCGCTTGACCCGCCGCTCTTGTGAAAGCTGTGCCAGTGTGATATAAGGTCGTCTTGATATTAACTTTTGTTCAAGAATGAAACGACCATTTCATTGGCTGAAATAGTCGTGGCCACAAGATAATAACTCGTGGCCTTTCAATATAATAAGTCGTGGCCACAAGATAATAACTCGTGGCCACGAGATAATATCTTGGAGGCCACAAGATAACATCTTGAGGCCACAAGATAATAAGTCGTGGGCCACGAAGATAATAACTCGTGGCCACAAGATAATAAGTCGTGGCCACGAGATAATATCTTGAGGCCACAAGATAATAAAGTCGTGGCCACGAGATAATAAGTCGTGGCCCACGAGATAATATCTTGAGGCCTAAAGATAATAAGTTCGTGGCACGAGATAAAATTTTAAAACTGCAAATGTCACCTCCTATGCCACGGGGGTGATAAAATTTAATATGCACAACGAACCGTATATCACACTTGGCCCAACAGTGTCACAAGAGCGGCGGGTCCAAACGCTTGCAAGCGGTGAATAAGGGGGACGATTTATAATTTGTTAGTGTACCCCTTTCTTCTGTTTTGTATGGTCAGGTTTTTTTTTTTCATTCATTTCTTTAAGATATATTTGCTTAAATTTGGATATTAGAAAATATTTGATAATTTTTTACATGTTCTTTGTAACAATTAAAATTTAAAACATGTTTTGACTTCACATTAGATAAACTTGCTCACCATTGAATAATTAAAAATCACAGAATTTATTTAAATCTATGAACTCTAACTTAATGCGGTCTAACTTGAACATAAAGAATCCAACTAAACTATGTTACAGGAAGCTGCATTCCCTATAACAGGTTCAAGTAATTCTTTACTTAAAAAAACTGACACTACATATATTCATGGTTAACCTTATAGTTATTATATTGTGTAGAATTTTAAACATAACATATCAACTATCTGTGAAGTCAAAACATGTTTATTTTATTCTTTACATGTACAAAGGGAACTATGAAACAATTATCAATATTGTCTTAGCGTTTGACCCGCCGCTCTTGTGAAAGCTGTGGCCAGTGTGATATAAGGTCTTAGTGATATTAACTTTTGTTCAAGATGAAACGTCCATTCTCATTGGCTGAAATAAGTCGTGGCACAAGATAATAACTCGTGGCCACGAGATAATAAGTCGTGGCTCAATATAGTAAGTTGTGGCCTCAATTTAATAAGTCGTGGCCACCACGAGATAGATATAAGTCGTGGCCACAAGATAATAACTCGTGGCCACAAGATAATATCTTGAGGCCACAAGATAATAAGTCGTGGCCACGAGATAATAAGTCGTGGCCACGAGATAATATATTGAGGCCACGAGATAATAAGTCTTCCCTCAAGATAATATGTCGTGCCACAAGATAATAAGTCGTGGCCACAAGTTAATAACTCGTGGCCACGAGATAATATCTTGAGGCCACAAGATAATAAGTCGTGGGCCACGAGATAATAAGTCGTGGCCACGAGATAATATCTTGAGGCCTCAAGATAATAAGTCGTGGCCACGAGATAAAATAAAAGTGCAAATTCACCTCTATGCCACCGTAGACGCGCGAAACTTTCTCTTTTTTACTTATATATCAAATAATAGCATGATAAATGTTTCCTTACGTAGTGTTTTTTTTTTCATTATTTGTATTTTTACAATGCTCGGCAGATAATATGCATACGCATTTGAAGCGCTACTGAAAGTTTTCCCGCCATTATTTCACAATGCTCTACTGAGAATATGAAAGCATAGAAAGCGCTACCCCTAAAATGGAGTTTGTTATTATTTCTTAAAACATTTTTCTTCATATGATAAGATATTTTAGATATCATTGAATTTTTATTGATACTATTTTTGGGACTTCATCAAAAGAAATACGCCAAAAAATTGTAAAATTTTAGTGCTACAATACCTGCAAGAGGCCGTTGGAAAAGCTGGACACACGGAGTTTATGCACGGATTTTGAAAACAATCAATCAAAGCAGGGTTGCAGTTAAAAAAGAATGCATCACATCCTGAAATTTTAAAAAGAGAATATTTATATAAATGTACATGCATTGGTAATTTTGTTATTCAAATCAAAATGACCATAAAGGTGACAAAACTTGATATTGAGAGATTCAGATATCTACTTATAAGCCACATAAGTTTTGCATTCTGAATTAATGTTTAAGGCACATTATGCCCCAGAAATCAATATTTTTCTAAATTCTATAAAAATGCCAAACATGTGTTCAATAGTGTTTGAATGATGGATTAAGAGGATGTTAGATCTTTAAAATTTGAAGAAAATACCACTGCAGTAATGTGTCATAAAGGTAGCAAAATGTAAACAAAGTAGTATTTTAACCTCAGTACAAAACACTTATTCACAATAATTATACCAATTGTCAATAGAGATAGTTCATGTATATGGCAAATGAGAAGTTATTTTTGAGAACTGTAAAACGATTCCAAAAATTAAAAGTTTTTGAAAAATAAAATTGGAAGCATTTCTGAGGTATAATTTGTCATTCATTATATGCCCGAAAAAATTTCGGGCACATTATGTTTTACCCCCTGGCGTCCGTCCGTCCGTTAAGCCAATTTTGGTTTTTTCGGAGGCAATAATTTTAAGTTCCATTTGAGCCCAACAAATATGCCAAACCCTCAATAGGATGGATTGCTCCATATTTGGGTAGAAGACCCCTTTGATTTTGGGGTCAACAAGGTTAAAGGCAAGGACTAAAAATGGAAGCAGATTCCGGGAGCATAACTTTAAGTTTCCATTTGGGGGCCCCTCACAATTTTCCCAAACCCTTCATAGGGATGATTGTCCAATTTGGTACAAGACCCCTATTGATTTGGGGGTCACAATGTCAAAGGCTTAAGTCATTCTCACAGAGCCTGTAGTACTTGCATGACACTACCAAGATATTCAATAAATTAATACTATATTACGATATATTCAAATAAGTTAATTGTTGTTTTTAAATCGTTTTTTAGGTCCTGCTCCTTGATCAAGAGTTACATTATAAAAAATTTTATTAAAAAAAATTCAGTTACCTGTTGCACTAAAAATTATTTAAATATATAATTATGATAACTTGCTCTTAATCGTGCATAGGGCCTATATTATTCGTTATTTTGTAGTTGTCAAAAGATTATGAATGTATTATTGCTTTGTGAAATGTCAGTGTACTCATTCAATAAAGTCACTCATATTTTTGGGGCCCGATAAATAGAAAAAAAGAATAAAAAAAGAATCGCTCAATGTTCATGTACAAATGTAAAAAAAGGGTCATGTTTCGTCTGTCCGTTAAGTAGTTAAAAGTTACTGTCATCTTATCACTTGCCAGTCACCGCTGCGGTTTCTGACCTCGTCATGTATGTTATTTCACAACGAGAGGAGCTATCCCAGCTATGTTACGAATATACAGTGGTTTTAGCTAGATGCTCGCCCATTTCTGAAATAATGTACGGAGAAGCACCTAAAGTA
Source organism: Ruditapes philippinarum (assembly GCF_026571515.1). Lineage (NCBI taxonomy): Eukaryota > Metazoa > Mollusca > Bivalvia > Venerida > Veneridae > Ruditapes > Ruditapes philippinarum. The sequence continues at coordinate 289,777 of NW_026859373.1, read as the reverse complement.
TCATAAATGGAAAAAAAAACAAAATTGTCAACAATAGATCAACAATCCGTTACAAGGAAGACGCAACAATATCGTAATTTTCATTTTTTCCTGAGTGGCACCAAGTTAAATATTAAATGTTAAATATTTCAATATTGAGGGTCAACCTTCCTTATCATTGAAAATAGAACGAAAAAAGAAACAGATAAGGACCATTTTTCAGATTAAGGAGTGAAATTATTCTACTTTATTGTTCTTAAACGAACTCTTATCTGAAACTAAGAGAGTGCACTGGGTTTGAAACAATTTGCCGCCCGACCGAGACTTGTACGGCAACCATTACTGAAAGAATGCAACCCCATTGCTGAAGGTACTGTAGCTATTTGACCTATATATATAAAAAACAAAAACCACAGTCCATAATCTAAAAATAGTAACGTCATTATATAGTATTAAGTTTTGGATTAAAACATCAATAAATAGCGTTCTTTCCATAACCTAGCTGAAACGTTTTTACTTGTGAAATTTTGTAAAATGGGAAAATACAAAATTTCGGGTCTTTTTTAGATCATTTATCTAAATGTTCATTTAAAGGTAATTTGTCCTTGTTGATGGGTCTCTTATCTGTTGAGCATGTACAGTTTTTTCTGTTTCTGAGTTTGTCGCCTGTGTACTTTATCGAATTATTGCAATGACTTGTGTACGTCCCACCATTGCACACTGCTTTGATTATATTATGAAATGGTTCCACGTGCCTCTTTGCACAGGTGATTGATAAATTGTCAAATATAGGACTCATTTTAGGATAAATCAACTTGATAATAAATTATTCACAAAGAATCTGTGTTCAACAGTCAAAATGGACGGCTTGGACCCGCTATTCCTCGGTTGAGAGGCGGAGATCTGGACCATTATGTTCAACACTCCCTTATTTTATTTAGAATTTCATAGTTTAGGACAATGTTATACATTTCTAGAAGAATATCTGTAATATACTGGTTGAAATCACTGGTGAAATTTTTAGGCTAAACATTCTCTCATAATCAAAAATGTGTGACGTTAATTTACGAGATCATTTTGGTTCAGTTTCATTGGCTGTTAGTTATAGCTTATAAATGTGTAATTCCTTAGTTATGTTATGTATTTTTGTTAAGTTGATTGAACTCTTGATAAGATATGTGCTTTGAAGTTTAATTATAGAATCAATTTTATTCTAGTACAGAGGATGATAAATCTGACAGAAAACATTTCAGTGGAGGAACAGCCCATACTTTCATTGAGTTCACAGACAAGTACCAGAACCAATACAACTGTATGAAAATATTGAAATTAAAGAGGAAAAGGACTACATAAATGCATTAGTTCTTATATACGAGTTTAACTCGGCTTCCTTCTGAAAGCATAAACAAAAACAAACTTGGCTGTATTCAAATTGTTTCAAAAACGTTCAATATGTTCAATGACATAAAGAGTGCAAACATGAAGTGATAAATTACAGTTTGGATCAGCTTATTTTTCTTTTATGAAAAGTCATTGTTATTCTATTGTTTAAATTTAATTGTGCTATTGAAAAAATTCTGAAAAATAGTAGATTCTTAACTATTAAAATTTACTTTTAAAAATTTCTGATAGACAAAATGATCATGTTAATGTTACAATATATTTTTGACGTGTTGTTTAAAATCAATCTTTTTATATAATTTTTATAATTATCTTGTTAAAAAACACACTTAAAAGTTGAACTTTTAGGTTGGTTATTTTTTCAATTTCTTTTTGCAATTACCGCAAGTAAAACAAAGAGGCAAATTTGCCCTTCGCAATTGCCAGAATCACCCAATGAAAGTCATTACTATTTGTATCTGGGTTCTAGAGGTTTGACAACTAAGGTAAACATTCTAAGACATCCTGATAGTCTAGAGCTTCATGGTATAATATAAAGCATTTTTAAGTTACTTTACTTGCAGAGTATATTTAAATTAATATAATCTCATAACAATTATATAATACCTAGACCTTTTAATTATAATTTGCTTTTATATTATTACTTTCCCCGAAATACTAGATTTTGATTTTTACAGGCGTGTCATAATTTTTTATTTTTAATAAGGTGTATACAAGAAAATATTAGCTTACTGGTCTCATTACTGTTACAAAAACATACTTTGTTGTTGGGTAATAATCAATAAGTGTTTTTTTTTTAACCTCGTTTTAATTGTAAATAAAAAAGGTTCTTGTGGAAAATAAATATCATAATTTTCTTGTATTTTGTTTATGTTTGCTCCCGGGAAAACAAAAAGTTATGACAAAATAAATTGAAATGATGATTATATATATATATTAATATATGTAACCATAAAGCAGAGTTTGTTGTGTTGAATGTTGTAATATGACCAAGTTGGAAAAAAACAATATTCAACATTGTCCACATTTAAATAGTGTCTAGCCATCAATTTTTTAAATGCAAACGCGGGAAAATATGTAAGGAAAAGAAGTTTCGTTTTTATTATTTTCCCTAAGAAAAAACATCTGGTGCTATATATTGGGAATTTTCTGAATATTTTTTCAAAAAGCTTTTCAAATAAACCCAAAAACTCTTTTTTAAAAACTGAAAAAAGACGCCCTACAGCAATATATTATTAATCTGTTTTTTATCCTGTGGTATTAATGCCCTTTTTCATAAGTTATAAAAAACAGAAGTAAACAGGCAATACGGAAAAACTAAAAAATTTCATGCGGAAGGCATTACATGATCAAATTAGGATACGCAGTTCATTTATTTGTTAAACAAATACTAACTTTTCCTTGTATTTGTAATAACCCCCGAACCAAAAATACTTTTCAATGATTTTTATTAATTACTTTTTAATTTAACACAATAATTGACATGTTAGGCAATATGCTTCTGTCGAATAATTTTTTAACATCAACTAAAGTAACATTTTCTTGAGTCAAATCTAAGGCTTTGTAGAATTAAGGTATAAATGTACGGTCTACAATCACCAGAACATGTATTAACATTTTTTAGATAGAACTAAACGGTTCCATGTATGATTTGGACTATGAAGTGTGTATACTCTCACAGTACGTGAATAAACTACTGGTAATCCGAAACGTGACTGGTATATATAATTTTGTCTGAAAATCTATATATCTATGTTTTAGGCGCCATTATCTAGATTATTTTTGAACAAAACGTTTTAGCATTATTTTATAGATGCGAACATAAAACTCACCGTTGTAATTTAAATGTAAAAACAACGACGTTCATGACATTACAAGGCCTCCGTTTAAAAATATCATCAAGGTCTATAGTTAATTGGGTAGGGTCAATATCATTTAATGAACAATTATTATAATGTTACATGTTATATGGTAGATGTATCTAAATGTCTGTCTTTTACAAGCTTGAACAGGGATATACATGTATAAATAATTAAGCAAGCAGTTATATTTGGTAGCTCAAAATTAACGAACAAGATTTTATGACAGAAAAAAACTTGTAATATTTGGTTTGATGACATTTCTGTTATATGGAACATATGTAACAGACTTTTTTGCCTAGACCTCTAAGTGTGACCTTGACCTTTGATGTGGCGGTCTAGGTGTAGCACATGACATGTCGTCTGATTATTGTTTACATTTGTGCCAAGTAATCTTTAAATCCTTGATTAATGAAAAAGTTATATACCCTACACAAAATATATAGAACAGATTATGTTTAACTTTGTCACTCAAGTGTGACATTGTCATTAAATGGAGGAGCCTTGCTGTTGCATATGACACATGGTCCGATTATTATGAACATTTGTGCCAAGTAATTTGGCCTTGGATATAAGAGTAAGGGTGTTGTACATGACACACCGTCTTATTATTGTCAACATTTATGCCAAGCTTTTTTAAAATTCCTTGATGGATGAGAAAGTTATGCACTGGAAACAAAATATACCCTATCACAGATTATGTTAATCTTTGACCTCAAACTGTGGCCTTGACCTTAGAGGTAGGCGACTGGATTTTAGGCATGGCACATCGGCTTATAATTGTGAACATTTGTGCCAAAAAATTTCAAAATCCCTTGATCTATGAAGAAGTTATCGGCCAGACACACATAAACCCTGTAACTGACTATGTTAATCTTTGATTCCAACTGTGTCGACCTCAACCTTGCAGGTAGGCGACTGGTGTGTGTTTGTGCTCGACACATATTCTTATTATTGTGAAACTCGGCCAAGTATTTTGAAAATCCTTCCGTGGATAAGAAAGTTATGGACCGGACACGACATATACCCTCAACTAGACAATGTTGACCTTTACTCACCAAGTGTGACCTTGACCTTTGATGTATGGGTCCGATTGTTGCGCTTGACACATCGTCTTATTATAACAAACATTTCTGCCAAGTTATTTCAAATTCCTTTGATTAATGACATTGTTATGGACCGGACATGGAAATGTACGGACGGACGGACTGACAGACGGACGAAGGCTTTTTCTATACCCCCTTTCCTCTTCGAAAAGTCGGGGGGGGGGATAAAAATATCAACATTAAGTTGATGAGCTCATGTTATTTATAGTGTGAAATTTACATTAAATGATGGCTATTTCATTTTAGCCAGATAATGGCACGTGCCACATTATTAAGCATCTGTAATAAGACGAATAGCGGTCTTTGTTTTTACAAGAGACTATTTAATGTAAGTGTATTCGGATTGATTCAAACATCGAGTTTTGTGAGGATTTACACATTTTTAAGCATTTTTTGTGAAGTTTATTAAAACACGGGCCTTTGAATCGCGTGCCACATGCACGTGGGTTTTTAATACACTCCAGCCAAAGTGCAGGGCGTATCTTAGAATAAAGCAGCACTTTGTGTGAATTAAACTTCATAAAGTGTTTTGATGTCTGTTACAAAGATTTAATTAAAAGAATAAATATCCAAAGATACAGTAAACGTGTATCCCAAAGCCAATTTTGCAGTGCTGACGTCTTTAGAGAAATTGGTCTTTTTTATTTTCTTCCTTTGTCAGAAAATGACAAACTAATTTTTTGTGTGTGCGTCTGTGTGCGTGTGTGTGTGTGTGTGTGTGTGTGTGTGTGTGTGTGGCGCATGTGCATGCGTGCGTGCGTGTATTGTATATATAGAAAACTTTTTTTGTCTAATGGATTTGATTCTCTTATATTTTGGCAATATAAATAATAAAGTATAAAATACTTACATGTATATAGACCATATATTTCCAATCCCTTCGTGGCCTATTCCAGCTATCTAATATTGGGGAAAAACAGGTTTTTGTATTGAGAAATGGGGTCTAATGTCGGCCACTGGTGATAAGGTGAAAATAATCTGCCTTTATAATAGCCTTGTCGCAAAACAAAACAAACAATAGCATATCTAAATTTGAAGAAAATGAAAAAAAAGAAGATCTTACTGCAACCCATCCCCCGACGACGAAAAACAACAACAACAACAACAAAAAAAACAAGAAAAAAAAACAACCGGATCTTAATAACCTTTTAATTGCAAATGACTTATCTTTCATTGGGAAACTTAAAAAGATATTGCAATTCTTATTAAGTTATAGAACATTGATCTACAGGTACAATATTCTGATATATATTAAGACAATTCCGGGGAAAGAGAAATCATAATGGACAGTGACCAGGCGAGTCCATTATAAATTCTTTAGCTGTGTACGAGTCTAGTCCATACATATCCTTTATAACAATTATTTAATCTATATATATTATATTTCCAAATAACATCATCATATAGAAAGCGCAAAGTTGGTTGAGATATATGTTTTATTAGCATAATAAACAAAAAACCAACCGATCAATGGATCGATCAATCAATGGATCAATCAATGGATCAATCAATGGATCAATCAATGAATCAATGGATCAATCAATCAATGGATCAATCAATCAAACAAACAAACAAACAATCAAATTATAAAAAAGGCACATTCAACGCATTTATCACCTGTCAATATATCGATTAGTGTCTGCTCCGGAAATAACCTATATAGGACGTATCTTTGTGGTAAAAATTCAAAAGCAGCTATGCAAAATAAATACTTTGTATTTATCAAGACAATTACATTGTAAGTCACTAACATATAATTTCGTTTCATTAAACACCTTTTATAGCTTTCCGTCCTGTCATAAGCGGAAACCCTTTTAAAATAATGCCGATATTCGTGAACGCCATAAATATGCCTTTCTTGTATACTAACAAGCATACATGGTAGCTAAGTAACAGTCGCAATGAGAAGCTTAATCAATTATGATGTTAATGTTTCTAACTGGGACATAATAAAGCGGACAAGCAACTTTCTAATAGAAAAGCAGACCTTTGTTGGTGTCCAGTTGACACAGCCGGTATTGTTTAATTTATGCATGCTATTCTAAAGAAAAAAAAATCGCGAAATTTGCAAATTTTCATCAAATTATGTAAAGACCATTAGAATACGAGATTACTTTTAATACCGTATATAATTTATTTTCGCGTTCGGCAAATTTCGAGATTTTGACAGAAATCTAATTTTGTCGAATTTAACTATAGCGATTTTGTCTTATTGCTTAATAACCTGTAATCTTTCATACATTGATATATACGCATCACAATGTATATGTTATATATACGACAAACTTTATAGGAAGTTTAAAATAGGACGTCAAGTTATAGAAACAAGAGAATTTCCAGTATTAAATTGGAGTAAAATTTAGCGAATTTTATTTTTCGCGGATTCGGGTGTACGCAAAATACATGTTTTAGGGGAAAAATTAGTACCGCGAAAAGACTGATAAAACATATTTTACCCCCCGCAAAAAGTATATCCCCGCTTTTTACCTTTTTTACTTACGGACGAAAAAATCCCAAACTCACAATCTCAACCAAGGAAAAAATAAAAGTGCAAGGGGCGCCTGATTTAACGGCGAAACCCCAGAAATTTCCCTCAGTTTTTCTGTCCCGTTTTTAATTGCCTTTTTCCCCTAAAAATTTTCCAAAAGTTATTCGGGGAAATTTTTGAAAAAAACCCTTCTTTACTCATCAAGGGTTTTTGGAAGACAGTCCGGAGTTCAATGTGATTTGGGTAAGAACAATAAAGAGAACAAAGTGAGACGAAAAAACAACAACTACGAGACAGCATGTTGGCTAGGGCAAACAGAATGTTGACTAGGGGAAACAACTTGTTGGCTAGGTCAAACAGAATGTTGACTGGGGGAAACAACTTGTTGGCTAGGGCAAAGAGAATGTGGACTTGGGGACACAACTTGTTGGCTAGGACAAACAGAATGTTGACTAGGGGAAACAACTTGTTGGCTAGGACAAACAGAATGTTGGCTAGGACAAACAACATATTGGCTAGGGGAAACCACATATTGGCTAGGGGAAACAACATATTGGCTAGGGAAAACAACATATTGGCTAGGGGAAACAACACATTGGCTAGGGGAAACAACATATTGGCTAGGGTAAACAGCTTGTATAACGCTGAGAAGTATGCGAAAAATATCACTGGAAACTAAGATAGGAATATTGACAAACATATCCTTTTTTAAGGTCACATTCTATATCATTCCAATGTCCATGATATGGTGTAACCTCCACGCAATCCTCGTCACCACTATTATCAGGTTGATTCGGAGGCCAGTTGGTATAACCATTAGATATAACGTCGTGGTCAGTCCAATAAAATATGCCTTCAGATGATGAGTCTGTCGCTCCAATCCAAACTAAAACAGATAAAATTGAAATCATAAAGTACGCACCAGATTTGCTTATGGAAAGTCGGTGGTTCTACTAAGGTTGAAATAATACTGAACGTCCTTGTGAAATATTTTCGTTGATTTCAGATAAAATACTTTTTCATTAAAAATATAGAGTATATTTTAGAAATATAACACATATTCGTTTGAATGAATAAAAAGGTTTGTACGAGTATAAGATTTAAAGGTTTAAGGTTTATTACCATTGTCCTGGGTTATTTTACGGAGCAATTGCATGTCCAACTCTGTCTTGATATGCGCAAGATGTCCCCCGTTGTGCTGTGTTTCACAAAAGGTCTACGATAAAGAGAACAAAAAATACATTGTATAAGCATATGCATAAAGTAGCGTAATGGATAAAATAACTCGTTCTTTAGTAGCATCCCGTCTTATACATTATATAGTTATATTTACTATAGGGGTCGTTTCCGTCTTATAAATAACTAACGTTCTGTAGGTGCAATTTCTTGGGAGGTCTATTCCGTTTTTATAAATTATTGAAGTTCTATATTTTTACAATCACTAGAAAGGTCTTTCCCGTCTTTAAAATTACTGACGATCTATAGTTAATTTAACAGGGAAGGTCTATTCCGTCTTTTGAACTACTGATTTGTCTAAACTCATATTAAATAGGAATTTTATCTGGCATGGGGTGGCAGGTAAGTCGCGTGCTGTACAGACACATGACAAATATCTTATTGAGATAGACCATTTTAAATGTTATAGAATATGGCAGAATATGCAAGAAATAAATATCTGGCATGTGTTTGCTGTTCAGATCGGAATATTCGTCCCTCGGGTACCCGCCCATGGGCGGCAACTCAGCAAGCCACGTTCCACCCAATTCCGATCTGAACCGTTAAATTTGACATATTTTTATTATTTCGTCTTTTAAATGACCGACGTTCTATTGCTACATTAGCTGGTGAGATCAATTCCGTTCTTTACGTTATCACATACCCGTCCCGATCTAGCAACTTCGTAAAAATGGAAATTGCACGGTCGTGCATCAATCTCCACGCAGTGATCTCCCCTTAATTCTTCGTTAGTGTTCTTATAAAGGGAAGTAACCGCTGCGAGGAGTTTACGTTATACAGACATAGTATAAAGACGCACTAACACCATAGGCGCGGCAATGGAAAAATATTCTTTTGCACTTTAAACAGTCTTTATTTTGGGTATGTGATAAAAGAACATTATATTCGTGAAGGTTTTATAACTGAATTTATTGAATTCGTTGAATAAAATATTATTTTGCTCGTATAATATGATTTCAATCAACTCGTCCAATAAATTCAGTATTGAACCTACATTCATTTACCGACGTTCTATAGTCACATTATAGCTAGTGAGGTTTATTCCGTCCTTAAAATTAAAAGACGTTCTTTATAGTTACATTAACTAGGGAAATATTTTCCGTCCTTTAAATAACAGACGTTCTAACTAGGATCTTCTATTCCGTCTTTTAAATAAATGAGCTTCTAAAGGTACATTAGCAATATAGATCTATTCCATCTTAAAAATTACAGACGTTCTATAGTTACTGGGGAGATCTTTATTGACGTTCAGAATTTATATTTTCTTGCAATTTCTTTTCAGTCTTTTAAATTACCGACGTTCTTTAGTTACATTAGCTAGGGTTTTCTAAACGGTCTTTTAAATTACTGATGACCAGCTACAATACCGAAATAGTTGTTAACAATAAGTGATTCTTAAAGACACCACTCTCTAAATAATTCATAAGACTAAGTCTGTTCACTGATGAAATTAAGTTAAAATACTACATACGTTGGCATCCGTCCAACTCCTCTTTTCGTCAAAATATTCGAAGCATTTGGAGAATCTGCACTGCGGAAAATCTGAAAGAAACCCAATTTCTTTATAACACTTGATACAATAAATTTGTAATACGAAACATGTTTAAATCAAATGATGTAGGTTACATAGAAAAGTAGTGAATTAAGAATACCTGTTCTGTATAAAACGTCGTAGTCGGGAGAATGGACAAGATAATCCTTGTTTATCCAAGTAGTTCCCAGGTCACACGTTTGGTCTTTCTTGCTAAAGCTTACTGTCGAACAAGTGGGGATATTTCTACATGCATGAAGACACTGAATTTCAAAAGTCATCTTGAGACTTCCAAGATCAGCCGTATATCGTGCCCCTGATACCCGATGAAAGGGAACAAGCGAACTTTGAACAGTTACCGATGTTATCATCATCAGAAATAAAAAGAACAAACTGTCCTTAAAATATGAAAGAAGTATTTTTTGTGTTGCACAAACCATATTTACGCTGAAAGTTATTGTCTTGTGAATCTCAATACTGTAAATTATGTTGTTGTTCTTTAAATGAAAATTGTTTTTATAGTTTTATATTGCAAACAAGTGTTTTATTTATCATTTATATTCTAACTCGCACTGCGTTTGAAAATAACAAATGCTTCTGAAAGTTTATCCAATGAAAGTAATGAAGTGATCGGGAATCACGGTTAATGGACGACCATTTATGACCGGAAGGAACCTCAGAACGGTATTTGTTGACTTATATAAAGTTGTAATGATGGGCTACTTTAAATGGACTGAAAGTAAATAAATTAGAATTGTTGTATTGACCTGTGACGTCTGAGTTCTTTTAAAATTATAACACTTTTATTGCACTTAGAATTGCGGTAATAACGACAAAAATATCAGTTTGTTATTGAGCAAATTAACTTTGTTTTTTTTTTAAGTCATTACACTCACCTACGCCCGCCCCCTTAAACGATACCAATAATCTTGACGAATATTAATTTTAAACGATCGACCGTTATAAAACAGATAAAATGCAAACACTTCCAAACATTGCAAACGGCAAAATTGAATGTTAAGGTTGAAGACTCGGTTTGATTGACGGTACGGTACGTTAGAGCAAACTATCGTTCATGCCCTCCAATCACCTCGTCCTGCATTGGCAAAATTCAACAATAATACATGAAAAAGGTCAAATTTTGTATTTAGAAATAAAAAAACGACACAATGCCTTTATGTTCAAACTTCTTTTCAGTTTACATCTTTGATATACAGTTCTCATACAGACTTATGAATACTTTATTTGGTCTTTTCTACAATAGAGATCTGCAGCAGCTCGAGGACGCATTTAAAGCCCAATCTGTAAAGGATTTGGTAAGTTCGAGAATTTCTGCATTTATAAATGTACTTTTACGACTATACCCCAGGAGACATTTTTCAAATAACCGTTACTTTCCACATGGATTTATTACAGTTGAAATATACGGTGTCCTGCTTGGGCCAGTTGAAGGTCTCCTATTGACATGCTATTTTTTTCTAAAGTCTTACCCCTCTTTCTGTATTTTCATAGAAAAAGTTACAATATTTTACATTCTCGCAAGAAACTTTTCGCGCTATACAACGTGTTGATTTTTTCTCATCCTTATACTTTCTCATACTTAAATCCCGGTGCAAATCAAAATGTAAAAATCTTCGCGATGATTAAAGCAGCACGTCTCCAGAATTATGCTAATTTTCATGAAAATTTTGAAAATGTATTTGAATGTTTATTATAAAGGAAGCAATTTACACATTATCAATGAAACTTACAGCCCACGTAAATTACCAAAAAATGTGGTCAAAATATGCATAAATATGCCTTACTGCGTAAGTAACGCAATAGAAATATAGTTGTGAATACTGAAAGATCAGTCCTTAACCGCACATAACTTGTAAAACATGTATCACTTGAATCTTGCATCATTTTACTTTTCCTTAAATCATAGTACACATTTCTGATGCTTGATTTTATTGAAATATTTTGACTTATCTTGAGGCCTTACTTTTCGCAGGTTTCTTTCGAGAACTTTAACATATTACCAGTGTCAATAGTGAAAAGTCTTCGAACGAGAAAGTTAAATCTCCCTAACTTATCTATTAACAAGAGCCAGTGCTTTTGACTAGTCTCAGTGCTTGATAGTAAAACAAGAGCCTGAATAATGTAGAGTTTTTTATCTTCAAAAAATGCCGTAGTTCTGTCAAAATTCACAATTACAATATCTCTCCTTATTTTGTGAGTAGTCGAGCTAAAACAAGAGATTTAGTCAATTTTAAATCGTAACAGGCGACATTTTAACTGCCTAATACAGGACACAGTAGAAACTGACGGAAAATTGTAGCGAACCAGATAGCGCAACTCATGGGTAAATTCAGTTTATCGAGAAATGAATCAAATAAATTGGATGGCCATTTCCAGGAACATTGTTGATTTAAGCATTGACGAAACTAACATTTACTGTCCCAGCCCCCTCCCCCCCCCCCCCAACACACCCAATCATCGGCCATATACAGCTGATTATTGCGTTAAGCTTAGCATGTGAATAAGGAAACTTACCAAATTTGGGGTCCAAAACTTATTATCCATATATCGTTGACGCAAAACATGTTCAGAGACGGTTTCAATGTTGAATGACATAAAAGATCTCTCTGATAAAGGCAGCCATTTTAACAGTGTTTATCATGAATGAAAGTGAATTCTGTCCGATTGAAATAAGTGCATGAAAATTCCGTGCGAATACAATTTGATTACAAAAGAAACAAAGCCATGCAAATATTTCCTATATTTTTCTATCTTCAACATGAACAGACATTTAATTTCAATTGGATCTATTTATAATTAAAAATGTTTATTAATGTATCTGTTCTTTACACTTAAACGTCGTATAAGTCGGATACAATTACTCAACTTTGCCTCTGACAATTTGTTGTTTATCCTAGCAAACTTTCTCTTACGTCTGTAAGAAGACGCCTTTGAAGAAAAACTCGTACTGTATCCATTACTTAATAGATTAATTAACAAAAATACGTACATGTACAGGTAATATCTTTTTTCGTCATGTTTTCCACGTGCATGTGCAATGGTGTATGAAAGTTATGCTTGTGTAACCATCATTATAGTAAGCAAGTTATCTTAGTTATGCAGAGGTCGCTATTATGATCAAATTAAGTTGTTGAATAAATAACTACATAAAGTCTCACGATTTAAAGCATGTTGCCTGGGTTTGATTGACTTGTCAATTATGAATATATTATAGCACTCATTTAAATATTCGATCCATCTTCGGTTTGATGGAATTAATGTGGAGTATATCAGTCATGTTTTGGAAGTCACACCCACTGTATCACGGGGAGGAACTGTTACACGAAGGATGGGGTTATTAAGATAACGTGTTTGGAGTTACATTCACAATAGCTCAGTCGGTGAAATAAATGCCTGATAAGTGAGAGGTATGTGGTTCGATCCCTACTGTTGTTGTCCCTGTTTAGGCTTACTCTTTATTTTTGCAGTATAATTCAATGGAATGGATTTGTATTGTGTTTGACGGCATTAAAATGAAATTTATTGATCATTATAATTTATTAATATTTTTATTTAAAAAGTGTACCGACTTTTCAAAATTACGTAAAACATAATAAAACAAACCGAACAACATACAAATTAATGATAGCTACAATTATGTTGAAAATATTACGATCCAATTAATGGGCATGCTCTGGAGTGCGGGTAACTAATACCTGTACTCGATTTAGCTCTGACAAGCTTTGACCTCTAAGTGTGGCCTTGGGTATAAGGGTAAGGATGTTATACATGAGACATCGTCAATTATTGTGAACATTTGTGCCAAATAATTTCAAAATTCCTTGATCTATGAAGAAGTTATCGACTGGACACAAAATATACCCCGTAACAGACTATGTTAATCTTTGACCTCCAACTGTGACGTTGACCTTGGAGGTAGGCGACTGGTGTGTATTTGCGCTCGACACATTGTCTTATTATTGTGAAATTCGGCCAAGTATTTTGAAAATCCTTTCGTTGATAAGAAAGTTATGGACCGGACACGACATAAAACCCCAAATAGACAATGTTGACCTTTACTTACCAAGTGCGACCTTCACTTTAGGTGTCCGATTGTTGCGCTTGACACATCGTTTTATTATAACCAACATCTGTGCCAATTTATTTCAAATTCCTTTGTAATGGACCGGACACGATCATGTGACTGACGGACGAACATACAGACGGAGCCTATTTCTATAACCGCCTTTTTCTTTGAAAAGGCGGGGGGCAATAAAGATATCAACATTTATACAAGCATTTACACGTTGATGAGATCATGTTATTTATTGTTTGAAATCTACGTTAAGTGATGTCTATATCATTTTAACCAGTCAATGGCACAGGTCTGTCACATTTAACGTCTGTAATCAGACGAATAGCTTCTTTGTTTTCACAAGAGACTATTTATTGTAAATGTATATCGGATTGATTCAAAGATCGAGTTTTTTTTAAGGATTTACACATTTTCAAGCAATATTTGCGATTGTTGCGCTTGAAACATTGTCTTATTATAACCAACATTGTGCCAATTTATTTCAAATTCCTTTGTAATGGACCAGACAAGATCATGTGACTGACGGACGAACATCCGGACGGAGCCTATTTCTTGATCCGCATTTTTCTTCGAAAAGGAGGCAGGGGGCAATAAAGATATCGACATTCATACAAGCATTTACACGTTGATGAGCTCATGTTATTTATTGTGTGAAATCTACGTTAAATGATGTCTATATCATTTTAACCAGTCAATGGCACTGGTCTGTCACATTTAGCGTTTTTAATCAGACGAATAGCTTCTTTGTTTTCACAAAAGACTATTTTTTTGTAAGTGTATTCGGATTGATTCATAGATCGAGTTTTGTGAGGATTTACACATTTTCAAGCAATATTTGCGAAGCTTATAAAAAAACACGGATGCCTTTGAATTGCGTACCACATCCGCGTAGGTTTTAATACACTCCAGCCAAGTGCAGGGCGTATCTTAGAATAAAGCATTACTTTCTGAACTCGTTCTTTTTAGTTTGAATTAAACTTCATGAAGTAACGTGAAATAGTTGCTCGTAGGCTCGAATCTGGAGTTTCCGGCCTTCTCTTAACTTATAGTATATTTCTAAAGAAGGTTATAATTTACAATTTTGTTTTTTATACACTTTTAAGATGGACACAGGGTTTTTTTATCAATCAGGTAATATGTTTTCTTCCCAGGTTCAATACTCGTGCCAGTGAAAATATCCGAATCTTTATAATCTTTTAATTGCAAATGACTGAATTTTTATTGGGAAACTTGCAGGTATAAAAATTTATTGTAATTCTTACTAGGTTTATAAGATTGATCTGTACAAAACGGTTATATACATGTATATTAAGGCGAGTCCACAGAAAGAGAAATCATTATGGACGAGTGACCAGGGGAGTCCATCATAATGCCTTTAGCTGAGTAAGAGTCCATATATATCCGTTATAACATATTTATTTATTCTATATATATTATATTTCCAAATAACATCATTATATAGAAAAAGCAAAGTTGATTCAAACATATGTTTTATTGGCGTAACAAACAGAAAATCAATCAATCAGTCAATCAATCAAAATATAATCAAAAGGCACATTCAATGCATTTATCACTGGCCAAAATATCGAATAGTACAGTGTCTCCTACCGGAAATAGCCTATATCGGACGTATTTTTATGAACATTTTATAAATATTTTGTATTAACCAAGACAATTAAGTCACTAACATGTTGTTTCCTATTATTAAAAACACTTAATAGCATTTCGTCCGGTGATAAGCGGAAACTCTTTTTAAGATATGCCGAATACTCGTATAATCGTCAACGCCATACATGTAAGTATACGTTTCTTGTATACTAACAAACATACATGATACTTATATAAAGTACAGAAACAAGAGAATTTCCAGTATTTAATTGATCAGAAGTAAAATTTAGCGAATCTATGTTTCGCGGTATTCAGTGTACGCGAATACATGTAAAGTGAAAATTAGATACTCGCGAAAAGACCTGATATACGGTATCTTACACCAGCTAACTTATATTGCGCTTATTAACACTGTTAACTACGGACGAAAAAAATACCCACTCACAAGGCTCAACAAGACAAAATGAGTGCAAGTGCGCCTGATTTGACGCGCTAATCAGTAATCCTCATTGTCTGTCCCGTTATTATGTCCCAGTTTCCTACTACAATTTCAAAGTTATCAGCGGAATGTTGCTAGGAAACTTCATTACTCATCAAGTGTTTAAGGATGACAGTCCGGAGTTAAATATAGTTTGGGTAGTAACACATTCGTTACAACAATAAAGAGAACAAAGTGAGACGAAAGAACAACAACGTTGGCTAGGCCAAACAGAATGTTGACTAGGGGAAACAACTTGTTGGCTAGGTTAAACAACATATTGGCTAAGGTAAACAAGATAATGGCTAGGGGTGAACAGCCTGTATTAAGCTGTAAAGTATGCGAAAAAAATCACTTGATACTAAGATAGGGATACTGACACACATATCTTTTTTTAACGTCACATTCTTTATCATTCCAACGTCCATTATATGATTTAACCTCCACACAATCCTCGTCACCACCATTATTAGGCTGATCTTGAAGCCAGTTGGTATAACCATTAGATATAACGTCGTTGTCAGTCCAATAAAATATGCCTTCAGATGTAGCGTCTGTGGCTCCAATCCAAACTAAAACAAATAAAATTGAAAACATAAAGTACGCACAAGATGACAAAACAGAAAAAGTTTCGGGCCTTGTTTATTTAGCCAGTTCACAGATAGCAGTGATAATTGCAGGCTACCGTCCGCGTCCCCTAAGCACTGGCTTAATTTAGAATGCAATACTAATACATCGAACTACTTGTAGTGAAGATTTAGATTAAAAAAAACATTCGTTAATGTGTTCATACATTATGAATGTCATAAAAATTGAAGCATAATTGTTAAGCCCCTCTAGGTCGGCTTCATGGAACTACATGAGTAAAGTCCATTAGTGCTCGAACCGATGATCCCTTTGGTTGGAAGGAAGACAGCTAAACAACTATTCTAAGGCGTCCAAAGCCGAGTGGTTAAGGTCGTTGAATTAAAATCACTTGCCTGTCACCGTTGTAGGATTGAGCCGCATACGTGTTTTCGAATGATTTCATGTGAAACAGCTATCCAGTTAGCTTATGGAACGTCGGTGGTTCTTCTCGGGTTGATATAATACTGAACGGCCTTGTGAAATATTTTCGTCGATTTCAGATAAAATACTTTTTCATTAAAAATAAAGAGTATATATTTAATTAGAAATATAACACATATTTGTTTGAATAAATAAAAAGTTTTGTACAAGATTTAAAAGTTTTAGGTTTATTACCATTGTCCTGGGTTATTTTACGGAGCAATTGCATGTCCAACTCTGTTTTGATATGCGCAAGATGTCCTCCATTATGCTGTGTTTCACAAAAGGTCTACGATAAAGAGAAAAATCAAAATAAGCATATGCATAAGGCGGCGTAATGAATAAAATTACTAGTTCTTTAGTAGCATCTCGGGAAGTCTATTCCGTCTTATAAGATATTGACGTTATATAGTTTTATTAAATGCTTTTCGGTGGTTTATAGAAATATATCAGTGAAAAAAAACTGGTCATTTCACTGTTCGAAACAGTGAAATAATCAATTTGATAATTTGATAATTTCACTGTTTTAAATATTTCACAGTACTGAAAACCAACTTAATGACGTGACGTCGTAAATGACGTCACGTTGTATTATTATTTGGCATCCTTTTATTAAGTACTAGGTTAAAATGTCTTTTTAAACGTTTTTGCATATAATAAAAAGAAAATTTGTCTAGCTGCGCCACTTTTGAAATATACCTTTGGTGCTCACTCGGTGAAATATATTCCGATCTTACACTGAACTAAACAAACTAGGAAGATAAATTCCGTTCTTTACATAACACATACCCGTGTCGATCTCGCATCTACGTAAAAATTATTTTGACTTGACGTCATTTACGTTTTCCAAAACTAGTATAAAGACGCGCTAAATGTAAGCTTTACACTATAGGTGCGGCAATGAAAAACATTCTTTTGCACTTTAAACAGTCTTTATTTTGGGTATGTGATAAAAGAAAATTATATTCGTGAAGGTTTTATTACTGAATTTATTGAATTCGTTGAATAAAATGATATTTTATTCATATATTATTATTTTAAATCAACTCCTAATAAATTCAGTATTGAGCTTACATTCCATCAATATCATCTATTAACTGACGTTCTATAGTCACATTAGCTAGATAGATCTATTCCGTTCTTTATATAACTGACGTTTAATATAGTCACATAATAGCTAGGGAGGTCTATCCGTTCTTTAAATAACTGACGTTCTATATAGTTACATTAACTAGGGAGGTCTATTCTGTTCTTTAAATAACTGACGTTCTAAAGTCACATTATAGCTAGAGAGGACTATTCCGTTCTTTAAATAACTGACGTTCTAAAGTCACATTAACTAGGGAGGTCTATTCCGTTCTTTAAATAACTGACGTTCTAAAGTTACATTAACTAGGGAGGTTTATTCCGTTGTTTAAGTAACTGACGTCACATTAACTAGGGAGGTCTATTTCCCACCTTTAAATTACCGACGTTCTAAAGTCACATTAACTAGGGAGGTCTATTCCGTTCTTTAAATAACTGACGTTCTAAAGTCACATTAACTAGGGAGGTCTATTCCGTCCTTTAAATTACTGACGTTCTATAATGTTACATTAACTGGGGTTTCCTATTCCGTCTTTTAGATAACTGAGGTTCTAAAGGTACATTAGCTAGAGAGATCTATTCCGTCTTTAAAATTACAGACGTTCTATAGATACTTAAGCTAGGGAGATCTTTTTTAACTACTAACGTTTAAAAGTTATACTTATTTGGAATTCCTTTTTCGTCTTTTAAACTACCGACGTTCTTTAGTTACATTAACTAGGGCCTTTAAATTACTGACGTTCTATAGTTACATTAGCTAGGGTCTTCTTTTCCGTCTTTTAAATAACTGATTACTAGCTACAATACCGAAATAGTTGTTAACTATAAGTGATTCTTAAAGACACCATTCTTTAAATAATTCATAAATAAATGATAACTAAAGACTCGGTTGATGAAATTAAATGAAAATAGTACGTACGTTGGCATCCGTCCAAATCCTCTTTTGGTCAAAATATTCGAAGCATTTGGAGAATCTGCACTGCGGAAAATCTGAAAGAAACCCAATTTCTTTATAACACTTGATACAATATATTTGTAATACGAAACATGTTTTAATAAAATGATGTAGGTTACATAGATAAAGTAGTGAATTAAGAATACCTGTTCTGTATAAAACGTCGAAGTCGGGAGAATGGACAAGATAATCCTTGTTTATCCAAGTAGTTCCAAGGTCACACGTTTGGTCTTTCTTGCTAAAGCTTACTGTCGAACAAGTGGAGATATTTCTACATGCATGAAGACACTGAATTTCAAAACTCATCTTCAGACTTCCAAGATCAGCCGTATATCGTGCCCCTGATACCCGGTTAAAGGGAACAAGCGAACTTTGAACAGTTACCGATGTTATCATCATCAGAAATAAAAAGAACAAACTGTTCTTAAAATATGAAAGAAGTGTCTTTTGTGTTGCACAAACCATATTTACGCTGTAAGTTATTGTCTTATGAATCTAAATACTGTAAATTATGATTTTGTTTTTTTTGAAAGAAAATTGTTTTTATAGTAATATATTGCAAACAAGTGTTTTATATCCTAAATGTCATTAATGCCGGTATTCTAACTCGCACTGCGTTTGAAAATAACATATGCTCCTGAAAGTTTTATCCAATGAAAGTAATGAAGTGATCGGGAATCACGGTTAATGGACGACCATTTATGACCGGAAGGAACCTCAGAACGGTATTTGTTGATTTATATAAAGTTGAAATGATGCGCTACTTTAAATGGACTGAAAGTAAATAAATTAGAATTGTTGTATTGACCTGTGACGTCTGAGTTCTTTCAGAATTATAACACTTGTATTGCACTTTGAATTGCGGTAATAACGACAAAAATATCAGTTTGCTATTGAGCAAATTAACTTTGTTTTTTTAAGTCATTACACTCACCTACGCCAGCCCCCCTTAAACGATACCATAAATCTTGACGAAAATTAATTTTAAACGATCGACCGTTATAAAATAGATAAAATGCAGATACTTCCAAACATTGCAAACGGCAAAATTGAATGTTAAGGTATAAGATTCGGTTTGATTGACGGTACGTTAGAGCAAACTATCGTTGATGCCCTCCAATCACCTCGTCCTGCATTGGCAGAATTCAACAATAATACATGAATAAGGTCAAATTTTGTATTTAGAATTAAAAAAAACACGACACAATGCCTTTATGTTCAAACTTCTTTTCAGTTTACATCTTTGATATACAGTTCTCACACAGACATATGAATACTACATTTGGTCTTTTCTACAATAGAGATCTGAAGCAGCTCGAGGACGCATTTAAAGCCCAATCAGTAAAGGATTTGGTAAGTTCGAGAATTTCTGCATTTATAAATGTACTTTTACGACTATACCCCCAGCAGAGCTATTCAAAAAGTGTCTTCTTACGTCTGTAAGAAGACACTTTTAAATAATCGTTATTTTCCACATGGATTTAATACAGTTGAAATAGACGGTTACATGCTTTTTTTTCTAAAGTTTTACCCCTCTTTCTGTATTTTCATAGAAAAAGAGACAATATTTAACATTTTCGCAAGAAACTTTTCGCGCTATACAACGTGTTGAATTTGTCTCATCCTTATACTTTCTCATACTTAAATCCCGATGCGAATCAAAACGTAAAAATCTTTGCGATGATTAAAGCAGCACGCCTCCAGATTCATGCTAATTTTCATGAAAATTTTGAAAAATGTATTTGAATGTTTAATATAAAGGAAGCAATTTACACATTATCAATGACACTTACAGCCCACGTAAATTACCAAAAAGTGGTCAAAATATGCATAAATATGCCTTACTGCGTTAGTAACGCAATAGAAATATCAGTCCTTAACCGCATATAACTTGTAAAAAAATGCATCACTTGAATCTTGCATCATTTTACTTTTCCTTAAATCATAGTGCACATTTCTGATGTTTGATTTTATTGAAATATGTTGACTTGAGGTAAGCAGCTTTAACCTTATTTTTCGCATGTTTCTTTCGAAAACTTTAACTTATTAGTCAATAGTGAAAAGTCTTCGAACGAGAATGTTAAGTCTCCCTAACTTATCTATTAACAAGAGCCAGTGCGTCAAACTAGTCTCAGTGCTTGATATTAAAACAAGAGCCTGAATAATGTAGAATTTTTTATCTTCAAAAATTGCCGAAGTTCTGTCAAAATTCACAATTACAATAGCTCTCCCAATTTTTTGAGCAGTCGAGCTAAAACAAGAAATTTAGTCAATTTTAAATCGTAACATGCGATATTTTAACTGCCTCAAACAGGACACCATAGAAACTGACGGAAAATTGTAGCGAACCAGATAGCGCAACTCATGGGTAAATCCAGTTCATCGAGAAATGAATCAAATAAATTGGATGGCCATTTCAAGGAATATTATAACTGATGATTTTAGCATTGACGAAACTAACATTTACTGTCCCAGCCCCCCCCCCACACACCAATCATCGGCCATATACAGCTGATTATTGCGTTAAGCTTAGCATGTGAATAAGGAAACTTACCAAATTTGGGGTCTAAAACTTTATCCATATATCGTTGACGCAAAACATGCTCAGAGACGGTTTCAATGTTGAATGACATAAAAGATCTCTCTGATATAGGCAGCCATTTTAACAGTGTTTATCATGAATGAAAGTGAATTCTGTCCGATTGAAATAAGTGCACGAAAATTCCGTGCGAATACAATTTGCTTACAAAAGAAAAAAAAGCCATGCAAATATTTTCTATATTTTTCTATCTTCAACATGAACAAACATTTAATTTCAATTAGATCTATTTATAATTAAAAATGTTTATTAATGTATCTGTTCTTTACACTTAAACGTCGTATAAGTCGGATACAATTACTCAACTTCGCCTCTGACAATTTGTTGTTTATCCTAGCAAACTTTCTCTTACGTCTGTAAGAAGACACCTTTGAAGAAAAACTCGTACTGTATCCATTACTAAATAGATTAATTAACAAAAATACGTACATGTACAGGTAATATCTGTTTTCGTCATGTTTTCCACGTGCATGTGCAATGGTGTATGAAAGTTATGCTTGTGTAACCATCATTATAGTAAGCAAGTTATCTAAGTTATTCAGAGGTCGCTATTATGATCAAATTAAGTTGTGGAATAAATAACTACATAAAGGCTCACGATTTAAAGCATGTTGCATGGGTTTTATTGACCTGTCAATTATGAATATATTATAGCACTCATTTAAATATTCGATCCATCTTCGGTTTGATCCAAGCAGGTTACGGGAATTAATGTGGAGTATATCACTCATGTTTTGGAAGTCACACCGACTGTATCACGGGGGAGGAACTGTTACACGAAGGATGGAGTTCTTTTGATAACGTGTTTGGAAATTCATTTACAATAGCACAGTCGGTTAAGTGAATGCCTGATAATTGAGAGGTATGTGGTTCGATCCCTCCTGTTGCTGTTACTGTTTAGGCCTACTCTTTATTTTTGCAGTATATTTCAATGGAATGGATTTGTTTTGTGTTTGACGGCATTAAAATGAAATTTATTGATTATTATTATTTATTAATATTTTTATTTAAAAAGAGTACAGACTTAACAAAATTAAGTAAAACATAATAAAACAAACCGAACAACATAAAAAGTAATTATAGCTTTAATTATGTTGAAAATATTAATAAGAAAGACAAAAAACATGAAGCTATACGCGGTCTTGAACTTGAAACACGTATGTCACTTAGATTAGTAATAGAAAGAGCATCGAAACACGAGGTTATCTGATTTGTACGAGGGGGCGTAGACCCCGAGTATAAATCAGATTGCCGAGTGTTTTGATGTTTTTTTTTCTGTTTTGTATCATAAGTATAGTAAAAATACGGTCCCTGTTGTCGCAATATGAAACCTTAGAAAAAATATCCAATGAACTAGAATCTGAATATGATACTTCTATCAGAGTCACTTTCTCCGTCGTCACAATATGTAAACCTCGGCAAAGACAAAGACGATCCAATTAATGGGCATGCTGTGGAGTGCGGGTAACTAATACCTGCACTCAAGTTAACGCACTGTGCATGTATATGTATACGATTTAACTCTGGCAAGCTTTGACCTCTAAGTGTAGCCTTGGATATAAGGGTAAGGATGTTGTACATGAGACATCGTATTATTATTGTGAACATTTGTGCCAAATAATTTCAAAATTCCTTAATCTATGAAGGAGTTATCGACCGGACACAAAATATACCCCGTAACAGACTATGTTAATCTTTGGCCTCCAACTGTGACCTTGAACTTGGATGTAGGTGACTGGTGTGTGTTTGCGCTCGACACATTGTCTTATTATTGTGAAATTCGCCAAGTATTTTGAAAATCCTTTCGTGGATACAAAGTTATGGATCGGACACGACATATACCATCAAATAGACAATGTTGACCTTTACTCACCAAGTGTGACCTTCACCTAGGTTGTAGGGGTCCGATTGTTGCGCTTGACACATCGTTATATTATAACCAACATTTGTGCCAATTTATTTCAAATTCCTTTGTAATGGACCGGACACGAACATGTGACTGACGGACGAACATACGGACGTAGCCTATTTCTATATCCCCCTTTTTCTTCGAAAAGGCGGGGGACAATATAGATATCAACATTCATACAAGCATTTACACGTTGATGAGCTCATGTTATTTATTGTGTGAAATCTACATTAAATAATTCTATTTCATTTTAACCAGTCAATGGCACAGGTCTGTCACATTTAACGTCTGTAATCAGATGAATAGCGTCTTTGTTTTCACAAGAGACTATTTATTGTAAGTGTATTCGGATTGATTCAAAGATCGAGTTTTGTGAGGATTTACACATTTTCAAGCAATATTTGCGAATCTTATTAAAAACACGGATGCCTTTGAATTGCGTTACACATCCGCGTAGGTTTTTAATACACTCCAGCCAAGTGCAGGGCGTATCTTAGAATAAAGCATTAGGTATGTAATATTTCTTACTTTTATGTAAATATTACATACTTAACGATTAACGGAAATAAAAGCATATGTCGTGTCTTGAGGGTTAAAAATGTGTTAAAAAATGAGAGGGTACCTGTGATATAAAAATTCAAATGAAGAGAGGTAGCCCGTGCCGCTGCAAAACCGAAAGTAGGATGTTTTTATAAATTTTACATTTATTTTTGACAATGTACTGCCAATTGTCCGAAGATGATATGTAAATGAACATATTAAATATGTATGATGCATATATAATCAAGTCACAGGTTCATTTCAGTCCGAAAAGTATGTCGAGGTGATGGGCGAGGCAAGACATGTTTATTTTTTGTAGCTTATTGTGAAGTTGCAGTACTTGAAAAACGGGCACATGACAAATCAGCACATAAATAAAACATTCTAGTGTTCCGTGGTATACATCTTTTCTACGTGTCATACCTCCTTTCCTTATTACAATAAATTTTTACTGGCTTGTTATCCATCGCTGGTTTGTTTTGAGCAGAGAATGACCTGTGCATGTACAAAGAGGGTACCGTTTCAGCAGATTTCGCAAAGAGGGTACCGATATGGATATGCACCGTGATAAACGTGAATTAAAAAGCCGATTTTGTAGTGCTGACGTCTTGAGAGAAACTGTACAGTAAGTTTGTTTTATTTTCTTCCTTTGTTTGAAAATGATTAACTAATTATTTGTGTGTGCGTGTGTATGTGTGTGTATATATTGTATATACAGAAAACTTGTTTTGTCAAATTTATTTGATTCTTACATGCTGGCAATATTCATAATATACTTACTTACATGTACAGTCGACTCTCGTAGTTTTTTCAGAAGACATGCGCATACCTTATAAGTCAAATAAGTACGATGTTTCATAATCTTGTGTCAATCCTTATAATAAAAAAAAAAACAATTTGTTACATAATTTAACGGATGTTTACCAGCGGAAATACAGCATTTAGGTGCTATGTGATTAACACATGGTGAGGTTTACTCAGTTATACACCACTAAAACAAAAACGTTGTTTTATAACTTTATTTATTTATTTATTTAGTACTTTAACATTGCATAATAACACATATAAATTACATGAACACATTTCATAGCAATCATTTTGTGAGAGTAATAGCACATTTATAAAAGCACACAATTTATGAATAGTTAGCACGTTTATTTAATTTACCGATTATTCGATAACAAGTTTACAAACTGATATCACTTGCAGTAAAGTTTATTCGAATGATAGCACACAGTATTAAACACATTTTATAGACAATAAATTGCCAATCCCTCCATGGGCCTTTTACAGCTATTTTGGGAAAGACCATAATAATTTTGGAACAAAAACTTTTGGCATTTTGGGAAATTTAAGAAATCTTACAAAGTTGAAAAACTTAAGTGCTCGACCTGATTTTCACAAAGTGACATATAACTATTTCAAAACAATGCTGTTTGGGATTTTTTATTGGAAAGAAAGCAGGCTATTTTGGATTGAAAATGGGGCCTTATTTCGGCCACTGGTGATAAGGTGAAGATACTCTGCCTTTATTATAGCCTTGTTGGTAAAACAACCGATGGCATATGACAAATTGAAGATAATGAAAAATGCTGTTTCCCATCTTTGAGATATTTGCAAAAGTACCCACAGGCACGAGTATCGGACCTTGGAAGAATTACAATATATTTATATATATATAAAATATTACTAAATACATAAAATTTGACCACTCACAACTGTCAGTAGCATCTGATAAACGCGAAATTCGAATTTTAAACATTTCCACGGTCTTTAGATTCCTTTGTACGCCATTGTAAATCAGCTGTTCGGTATTTTGTAACGAGTCTTCTGATTGGCCAATAGCATTCAAACCGCAACATTTCACATGGCATAGAAAGCGATTGAAAGACCGTATAAATGATTGAAACTCGAATCTCGCGTGTATTAGATGCTACTGACAGTTGTAAGTGGTCTCATTTAATGTATTTAGTAATATTATTTAGAAAATTCAAGTGATTTTGACCCGTATTTGGCTGGTAAACATGTATTAGTCTATGTTTACGTACCGAATTGTTGTGCCGCAATTTTGTCTACTAAGGATTTTTAGCACGAATGCGCTCGTTTCCTGATAGATATTTCATGAACGGGAAGGGCTAGAGACTTGGGGTCTGTCTAAATTGGAAGTTTAATACAATTGTGAAATAGTGATAAAATATTATTTTAATTGTCTGGACATTTGTTTTCACAATGGCCCGGGAAGTGAATCCTTTGCTCGTAGGCTCGAATCTGGAGTTTCCGGCCTTCTCTTAACTTATACAATGTATATTTCTAAAGGGGGTCATAATTTACAATTTTTTGGTTTTTTTTGACACTTTTAAGATGAACACAAGGTGTTTTTTTATCTATCAGGTCATATGTTTTCTTCCCAGGTTCGATACTCGTGCCAGTGAAAATACCCGAATCTTTATAATCTTTTAATTACAAATGACTGAATATTCATTGGGAAACTTACAGGTTTAAAGGTATAAAAATATAATGTAATTCTTACTAGGTTTTATAAGATTGACCTGTACAAAACAGTTATATACATGTATATTAAGTCCACAGAAAGAGAAATCATTATGGACGAGTGACCAGGGGAGTCCATCATAATGCCTTTAGCTGTGTAAGAGTCCATATATATCCGTTATAACATATTTATTTATTCTATATATAACAAACAGAAAATCAATCAATCAAAATATAATCAAAAGGCACATTCAATGCATTCATCACTGGCCAAAATATCGAATAGTACAGTGTCTCCTACCGGAAATAGACTATATCGGACGTATTTTTATGAACCAGCGGTGAAGAATAAATATTTTGTATTAACCAAGACAATTAAGTCACTAACATGTTCTTATTATTAAAAACATGTAATAGCATTCCGTCCGGTGATAAGCGGAAACCCTTTTAAAGATATGCCGAATACTCCTATATTCGTCAACGCCATACATGTAAGTATGCGTTTCTTGTATACTAACAAACATACATGATACTTATATAAAGTACAGAAACAAGAGAATTTCCAGTATTTAATTGAAGTAAAATTTAGCGAATCTATGTTTCGCGGTATTCAGTGTACGCGAATACATGTAAAGTGAAAATTAGATACTCGCGAAAAGACCTGATATACGGTATCTTACACCAGCTAACTTATATTGCGCTTATTAACACTGTTAACTACGGACGAAATCAAAGCACAGAAGGCACTGAATTTGTTTGGGTCTCAGAATGTCAGAAAGGTGAAGGTTGTGAGATTATAAACCAATTTGTTTTTGTATAGTGCCACCAATGCTTTCCAGCGTTTTAATTGTAGTAAATTAGCCATAAGACTAATTACAACACTGATATTCAATTCAATGTTTATTTCACTTAAACAATTTGAAAAAAAATGAGTTGCCTTTACTGGGATAAGAACTCCAGACCTCTCGCTTCGTAAGCGGGCGCGCAAACCCCTATAGGCCACGGTGAATTTATATGTTAATGGTCTGAAGAAAACCATATTTATCTAAATTAGGGTTTGTAACGACGCTACAGATGTAAATAATCATGGAGCTACAAGTATATATATCTATAAAGAATAAAACAATATTAGAAATATTCGACCATTCGGGAATTATTTTGCTTGAAAATTAATGCGCTGCCATTTGACCATCTTTACGCAGTGATCTCCCCTGAATCTTTCGGCGTTAGTGTACATATAAAGGGAAGTAACCATTACAAAAAACTAAGACTACTTTCGGCATTTGCAATTAACAGCATAAGAGTCTGAAATTTCGCTACCATTATTTGTTTGGTCTAACGACCCAAAGAAATAAAAACTACCCACTCACAAGGCTCAACAAGACAAAATGAGTGCAAGAGCGCCTGATTTGACGCGCTAATCAGTACTCAGTTGCCTGTCCCGTTATCAAATCCCAGTTTCCAACTACAATTTCAAAGTTATCAGCGGAATGTTGCTAGGAAACTTCATTACTCATCAAGTGTTTAAGGATGACAGTCCGGAGTTAAATATAGTTTGGGTAGTAACACATTCGTTTCAACAATAAAGAGAACAAAGTGAGACGAAAAAACAACAACGTTGGCTAGGGCAAACAGAATGTTGACTAGGGGAAACAACTTGTTGGCTAGGACAAACAACATATTGGCTAAGGTAAACAACATGATGGCTAGGGGTGAACAGCCTGTATTAGGCTGTAAAGTATGCGAAAAAAATCACTTGATACTAAGATAGGGATACTGACACACATATCTTTTTTTAACGTCACATTCTTTATCATTCCAACGTCCATTATATGATTTAACCTCCACACAATCCTCGTCACCACCATTATTAGGCTGATCTGGAAGCCAGTTGGTATAACCATTAGATATAACGTCGTTGTCAG
Source organism: Ruditapes philippinarum (assembly GCF_026571515.1). Lineage (NCBI taxonomy): Eukaryota > Metazoa > Mollusca > Bivalvia > Venerida > Veneridae > Ruditapes > Ruditapes philippinarum. The sequence goes on along the minus strand of NW_026859373.1, from coordinate 261,444 downwards.
TCCAATAAAATATGCCTTCAGATGTAGCGTCTGTGGCTCCAATCCAAACTAAAACAAATAAAATTGAAATCATAAAGTACGCACAAGATGACAAAACAGAAAAAGTTTCGGGCCTTGTTTATTTAGCCAGTTCACAGATAGCAGTGATAATTGCAGGCTACCGTCCGCGTCCCCTAAGCACTGGCTTAATTTAGAATGCAATACTAATACATCGAAATACTTGTAGTGAAGTTTTAGATTAAAAAAAACATTCGTTAATGTGTTCATACATTATGAATGTCATAAAAATTGAAGCATAATTGTTAAGCCCCTCTAGGTCGGCTTCATGGAACTACATGAGTAAAGTCCATTAGTGCTCGAACCGATGATCCCTTTGGTTGAAAGGAAGACAGCTATACAACTATTCTTAGGGCGTCCAATGCCGAGTGGTTAATGTCGTTGAATTAAAATCACTTGCCTGTCACCGTTGTAGGATTGAGCCGCACACGTGTCTTCGAATGATTTCATGTGAAAAACCTATCCAGTTAGCTTATGGAACGTCGGTGGTTCTACTCGGGTTGATATAATACTGAACGGCCTTGTGAAATATTTTCGTTGATTTCAGATAAAATACTTTTTCATTAAAAATTAAGAGTATATAATTAATTAGAAATATAACACATATTTGTTTGAATAAATAAAAAGTTTTGTATAAGATTTAAAAGTTTTAGGTTTATTACCATTGTCCTGGGTTATTTTACGGAGCAATTGCATGTCCAACTCTGTTTTGATATGCGCAAGATGTCCTCCATTATGCTGTGTTTCACAAAAGGTCTACGATAAAGAGAAAAATCAAAATAAGCATATGCATAAGGCGGCGTAATGAATAAAATTACTAGTTCTTTAGTAGCATCTCGGGAAGTCTATTCCGTCTTATAAGATATTGACGTTATATAGTTTTATTAAATGCTTTTGGGTGGTTTATAGAAATATATCAGTGAAAAAGACTGGTCATTTCACTGTTCGAAACAGTGAAATAATCAATTTGATAATTTGATAATTTCACTGTTTTTGAATATTTGAGCCCGTTGCGTTGTTTCAGTGAAATACAAGCGTTCACAGTACTGAAAATCAACTTAATGACGTGGACGTCGTAAATGACGTCACGTTGTATTATTATCTGGCATCCTTTTATTAAGTACTAGGTTAAAATGTCTTTTTAAACGTTTTTGCATATAATAAAAAGAAAATTTGTCTAGCTGCGTCACTTTTGAAAATATATCTTTGGTGCTCACTCGGTGAAATATATTCCGATCTTACACTGAACTAAACAAACTAGGAAGATAAATTCCGTTCTTTACATAACACATACCCGTGTCGATCTCGCATCTACATAAAAATTATTTTGACTTGACGTCATTTACGTTTTACAAAACTAGTATAAAGGCGCGCTAAATGTAAGCTTTACACTATAGGTGCGGCAATGAAAAACATTCTTTTGCACTTTAAACAGTCTTTATTTTGGGTATGTGATAAAAGAACATTATATTCGTGAAGGTTTTATTTCTGGATTTATTGAATTGGTTTAATAAAATAATATTTTGCTCGTATATTATAATTTAAATCAACTCCTTTAATACATTCAGTATTGAGCCTACATTCCATCAATATCCTCTATTAACTGACGTTTTATAGTCACATTATAGCAGTCTATTAGAGAGGTCTATTCCGTTCTTTATATAACTGACGTTCTATAAAGTTACATTAACTAGGGAGGTCTATTCCGTTCTTTAAATAACTGACGTTCTAAAGTCACATTAACTAGGGAGGTCTATTCCGTTCTTTGAATAACTGACGTTCTAAAGTCACATTAAAAGACTATAGGTGAGGTTTAATTCCGTCCCTTAAAATTAAAAAACTGACTTCTTTTATGTTACATTAACTAGGAAAGATATATTCCGTCCTTTAAATTATTGACGTTCTATATATTTACATTAACTAGGATCTTCTTTTCCGTTTTTTAGAAAAATAGGTTTTTAAAATACTTTGCTAGGGGATCTATTCCGTTTTTTAAATAACTGACGTTTATATGTTACTTTAACAGTTTTTCTTTTCCGTTTTTTAGAAAAACCCAAAACAAGGTTCAAAAAGGTACTTAGCTAGAGAAATTATTCCTTTTTTTTAAAAATTAACAACTTTCGATAGATATTTAAAGTGGGGAAAGATTTTTTAACTACTAAAGTTCAGAATTTAAAACTTATTTGGGAATTTCTTTTTTTTCTTTTTTAAACTACCGACGTGCTTTAGTTTTCCCTTAACTAGGGCCTAAAAAAATTTACTGACGTTTTTAAAAATTACAATTTGCTAGGGGGGTCTTCTTTGCCGTGTTTTAAAATGACTGATTAACTAGCTACAATACCGGAAATAGTTGTAACCTATAAGGGATTCTTAAAGACACCATTTTCTAAATAATTCAAATATAAATGATAAATTAAGACTCGATTTAGAAATAAGTCTGTTCAACTGATGAAATTAAGTGAAAATACTTACGTACGTTGGGCATCCGTCAAATCCTCTTTTGGTCAAAATATTCGAAGCATTTGGAGAATTGCACTTGCGGAAAATCTGAAAGAAACCCCAAATTTCTTTATAACCATTGATACAATATATTTGTTTAATTACAAAACATGTTTTAATAAAATGATGTAGGTTACACAGATAAAAATAGTGAATTAAGAATACCTGTTCTGGTATAAAACGTCGGTAGTCGGGGAGAACGGACAAGAAAAATCCTTGTTTATCCAAGTAGTTCCAAGGTCACACGTTTGGTCTTTCTTGCTAAAGCTTACTGTCGAACAAGTGGAGATATTTCTACATGCATGAAGACACTGAATTTCAAAACTCATCTTCAGACTTCCAAGATCAGCCGTATATCGTGACCCTGATACCCGGTGAAAGGGAACAAGCGAACTTTGTGCAGTTACCGATGTTATAATCATCAGAAATAAAAAGGACAAACTGTCCTTAAAATATGAAAGAAGTATTTTTTGTGTTGCACAAACCATTTTTACGCTTGAAGTTATTGTCTTGTGAATCTCAATACTCTTAATTATGTTGTTTTGTTATTTTTAAAAGAAAATTGTTCCTTTAGTTTTATATTGCAAACAAGTGTTAAATCCTAAAATCTTCATAAATTTTAACTCGCACTGGCGTTTGAAAAAAAACAAATTCTTCCCGGGAAATTTTTTTCCATTAAAAAGTTAAAAAAGTGATCGGGGAAACACTGCTAATGGACGAAACCCTTTTGGGCCCGGGAAAGGGAAACCCCCGAAAGGTTTTGTTGATTATATAAAATTGAAAATTTTATAAGCCACTTTAAATGGACTGAAAGTAAATAAATTAGAATTGTTGGTTTTTGACCCGTGACGTTTTTCCCAAAAAAAAAAACTTTCTTTAATTGACTTAGAATTGAAAAGTAAATAACGACAAAAAAGTTTAGTTTTGTTTTTTTGGGGAAATTTACTTTGGGTTTTCAAAAAATTAAAAAAAAACAAAAAAAAAACAAAACCCTCGCCCGTTCCCTTTAAACAATAACCCCAAAACAGGAAAGTGTTGTTCAAAAGGGGAAAAAATTTGGGACGAATATTAAAAATTTTTTTAAAAGATCGACCGTTATAAAACAGATAAAGTTTCAAACAAATTCCGAACATTCCAAACGGCAAAATTTTAAAGGTTTAACACTCGTATTGATTGACGGGACGTTAAGGGATTTTCCCCCCCCTCCCGTTTACCCCGTCCCCGCATTGGAGAATTTAACAATAATTTCATGAATTTAAGGTCAAAAAATTTTGTATTTCGAAATTTAAAAAAAAAACGACCTTCTTTTTAGTTTTTCATCTTTGATATGCGTTCTCATAAAAAGATTTTGAAAAACTTTTATTTTGTCTTTTCTGCCCAAAAGAATCTTGGGAGCAGCTTTTAAAACCGCATTTAAAGCCAAATCTGCAAAGGGTTTGGTAAATTGGTAAATTCGAGGAGAACTTCTGCAATCATTTTAAAATTTCAAAATAGATGGACAAAACTTTCCTTTTATAAAGATATGGGACATGTTAAAAGGTTTTTATTGTTTTTTGTTTAATTTTTTTCCCCGGGGCAAGTGCAAAGGTGTATGGAAGTTATGCTTAAGTCAGCAAGTTATCTAAGTTATTGCACAGGGAAATCTGTCATTATTTTTATTAAATCTATTATTATATAATAAAGTAAAATAAACAAAAAGAGAGATTTCAAAATCGTGGCCTCGCATTTTCCAGCACGGGTTCCGTAAAATGCAATCACACGTGTAAACTGTATAAAAAAATATCCTCTAACCAAAGTTATTGTAGAAAGTTAATATATAAACGAGTTATTACCTTTAAGTTCCTCTACTAACAAACTCTTCATTAAAACCTGTAACATTGCAGGAAATAACTACATTTCAAATATTTACATTTGCTGTCAAACTGTTCGTCCATTTATGTTGGTGGTCTTTATGTTCCGAGTATTTTCATTTGGCTGATGGAAAAAAAAAACGCTATCCGTCGCGGCTATACTCTGTCATTATCCGGATTATTTTTTATTCATTAGCCAATGAAATTGACAGTCACTAAGAGAAAATAGGTTTTATGCATGGAACATTACGGGCAACATTCAAATTGAAGCCGGGAGTTAGAAATTATCAAAAACAAACAATAATTGTTACAATAATTTGTACCAGAAGTTAATGATTGCATCATTGATGGTGGTAGATGATTGATTTTTAACTGATTACATGATTAAACTTTTTCATATGAGCATACATTTGCATTAGATGTCGTTTTACACGTGTAATTTTACAAACCAAAATTTTACGAACGTGTGTAAAAATGAAACACGAGATGTTAATTTTAATAATATCTTGTCCATGTATCAAAGTGAACCATTTTTTAAAGAAATAATCTATTCTTGTATGAATGTTTAACAATCAAAAGATATAAAGTTGTCGTATACTGCGTTCTATTTACTTTTTCATGAATTGTGCAATTTTGAGTTGAATCCCTTGTTATATTATATATATAGTGGGAAAGAAAAAAAAGACAGAATCCCCTGTGAGTTATTCAGAGGTCGCTATTATGATCAAATTAAGTTGAGGAATAAATGACTTCCTATAGGTTGACGATTTAAAGCATGTTGCCTGGGGGTATAGTCTGATTTTATTGACCTGTCAATTATGAATATATTAAAGCACTCATTTAAATAGTCGTTCCCAAACTCCTCACAGCGGTTACGTCACGCTTTGTTACTTTAACCACTGCCACCACTGAAATCACGTGACGATAGTTGTGTCATGTGACAAAAACATTGCGGCCAGTTTCAGAACGCCAAGGGTCCCATATCCAACTGGCAGATTTATAATTACATCCTTACCAGATAAAATATGTTCAAACCACTCAATTAGTTTACACTTTAAAACAAGTGCCGGATCAAAATCTGTTGCACAATCGTTCAAACTATACATACGGTGTCACAGTGAAAATATCTTTCGTTATTTTTACTAAATATATTTTATAAGTATATTTTTTTTAAATTCTTGTACATTAAAGGAATAGGAATGGATGGATTGATGTCTGTCTTATATAAATATTTATCATTCAAAAAGAGGTACCATGGCAGTTTTTCTGTTGACATCAACCCTATAAGTGAGAAATTCGTGTTTTAAGACACTATTTTTTACTTGAGAAATAAGTTCATGGGCGCTGCCATTTTGGCGTTCTGTCATTCTCGCGAGACAGACGAGACCGAGAATGTGACGTGTTACACCCACTTCCGGTATAGGTGTACACGCTGGTACAACTGAAATATATCTTGATGAAGAACTTATTAATCTTATTGCGTACATTATATATTATTTATGAAAACATCATATGGAACTGAATTGTTTTAATTAATGAATTGAAGACGCCGCGACATTAATTATCATTTGTCCGATTTTCAAGCTTGCTGATGATCCCACCACATGATTTAAGCAATGATTGCTTAATTTTCAAAGATAAACCATCAACTTACCCAATCCCTTTCCCACACAGATACGCATTTCTACTGCCGTAAATTTAATCCAGTAAAACAAAAAATCATAAATCTATTTAAAATGATTATTGGTAACTGAAAAAAAAATGTGTTGCTATTTTATGACATGCTGTAATTTACAGTATAATTTGACAGGTGTGGAACTAAATTTCCCCTAAGGTCATTCAGTTCACATGAAGCGTAAAAAAAGTTGATGTCTATTTCGTCATCAGAATATTTGACAAGGGTGATTAACCAATCAGGGCAACATTGTGCATGATCAAAAGGTCTGTCGGCACAGAGGCATACAGAAGGGGCAATAAAAATCGTCAGTACACAGTGTGACATGAACATTTGGTGCAAATTAGGAACAATTAAAATGGACAATGCACAGTATTAGACATAAGTAGTAAGAACCAGCAATTGTGTGAATAAATTATGCAAATTAGATTTTTGAGCAGCCAATAAAAATGTTTTGCCTGCAGTTAATATTAGGCTACGATTACGATGCGCAGCATCATACGTTGACAGACATGTTTACAATTTACTTTTCAAAAGAGTTGCTTATATTTTTGAAATGTGTACTTCAATTATAACATATGTTCAGAACTTTTAATTTGAAAGTCAGAATCAAACTGCAAAAATTTAATTACATGTACTACATGTACTATCTATGTTTTAGTAGGATTTTTATAATAATGATAATTATCGCCGTTCAATAATTAACAGCCAATTATTCGTTGGTGCGTTTGTTTAATTGCATTATTTGATTGTGAAACTTTGTTAAATAATAACATGTGTATTTATTAAATCTGTGAAATATTGTTTAATTGCATTAAGATGAGACTTTAATGAACATAGCATTGTTTGGAGTAACGGGCATCACTGGCCTGAGGTGGTGCGACCGGTAGACGTTGATTTTTTTTTTTCTTAATTTTCATTTTTTTTTTTGATATTGTTACGTATTTTGAACCATAAAAAAATCTCCTCTACACCTCCTGTGAAAATTAAATTGTCTGGTCAATACTTTATTATATTAATATTTCCGTACGATTCAACTAGATTTATCATAAATCTAAAGATGTGGGGAAATGACATCACGCGCACCTGTTTTTATATGGCCAATACACAAACATGGCCGCGCTTACTTATTTGTAGAAATCGGTGATTTAGCGATTTAAATTTTGTTATCATTCGTTTAATATTAATATTTGGCGGCAGAAAATTTGCAGATTTATTATTTATAGTATTCTTTTTCTGAAATCAAGTTTTTATTCTAACCTTGTCTTTCCCTTTAAGCATAACAATTTAACGAAAGAAAACTAAAATGATATAAAGTATTCTATTTTAAAATTAAAAGTGGGAAGGAACTGTTACACGAAGGATGGAGTTCTTATGATAACGTGTGTGGAGTTACATTCACAATAGCACAGTCGGTTAAATGAACGTCTGATAATTGAGAGGTATGTGGTTCGATCCCTTCTGTTGCTGTTACTGTTTAGGCCTACTCTTAATTTTTGCAGTATATTTCAATGGAATGGATTTATATTGTGTTTGACGGCATTAAAATGAAATTTATTGATTATTATTATTTATTTAATATTTTCATTTAAAAGGGACATACTTTACAAAATTGAGTAAAACATAATAAAACAAACCGAACAACATAAAAAGTAATTATAGCTTCAATTATGTTGAAAATATTTATAAGAAAGATAAAAATCATGAACCTATACGCGGTCTTGAACTTGAAACACGTACGTCACTTAGATTAGTAATAGGAAAAGCATCGAAACACGAGTTTATCTGATTTGTACGAGGGGGCGTAGACCCCGAGTATAAAACAGATTGCCGAGTGTTTTGATGTTCTTTCTGTTTTGTATCATAAGCAAAATAAAAATACGTTCCCTGTTGTCGCAATATGAAACCCCATAGAAAATAACCAATGAACGAGAATCTGAATATGATACTTCTATCAGAGTCACTTTCTCTGTCGTCACAATATGTAAACCTCGGCAAAGAAAAAGACGATCCAATTAATGGGAATGCTCCGGAGTGCGGGTAACTAATACCTGCACTCAAGTTAACGCACTGTGCATGTATATGTATACGATTTAATTCTGGCAAGCTTTGACCTCTAAGTGTAGCCTTGGATATAAGGGTAGGGGATGTTGTACATGAGACATCGTTATTATTATTGTGAACATTTGTTGCCAAATAATTTTCAAAATTCCTTAATCTATGAAGGAGTTATCGACCGAACCAAAATATAACCCCGTAACAGAACTATGTTAATCTTTGGCCTCCAACTGTGGACCTTGAACTTGGACTGTAGGTGACTGGTGTGTTTTTGCGCTCGACACATTGTCTAATTTTGTGAAATTCGCCAGTATTTTGAAAATCCTTTCGTGGATTACAAAATTAGGGACCAAACACGACATATACCATCAAATAGACAATTTTTGAATCCTTTTTACTCACCAAGTGTGACCTTAACCGGGAAGGTTGTAGGGGGTCCGATTGTTGCGCTTTGAACATGGGTTTATTATAACCAACTTTTTGTGCCAATTTATTTCCAAATTCCCTTTGTAATGGACGGACACGAAATGTGACGGACGACCCGGACATACGGACGGAGCCTATTTTTCTATAACCGCCTTTTTCTTTGAAAGGCGGGGGGGGGGCAATAAAGATATCAACATTATCTACAAGATTTACACGTTGATGAGTCATGTTATTTATAGTGTGAAATCTTACATTATTTTAAATAATTCTATTTCATTTTTAACCAGTTCAATGGCACAGGTCTGTCACATTTAAGTCTGTTAATCAGATGAATTTAAGCGTCTTTGTTTTCACAATTGACTATTTATTGTAAAGTGTAATTCGGATTGATTCAAAGATCGAATTTTGTGAGGATTTACACATTTTCAAGCGTAATATTTTGCGGAAGGGCTTTTAAAAAAACACGGTGCCTTTTGAATTTGCGTGCCCATCCGCCGGGTAGGTTTTTTAATACAACTCCAGCCAAGGGTGCAGGGCGTATCTTTAGAATAAAGCATTTACTTTCTGAACTCGTACTTTTAAGTTTGAATTAAACTTCATGAAGTAACGTGAAAAATAGTGATTAAAATTTTCTTTAAATTTTGTTCTGGACAATGTTTTCACAACGGCCCCGGGAAGTGAGGCTCGAATCTGGCCGTTTCCGGCCTTCTCTTAACTTATAGAATATTTCTAAAGGGGGTCATAATTTACAATTTTGGTTTTTTTTATCACTTTTAAGATGGACACAGGGTTTTTTTATCAATCAGGTAATATTGTTTTCTTCCCAGGTTCAATACTCGTGCCAGTGAAAATATTTTTTTTTCCGCCGGGGAATTTTCCTTTTATAATTTCCTTTTTTTTATTTGGGCAAAAATGACTGAATTTTTATTGGCAAACTTGCAGGTATAAAAATTTATTGTTAATTCTTACTAGGTTTAATAAGATTGACCCGTAACAAAAACGGTTATATACATGTATATTAAGGCGAGTCCACAGAAAGAGAACATCATTATGGACGGAGTGACCCAGGGGAGTCCATTCATAATGCCTTTTTAGCTGTGTAAGAGTCCATATATATCCGTATTACATATTTATTTTTATTCTTATATATTTTATATTTCCAAATAACATCATTATATAGAAAAAAGCAAAGTTGATTTCAAATGTTTTATTGGCGTTAACAAACAGAAAATCAATGCAATCAATCAGGTCAATCAATCAAAAATATAATCAAAAGGCACATTCAAATGCATTATCACTGGCCAAAATATCGAATAGTACAGTGTTCTCCTACCGGAAATAGCCTATATCGGACGTTATTTTTTATGAACATTTTTATAAATATTTTGTATTACCCAAGACAATTAAGTCACTAAACATGTTGTTTCCTATTATTAAAACACTTAATAGCTTTTCGTCCGGTTGATAAGACGGAAACTCTTTTTAAGATATGCCGAATGACTCGTATTAATCGTCAACGCCATACATGTAAGTATGTTTCTTGTCATACTAACAAACATACATGATACTTATATAAAGTACAGAAACAAGAGAATTTCCAGTATTTAATTGATCAGAAAGTAAAATTTTTAGCGAATCTATGTTTCGCAGTATTCAGTGTACGCGAATACATGTAAAGTGAAAATTAGATACTCGCGAAAAGACCTGATATACGCGCTATCTTACACCAGCTAACTTATATTGCGCTTATTAACACTGTTAACTACGGACGAAAAAAATACCCCACTCAGCAAAGGCCTCAACAAGACAAAATGATTTGCAAGTGCGCCTGATTTTTGACGCGCTTATCAGTAATCCTGTCAGTTGCCTATCCCGTTATTATGTCCCAGTGTCCAACTACAATTTCAAAGTTATCAGCGGAAGGTTGCTAGGAAACTTAATTACACATCAAGTGTTTTTAGGATGACAGTCCGGAGTTAAATATGATTTGGGTAAGAACACATTCTTTACAACAATAACGAGAACAAAGTGAGACGAAAAAACAACAACTACGAGACAGCATGTTGGCTAGGGCAAACAGAATGTTGACTAGGGGAAACAACTTGTTGGCTAGGACAAACAACATATTGGCTAAGGGAAACAACATAATGGCTAGGGGTAAACAGCCTGTGTATGCGAAAAAAAATCACTGGATACTAAGATAGGGATACTGACACACATATCTTATTTTATAGTCACATTCTTTATCATTCCAACGTCCATGATATGATTTAAAACCTCCACACAATCCTTCGTCACCATTCATTATTAGGCTCAGCTGGATCCCAGTTGGTATAACCATTAGATATCACGTCGTTGTCAGTCCAATGAAATATGCCTTCAGATTGTAGCGTCTGTGGCTCCAATCCAAACTAAAACAAACAAAATTGAAATCATAAAGTACGCACAAGATGACAAAACAGAAAAAGTTTCGGGCCCTGTTTATTTAGCAAGTTCACAGATAGCAATGATAATTGTAGGCTACCGTCCGCGTCCCCTAAGCACCGGCTAAATTTAGAAATTCAATTTACTAATACATCGAAATACTGTAGTGAAGTTTGAGATTAAAAAAAGCATTCGTTAATGTGTTCATACATTATGAATGTGATAAGATTGAAGCAGAATTGTTAAGCCCCTCTTAGTCGGCTTCATGGAACTACATGAATTAAGTCCATTAGTGCTCAAACCGATGATCCCTTTGGTTGAAAGGAAGACAGCTATACAACTATACTTAGGGCGTCCAAAGCCGAGTGGTAAAGGTCGTTAAATTAAAATCACTTGCCTGTCACCGTTGTAGGATGGAGCCGCACACGTGTCTTCGAATTATTTCATGTGAAAAACCTATCCACTTAGCTTATGGAACGTCGATGGTTCTACACAGGTTGATATAATACTGAACGTCCTTGTGAAATAATTTCGTTGATTTCAGATAAAATACTTTTTCATTAAAGATAAAGAGTATATGCTTAATTAGAAATATAACACATATTTGTTTGAATAAATAAAAAGTTTTGTATAAGATTTAAAAGTTTTAGGTTTATTACCACTGTCCTGGGTTATTTTACGGAGCAATTGCATGTCCAACTCTGTTTTGATATGCGCAAGATGTCCTCCATTATGCTGTATTTCACAAAAGGTCTACGATAAAGAGAAAAATCAAAATAAGCATATGCATAAGGCGCCCCCAAAAAGAATTAAAAAATTCCCAGTTCTTTAAAATAAAACATCTCGGGAAGTCTTTCCGTCCTTATAAGATATTTGAAAAGTTTTTATAGTTTTATTTTTCTTTTTCCCGGGGGTTTTTAGAAAATTTTCAGTAAAAAAAAAAACCCTTGGGCATTTAACTGTTTCGAAACCCCTGAAATTAATTTAATTTAAAAAATTTTAAATTTCCTGTTTTTTAATATTTGAGCCCGTTTCTCTTGTTTCAGTGAAAAAACAAGCGTTCAGGAAAAATACTTGGAAAAACCAAGCCTTAAAATGGACGTGACGTCGTTTAAAATGAAAAGTCACGTTGTTTTTATTATTGGATCCCTTTTATTAAAAAAGTACTTATTAAAAAAGTCTTTTTAAACGTTTTTGGATATAATTTAAAAAGAAAAATTTGGGCTAGCTCCCCACTTTTTTAAAAATTTCCTTTTTGGGGCTCACTCCGGGAAAAAAATATTCCCATCTTACACTGAACTAAACAAACTAGGAAGATAAATTTTCCCTTTCTTTACCCTAACACATACCCCGGGCAAACTCGATCTACGTAAAATTTTTTGACTTTTACGTTTATTTTTCGTTTTCCAAAATAGTATTTAAAAACGCGCTAAAATTAAGCTTTACCCCCTATAGCGCCGGGAATTAAAACATTCTTTTTGCAAATTTAAACAGTCTTTATTTTGGGTATGTGATAAAAGAAAATTATATTCGTGAAGGTTTTATTACTGAATTTATTGAATTCGTTGAATAAAATGATATTTTATTCATATATTATTATTTTAAATCAACTCCTAATAAATTCAGTATTGAGCCTACATTCCATCAATATCCTCTATTAACTGACGTTTTATAGTCACATTATAGCTAGAGCGGTCTATTCCGTTTTTTAAATAACTGACGTTCTATAAAGTTACATTAACTAGTGAGGTCTATTCCGTTCATAAAATAACTGACGTTCTATATAGTTACATTAACTAATGAGGTCTATTCCGTTCTTAAAATAACTGACGTTCTATATAGTTACATTAACTAGTGAGGTCTATTCCGTCCTTAAAATTAAAAGACGTTCTTAATAGTTACATTAACTAGTGAGGTCTTTTCCGTCCTTAAAATAACTGACGTTCTAAAGTCACATTAACTAGGGAGGTCTATTTCCCATCTTTAAATTACTGACGTTCTAAAGTCACATTAACTAGGGAGGTCTATTCCGTTCTTTAAATTACTGACGTTCTAAAGTCACATTAACTAGGGAGGTCTATTCCGTTCTTTAAATAACTGACGTTCTAAATTCACATTAACTAGGGAGGTCTATTCCGTCCTTTAAATTACTGACGTTCTATAATGTTACATTAACTGGGGTTTCCTATTCCTTCTTTTAGATAACTGAGGTTCTAAAGGTACATTAGCTAGAGAGATCTATTCCGTCTTTAAAATTACAGACGTTCTATAGATACTTTAGCTAGGGAGATCTTTTTAACTACATGTACTATCGTTTCAAAAGTTATACTTTACTTGGAATTTTCCTTTTTCGGTCTTTTAAAACCTACCGGACGGGTTCTTTAGTTAACATTAAAACTGGGGCCCTTTAAAATTTTGAATGACGTTCTATTTGTTTTAATAGCTAGGGTTTCTTTTCCTCTTTTTTAAAATAACTGATTTACTAGCTCTACAATACCAAATAGTTTGTTAACTTATTAAGTGAATCTTAAAGACACCTTCTTTAAATAATTCATAAATAAATGATAACTAAAGACTCGGTTGGATTGTGAAAATAAATGAAAATAGTACGTACGTTGGCATCCGGGTCCAAATCCTCTTTTGGTCAAAATATTCGAAGCATTTGGAGAATCTGCACTGCGGAAAATCTGCAAGAAACCCAATTTCTTTATAACACTTGATACAATAAATTTGTAATACGAAATATGTTTTAATAAAATGATGTAGGTTACAAAGATGAAGTAGTGAATTAAGAATACCTGTTCTGTATAAAACGTCGTAGTCGGGAGAATGGACAAGATAATCCTTGTTTATCCAAGTAGTTCCAAGGTCACACGTTTGGTCTTTCTTGCTAAAGCTTACTGTCGAACAAGTGGAGATATTTCTACATGCATGAAGACACTGAATTTCAAAACCCATCTTTAGACTTCCAAGATCAGCCGTATAACATGACCCTGATACCCGATGAAAGGGAACAAGCGAACTTTGAACAGTTACCGATGTTATCATCATCAGAAATAAAAAGAACAAACTGTCCTTAAAATATGAAAGAAGTATCTTCTGTGTTGCACAAACCATATTTACGCTGAAAGTTATTGTCTTGTGAATCCTAAATTCTGTAAATTATGTTGTTGTTTGTTTTTTTTGAAAGAAAATTGTTTTTATAGTTATATATTGCAAACAAGTGTTTTATATCCTAAACGTCATTAATGCCGGTATTCTAACTCGCACTGCGTTTGAAAATAACAAATGCTCCTGAAAGTTTTATCCAATAAATGTAATGAAGTGATCGGAATCACTGCTAATGGACGACCATTTATGACCGGAAGGAACCTCAGAACGGTATTTGTTGACTTATATAAACTTGTAATGATGGGCTACTTTAAATGGACTGAAAGTAAATAAATTAGAATTGTTGTATTGACCTGTGTATTGACCTGTGACGTATGAATTCATTCAAATTTATACTACTTTGATTGCACTTAGAAAAAGTTTGTTATTGGGCAAATTAATTGCATTCCTTAAAAAATAAAATAAAACAACATCAACAACAACAACACCAGTCATTTCACTCAACTCATCTCGGTTTCGTTCCCTGTAAACAATATCACGGACAGGAAAGTGATGTTCAGAGAGGGAAAAATCGTGACGAGTATGAATTTTAAACGATCGGCCGTTATAAAACAGATAAAATGCAAACACTTCCGAACATTCCAAACGGCAAATTAAGGTTGAAGACTCGGTTTGATTGACGGTACGTTAGAGCATTCCCTCCCCTCCCGTCACCTCGTCCTGCATTGGCAGAATTCAACAATAATACATGAATAAGGTCAAATTTTTTGTATTTCGAAATTAAAAAAAATCGACTTCTTTTCAGTTTGCATCTTTGATATGCAGTTCTCATACAGAATTATGAATACTTCATTTGGTCTTTTCTACAACAGAGATCTGCAGCAGCTCGAGGACGCATTTAAAGCCCGATCTGTAAAGGATTTGGTAAGTTCGAGGAGAATTTTTGAAATCATTAATGTACAAAATAGATGAATTAACACTTTTCTTGTATAAAGGTACGAACATGTACGTACATGTACAGGTAATATCTGTTTTCGTCATGTTTTCCACGTGCAAGTGTAATGGTGTATGAAAGTTATGCTTGTGTAACCATCATTATAGTAAGCAAGTTATCTAAGTTATCTAGAGGTCGCTATTATGATCAAATTAAGTTGTGGAATAAATAACTACCCATAGGCTAACGATTTAAAGCATGTTGCCTGGGTGTATAGTCTGATTTCATTGACCTGTCAATTGACGTGTAAATTATGAATACATTATAGCACTCATTCGATCAATCTTCGGTGTGATCCAAGTAGGTTACGAGAATTAATGTCGAGTATATCAGTCATGTTTTGAAAGTCACACCGGCTTTATGTGAAGGTTTTCATTACATTCACAATTTGACGACAAGACGAAAAGGCGGTGACGATATAGGATGTGTTGTCGCTATCGCCAACGCAACGCGCAAAGTGTACCAAATCAGCCACCATACTTACATGTGATATTGAAAATAATACGCCGGCTTATCTATCGTTGAGATCAAATGCATGACGTTGCTTTAATGTATATAGACTTAGTCGTGATTTTCGAAACCAAAGATCTTACACTTTTGTTCTGAAGATGTGGCAAAATTGTATGTCAGGTAACAACTTAATTATTCAATAGACATGTTTCAATTAAACTCTCTTTAATCTAATCCTTGTAAAATTTACAATATTTGACCAAGCTAGTACGCGGACAGGATATCGGCCGATCATTCTTGTAGGCAAGAGATGTGGCACATAAAATCATTTTAAAATGACATTTACTTTAAAAAAGCCGTCCGGTTAGCTCAATAGGTAGAGCGTTGGACTGTGAATCCGGCGAACCATGTTTGATTCCCGGACTGGGTAGGTCACTTTCGTTGTGATTGATCATAAAATTCTTTCTATGGTCCTCGCAATGTTCCTATGCTCTGGTATGTACAGAATTGTCTGTTCCTCGCGAAAGTGAAGGCAACTAGTACTGGTAAACTGCTTGGTAGCATGCCCAGGAGAAACTGTGCTCTGGTAAATTCAATGTGGCTTATTGCCGTAATCCGGTGTGAAAACTACCACCACCACAACCACCATTTACTTTAAGGTTACTATGTAGCAAATAATTGTATTAGTCAGACTATTATAAAGTGGACGCGTGGCCGAGTGCGTAACGTGTTGGACTAGTAATCTAAGGATTGCTGACCGCGTGCGTTAAATTCCTGTCAGGGGCAAGCCGTTGTAATCTTGAGCAATAAACTATTTAGTTGGTTTTCCAAGAACGGCTTCGAGAGTGTTTTAATAAGCTCATAGCTTCTAACACAGTCAAACTTAAATAAATTAGTATAAACTTATGTTTGGCCGGCTATATATTTAATCCCTCTACAATAAAGTTGTACTTCACTCGTTTCTGCCAATTAAATCACCTTAAAACAGAAGTAAGATCATTAGATTTATATTATCAACTCATACAACGTAAAGCAATTCAATAACAAATAACATATTTCTGTGAAAGGAAAGATCTAAAATAATATCGAATATGAAACAGAAATGATGGTTTTTAAAGCACATTTTATGTCCCTGTGCGATATTGGATCGATGAACCATGTGGTTCAATAATGGATCAATGGCCAACAGAAGTCCAATATTGGATCGGTAACTGACAGTAAGATTTACATATCGAACCACTTCATGTTTTCAAGTATAACGAACTCGGCCATTCTAGTATATACTGTGCATCGATGTATATATTTTCCTTGTATTGAATCACATCTCTCTACAATATTACAAATTTAAACAAAAACCCATATTTTTTAATTCCTTGATATATGTCTCATTAATGCATTCAAAGCATGTTACATATTTTAATACTAAAGAATTTACCGCTGAACGTGCAGTAATGTGTCGTAAAGGTAGCAAGCTGTAAACAAACCAGTATTTTTGATTTATACAAATTTATATTAGTTCGATTGTGTTGGAAGCCATAAACTTATTGAAACACTCTCGAATCCGTTCCTGGAACCAACCAGTATTAAGCAATTAATGTAAAGTTTCTTGCTCAATGGCTTTCAACGGCTTCCCCTGATAGGGTTTGAACCCACGCGGTCAGCAATCCTTAGATTACTAGTCCGACGCGTTAACTGCTCGGCCACGCCACCACTTATATTTTTGACCTTTTTACAAAATACTTATTCACTATATTGTAGCACTTTTGGTAGTCACTGTGTTTGGTTGCTTATGTTTGGTAGCTGGAACCGAGAGCGGTAAGTCATACGTAGATAAAGAATAAATTCGTCTGCTTAAAACAAAGACATTTTGTGTTTGTAAAATATGTTGTTATATTCAAAACAACACAAAGTAAGTTGTTGGAGTATATATATATTTTCTGTCAGTTCCTTCAGACAAACATAAATCATTTATAATTAAACAAAATTATAACCTTGTTTTGAAAAAAAATCAAACACTTATATATAGGCGTGGTCAATACAGGCATCAAAAGAAAAAGAACGGGCACCCAAAAACCAGATTTTTTAAATTTAAACAAAAAGTGTGAATATTGAATAAAAATTTAACACTTACTCATTAAGTGAAAACAAAAACGACCATGAATATTACTTCCTACAATTTTTATAAACCTAAATTTAAGGAAACAGAATGTCTCAAATCATCACTTTCTCAACGTAAAGGTCTTTAGCTTCATCTGTTTTCCACCGACCATGCATCTTGATAAGACTATCTGGCACACCTTTAAGAGCTGCAGCTGTAGCTCACACAGACCTTAATGAATGAAGACCAAATTTCGACTTGTTTAACCCTAAATGAGAAATATGATACAAAAATATTTCTCTCGCTCTTGTATAGGATATGGGATTTCCTTCCCTTAGCTTATAAGTTTTTGATTTTCTACAAAAATAAAGTTTCCAAACAAAAATTCTTCTGAACTGTCAGAGATGCCTGATAAAAGCAAGTATTTTTCAAGATCTTTTACTGGACATGATTAAACATTCTGCTATGTAAATCCAACAAAATTTAATCGCTAACATAGTATAAATTTCTAATAAATATTAACAGCATTCCTTTAAGAAAATCATGTAACAAGTAACCAATGTCCGCTCGTAAACAGTCTTAAGCCTTCCGCTAAATAAAGCAAACATTTTCTCTTTACAAGAATACTTTAGTAAATCGCTAAATAAAAAAAGCATTCTGCTTATAAAATAATTTAGCAATCCGCTAATATACAACAAGCATTCCGCTTATAAAATAATTTAGCATTCCGCTAATATAAACAAGCATTCCGCTCCAAATATTTGAAATCCGCTAAACTAAAAAAGGCAATCCGCCTTCAAAATATTTAATATAACTTCTAGAAACACAATCAGCACTTTCAAAATTATTTAGCATTTTGATAAAAATCTAGCATGTTTAATTTGCAGTTTTTATCTAAAACTTTCCAGTCTACCACAAGGCTAAAATACATGTAGAATGGACAGTTAACCCATTTAATTTCCATGTCTGACGTCATTATTTGAACAAGCAACTCCCACGATTTCCATTTATGAGAAAATCACGAAAATCATATGCAAAAGCGAAATTCATGATTTAATCATCTGTAAATATATATTTTTTAAAAATATAAAAAATAAAATATACTATTCTTTTCACTTACAAAAACAACCAGCATTATTTGATTCTATCCTAATAACTAAGACTTTACTTTTAAATCTGCTAGAATCAAAAATACTCCCGTCAATTTCGGTTTTAGTAAATATATCTCGCCCTTCACTAAATTCAAGGACTTTTGAAATGAAATCCTTATGAACAAAATTTTTTCTTAAATAACAATGGCCAAAATGGAGAACTATGCCATTTAGGAACAACGATAGTACCACAGGTGGCAGTATCAGTGTTATAGGACACCCCACCCCTATCTGCCCCTGGACCCCTACTACAACCCTGAAAAAATCATTCAACACTCTAAAGCTTACTATAAGGTACCAAATACAAAACCACCAATGAAATAATATATATATATATAAAAAATTTTCACTATCAAAATTATATTTATAGAAAGGTGAAAAGCCTACTATATGTTCATTTGTCAAACAATGTGGAACACGGGAAATCGTCGTTTGCATTCCGAAGGCATTTTGCTGCATCATTCATTTACATCAATAAAAAGAATTTGAATTCCACAGCTTACTTAATTCAAGTCTAACGAATATCAATATTCTATCGATTTTTTCTATTTCACGGTAATTTTTTACTTGTCGCTGCCATCTTGGATTCTGATACCTGTGTGTTATACGCGATCTGATTGGACGTCCAATTTGGCTCGTCCAATCAGATCGCGTATTTCAACCCAGGTATCAGACTGCAAAATGACTACGACAATTAAAAAATACCGTGAAACAGAAATAATCGGAATGATAGTGATATTCGTTGGACTTGAATTAGATAAGCTGTGGAATTCTAGTTCTTGTTATTGATGTTAATGAATGATGCAGCGAAATCCCGCCGGAATGCGCCTCAATCGCCGAAACGACGATTTCCCGTGTTCCACATTGTTTGGCAAATGAACATATAGTAGGCTTTTCACCTTTCTATAACTATAATTTTGATAGTGGAATTTTTTTTTATATATATAATTTCATCGGTGGTTTTGTATTTGGTACCTTATAGTAAGCCTTAGAGTGTTGAACGATTTTTTTTTTCAGGGTTGTAGTAGGTGTCCAGGGGCAGATAGGTGTGGGCTGTTCATAAAAAATCAATATGGTGATACAAATTTATAAAACAAAGACTCTTTTTCAAAATATTTTAAAGCATTTTTCCAATCCTCAAAGGAAAACTTATCTTTCCAAAGATGTTTATTGACTATCCTTAAATCTAATATTAACCTTTTCTTTCCTTGCTTATTGATAGAAACAGAAAGCGGATTAACTACATGAGGCATAATATGAGTTTTAATAACACATTTGTTTTGAACAAGTTCTTCAACTGCAGAATCTACAAATTCTAAATTTTTTAAAGCTGATCGATTGTTTTTTTGAAAATGATCTTTCAGGCATATAAAGAAATGGAATTTTATAACCAATTTCAATTATGTCAAGAATATCAGAATTACAACCAATGTCATTCCAATAAGAAAAGTGCTTCTTTCAACGAATCTTAACACATGTATTGTTTTCTGTTGGTGAAGATAAATTTTCTTGATATTCAACTCTCTTTCAAGGGCATTGAAAAAATTCTTATCATTTATCTGTTCGTTTATCTGCGGAGCTTTCTAAACTTGAGCTTCTGAAGTTGTCCGGTGTAAAGCGCTTCGTTGAATTTGACCAGAATCTTAGACACTCATGGTGGAAATGTCCTCACTGTCCGTATGCGAAGCAAATATCTCTGATGGAGCTTTGTTTTGATGTGTCACGAAAGGAAAAAGCCGGTTTTCCCCATGGAACAGTATCGGAAGGCAATTCTCTCGACATGAAAGTAGAAACAGGACGTTTATAAGGAATGAAAGAAGGTTTACTAGTAGAAGTGGTTGCTTTGATTTTCCGTACAGCCCTGGCTTCCGCCCGCCTGTTTAATGCGCTTTTCGTCCTCACTATCTGATCCAAGAACTGGCTTCAGAACTATCAGCTACTTTAATTAACTTATTTTTTTTTATGTTTGACCTTTTAAATAACACTGGACACTATCTCGAAAATTTCGGCAGGAATACGAAATTTATCGTCAGCAACCACTTCTAAACTGCGAAGAATATCAAGATTAAACTACTCATACTGAATACGATTAGTTTCTTTCTTGAACTTGACTGAAGGAGTATCATGTAATTTTAAATTCAAGTCCCATTTAAAGAAGTCCTTTAACTGAGTATTGAGATAATCTCAAAATAAAGTAAAAGCTTCAATTACTGAATCCCCCGGGGACTTACCTCCAGATTCTGGATAGCTAGCTCTATCTGCTCTATCTCCTCTCTCCACTATATTTTCCTGATGATGTGAACGCCCAATATGGCTGCTCGAACTATCTTCCATGACTAAACGAACCAGTTTAGTTTCACTGCCTGTATCTGACCTCAAAGTGACTTTAACATGTTACAACCCGGTATATATATACATATAATTTCTCATGCAAAACATGACTTAAGTTATTACATATAACAATAATAAATATATGTGTTATGTGGTATTTCATTTTCATTTTTTATGTGTTATATTGTACTATAGGTTGATATATGTATGTAATGGTACTGAAGATATAATGTATAATGTTAAATGGTATTTCATAATGATATATATCTAATATATGGTAGTATATGTTGATATACATGCATGTGTTTAATTGTACTGCAGATTGATAATATATCTTATATGGTATTTTGGGAAATGTATGTTGTATATTACACAATAGAATGAAATATGCCTCTTTATGGTACTACCTGTAGTTATGTGTGTTTTAAAGTACAACATGTTGAAATATGAGTTTTATTGTGTAATATGTAAATTATATGTGAATATTTGAAAACCAGATTGATTTATGTCTTATATATATACTGCATATTGATATAATTGTATTATAAATTCATATATGTGATATATTTAAAGCTTCATGGATCCAGATTAATTATAATAACCTTACAAATAATTTATTATATTTAATTGAATTAATTAAATGGATTAAATGGATTTCAAAAAATTGCTGTGATTAAAATATTTTGCTCAAGGATGAGGAAAGTACATGTATATCTTTAAATAATTGAAGATAAATAAATCGTGTTACAAATCATCTTACATTTGACCGTGATTTCTTGCTTTAGATAAGGATAGAAGATTTATCATCAGCGGACATTCCAACAGCACGCATGCACCAGGTAAATGTGTCATTCTACCCTTTTTACAACATTGTTGGTCAAGGGGCCGTAACATTTTGCTAAATAAGACTTTTTTGATACAAAAATCCAATCACGATGACTTCTTGTACCTGAAATTACTTTGTACAACAGTTTCACTATGTTAAAGGTTTCAGAACCTCTCAAAACTGACATATGAGCAGACTTATGCTGATTTATGCTTTCATGAAGTTTCAAGAGAACGTCGTCACTGGCAAACCATTTGCTAGGAACTGACTAAAGTCAACGAATTCAGTTAGGTGCGCCATATTTTCTAACCATCATGGCCCAAGAGAAAAGTCTGGATTTCTAATGTCGACTGTATATGTTAAGGTTTCGGTGACATAATTTACACGACAAAGTACAACCAAGAATTTAAAAAAAGGGAAATAATTTAGTAAAATCCCATGCTAGAGTTACAGGTATTTTCTCACCATCATGGCGCTAGAGAAAAGTCTGAGATTTCCAATGTCTATATGTGAAGGTTTCGGTGACATAATTTACACGAGAAATACAACCAAGAATTTCAAAAAAGGGAAATAATTTAGTTAAGTCGTATGCTAGAGTTACGGGTAATGTCAGTGACTAGTAGCCAGTAGTGACGTTTCCACTAATTATAAATTAATTATATTCAGCGAGTTCAATAAATGAACCTACAAGAATATAATAGTCTGTTGATCACATACTCCCCCCTTCCCCACACACAAAACAGTTTAAAGCGCAAAATAATCAGTTTTCGTTTCATTTACACTATGTTTGTGTAATGAATTATAGAATGACGTCATGTCAAAATATATGCACGGCCGTGCAGTACCGTTTTTTACGGACTAACAAAATCGACACGGGTATGTGATATTATTAAATATAAGTTCATCTTACATGTTGATTTTGTTACTGTAACGACAGATCTTGTGACCTCAAACCATACTAATTGCACACATCGCCATTGCTATAACGGTTATTGCGTGCAGGATTCGCAACAGGCGGCACACTGCAATTGTTATGCTGGATGGACAGGATTACTATGCTATAGAAGAATAACGTCCACAGGTAAGAAAATATTATGTTCCTTCATGATCTTCTCTGATGACATACATATTATTAAAAGTTGACGATTTTTATGCCCCGGGCATATAGTAATTGAATCGTCCGTCCGTCCGTACGAGGTTAACCTCAAACAGCAAGTTGGATTTTTCTTAAGTACTACCTATACCAATGGCTTCATACTTTACACACTTACTTATCAACAAAATGTACATGATCTGGCTATGGCTGCCATTTTTACCAAGTTATTGCCCTTTTCAGCACTTAGAAAATGAATAATTGGTTAACCTAAAATGGTAAGTTGGATATATTTTAGTTCTATCTATACTAATAGCTTCATAGTTATCACACTTACTTATCAATACAAAGTACATGATATTGCCAAGTTATATAACTGTGCCATCCATTTTTCCCAGTTATTTCCCTTTTTATCACTTTGAAAATAGGGCCTTGTATGGTTAACCTATTCCGGCAAGTTGGATTTATCTTAAATTTCTCCTAATTACTTCATTTATTTAATGCTATCTTTCATCACATTTAGTGATAGTTCTAGTATTTGGTAGGTGGATACCTTGAATGGTCCTCTAATTTTTTAAGGAGTAATGCATCCCTAGGGTCAAGGTCAAGGTCACTGGTGTAAAAAACAATTTTAACAACAGTTTTGCTTATACAGTCTTTATTTTTAAGTTGTAATAAAAACTGCTAAGGGTGGTCCTCTTCCTTTGGGTTTAATTAGGGGTCATTTGGCTCAAGTTCAAGATCACGAATGTCAAAAATGTATTTATATTCTTTATATTTTTAAAATAGATGCCAAAAATAGATTTCCACACATTTGCTTATACAGCCAATTATTTTTTTACTGATGTTTTTTTTTTTTATATTTGGTAGGTTGATAATTTGAATGGTCATCTTCCTTTGGATTGAGTTAGGGGCCAGTTGGTCAAGGTCACCAGTGCTATTTTTTTCACTTTTGTCCATATAGCCTTTATTTATGTACAGATGTCTTTCATATTTGATTGGAAGATAACTTGCATGTTTTTCCTTTCGATTGAGCTAGGGGTCAGTGGGTCGAGGTCAAGAAGGTCAATAACAGATTTCTACACATTTGCTAAAACAGCCATTTTTTGACTAATATTTTTCATATTTGAAAGGATGATAACTTGCATCATTGGATCATTTGGGTCAAGGTCACCAGTGCTAAAAAGAGATTTTTACAATTTTCTATACAGCCTTTCTTTGTTGTTTGGTTGTTTACAAATGTCTCATACTTACAAGGAACATACGCAAGGTGGTCCTTTAATATGTATATCACAAGTCATAGCAAATGACTTGCCAACATTTATTTTTCACAATTACAAAACGCCATAACTCTGTTGTATTTACATTTTTTGACAATTTTCCGTCCTCCTCTGAGTGAATGGGTAAATATTTTTTAAACTGTTGTTACTGACTAGAATCTGAGCCGGGTTCTTTTGTGTTTAACAAACACGTTCTTGTTATTTATTACAGCTAGATCTTATGAAGTATAATCATTAAATTCATGAACAGTTAAATTACATTGTTTTATGTATCATTTAGGGACCTTTCTGTTGAAGATGTGTCAAAGTTAAATCGTATACATATACATGCACACTGTGTTAACTGGAGTATTAGTTACCCGCACTCCAAAGCATGCCCATTGATTGGCTTATTTTTTCTAGTGTTTGACAGGGAAATGGATAGCGATAGAAATATCTTATTCAGATGTTCGATTATTGGTTACTTTTTGTAAAGTTTCATATTCTGACGATATGGAACGTGTTTTTATGTTTGCCTATGAAACAAAAGAGAAAGGACATCAAAACACTCGACAATCTGATTTATAATCGGGTTCCCCCGAGTACAAATCAGATAGTCTAATGTTTCGATGCTCTTTCTACAGAAAATTACATAATATTGTGTGCGATTTTAAAAAAAAAATTTAACATAGAACGTTTGTGTTATATGTAACACACATGAATATTTTTCGTAAAAAGAATAAAATGTTCTGTAACAAAGTTATTTTTTCTAATATTAAAAGAAGTGGTTTAACCGTTAAGCAATATAGCGCTATATAGCAGGTAGGCCTACTCGCGTTACCTTAAAGCTCGCTTTGCGAGCAGGGCATTCGGGCCAGCTCTTCGAGCTCGCTATTAAGTTTTGCTTCACAATAATATATTCTTTCCATTGTAAATGATTATTGTTTGTAGGATTGAAAAAAAATAATGTAATCGCTCGTCATACGAATTTTATCTTAAAAAACCTAGTGTATGGAAAATTGTCAACCGAAATATTGTAATCGCTCGTTATTCAAATTTTATCTTAAAAAACCTAGCGAATGGAAAATTGTCAACCGAAATAGAATTTTTGTTGAAATCTTGACTGAAGCCTAACATCAGGTATCATACTGTTTTACGAGTATTGTATGAAAAGATTTTGTTCACTTGAACTTGACCGATATCCGATAACCACAATAACGTTAGTGAAAACATTCTTTATCTCATCATGACCTTTTGTCGGACTTAGAGCATTTGACCTTGATCGGCTGCAATTGGATACTTTCAGTGCGAGTTTCACCATTAGTTTCAAATTCTGTCTTTTTTAATCTGTTTGTAATAACTGAGACGCTTTAATTTGAAAAAAATTATATTGTCTCCGATCTGATGAAATATGATGTATACATAAACATTCATTCGTTTTGCTGTGTAAAATTTTCTGTTGTTTTTTGTGCCCATTAGAACCGTATTCTTTCTTTGTAAGTAATGTACCAAATATGTCTCAGACTGGTACTTTCTTTCGAAAATCTAACTTATGTTACATTTATTCGGTATATGACATATACGCATCCATAGACAACTGTTTAAAAATTATTTTTATGATCTTATCTTTTTATCATTTCTGGAAACTTATCAGTCAAAAACAACTAGAAAATATATAGTATACAGCAACTTGTTCCGTGTCAGTATCGGCATCACATGTAGCGTCAACTATGTTCACCAAACAACAACGACCACTACGAAATCGCTGATATAACCTTTAATTGCATTTATCCTTTTTTTTTAAATTAAATTTTCGTACCTACTCATTATCTTAATTGCACAGTGAAGGAATCTGTCTATCTTACTCATTATCTTAATTGCACAGTGAAGGAATCTGTCTATTTTAACAGTTTAAGGAACTCCACTAATTTAACTTTTGACATGACGGGGCTGCAAATACTTTTTCCGAAATTTTCGTTTCATTTAATCATGTCAGGACCAATTTTTTTTAGCAAATTCCCAGGTCATTCCCTCATCTCGTTTTCCAAAATAATCAGTTTTTTATGCAAAACTTTGAACTTGGACATAATTTTATACCATAAGAGGTATCAACATGAACATCAACATGAAACTTTGTAGGTAGATTGATCTCATTAAATAGAAGTGCAGTGCAAAAGAACCTTAACTCTGCTATGCTTAATTTTGGAGTTATTACCCTTTGTTTATTTTTACACTGATCTTTGTCAGAGACATAAATGTGACACTACTAAAGGTATACTTTCCTGTGTCCAAAACCTATTCGGGGAGCATCACCCGGCTCAACCGGTTCTTGTTATTTAAATTTCGAGTGCTTTATCAATAATTAATAATCATATAAATAATTCTAATTAAATAACCTCATTTAATTAAGATATACAAAACATACAAAAATACCCTTTTCAAAAGGTTGCTATGATCAATTCTGGACTAAGTTTTATATTTTTGGTATCTTGATACAGCTTCCACAAAAATACTTATAATCTATTGACATAGCAATATTTGCTACTTTTTCGGACGAAGTCCGTCTAACAACAATTTGAATTCCTGTAACATATAAGGAAAGAAATGAATATAGGTAGAATTTCCATTGGTCATTTTAAAATTACAAACATAAATCAGGTAATCTCATAGGCAATTCCAAAATTAGCAAAATAATTTTAAGGATTATTCTGAAACGCATACACTATAAAAACTATTCGGAGGTAATTTGAGATATGTGAACTGTGCTTTCTCCCATTAAACATTTTATAACAGTCAAGTTATCACTGCTTTTAAAATTCCATTATAAACTAATGAGCAGCTAATTTAGCATACTAATTTACTGTGATAAAAATGTCATTTTATAAAATGCAAATAAAATAACGAAACCAAGAATAACGCTCAAGATCCTGGAAACGCATGTGCATGAAAATTCCGAAGGACAGAACATTAAAAGCTATTCTGGTACGCTCAAAAAATTATGTTGTTCATGACATAAAATGAATATTGATGTGTTCATTTGATTTGAATTTTATGATTCTTATACATGGATTTTTGCATATAAATGAAGCACATATAAATGTGTGTATATGATGAATACATTAATCTAAGGTGCGCGGTGTCTTCTCAACATAAATAGCACTTATGGCTCTAGAGATATCCACTGTCTATATGTTAAGGTTTCGGCGACATAATTTACACGAAAAAAATATAGCTGGGAAATTCAAAAAGGGAATCAATTCTAGTTTGTTTTTTTAATAATAAGAATAAACAAACAAACACAAATCCGTGAAATTATTTTTATATTAGTTTATCCAAATTTTAGAGCAGTGAACTTATTGATTGCATAAGGTGTTAATGCCTTTATATTTTATCTGATAACATATTAAGCATTTGCCATCGAATGCATATTCACACGCCCCAGCGAAGCTCCAATTGTTTCTGTTACGATTCACTCGCATTTTCTATTTCATTTTCTTTTCAGTTCTTTAAGCTTATGTTTTTCCTCGCAGAATTGCATAAGAATATATTTATCTGATAATTAAAATATTTGTGATATTGTTTGAACAACACTTTATCATAAATATACTGAAATTAAGGTATAAAGATATACTTAATATAGAGTTAACGGAACTTTGTCAAAAGACAAAAAGGCGGGGGGGGGGACAACGAAAGCGAAGAAAAGAATAGTGCCAATGTTTTGCACTCAGCAAGAATATTTATATATCGACCGAAAGGAAAGGTCTGCACCGAGTTTTGGATTGTGAATCAAATGGTCACTAATATGATACTAAATAATATTGTATTGCTCTTTGAATATAATTTGAAAACATCATTCCACATAACAACAATTTTAACAAAAGACAAAAGGAATAAACAACATTAGCAACTGTCCTTCCCTTAAGCATAATAAGATACTCAAAATTGTTTTGAATAAAACATATAAAACTGTATTAGAAGAAAAATTTATGCATTTTTGTTAGCAAAATCATCCAGAATACTAAAATGTCATTCAAACAATCAGGCCGATTGTATATCTTTTTGTCAATTTTTCTTTATAATAAGATCCACGTGTATATTCTTTTATGTTTACATTATGACTTCCTACATAAAATAAGTCAGAAAGTTTATGTCTTGCTATTTTGTCATTGTAATGCCTTGTTATGTATTTCAGATTTCTATAAAAGTTCATTGAAACAAATAATAAAGTGATACCAAATTGTACAGAAACTTTTTTTGCAACATTATGTAAGTTTGAATTCAGAAATTTTGTGTTAACATAACTGTTAAGGCTTATTTGCTTTTGTAATCAGAACCAGGTTCAGGACCACTAGACCATTGCAATAATCTCTGTGGTGAACATGCACATTGTACAATGCACAAATTACCTGATGGATCGGAGCATTGGAGGTGTACTTGTGATCATGGATGGCACGGGAGGCGCTGTAATCATCAAACCATTAGTAAGTGATACTAACAATTAACAGATAAAACAATAAAACTAGAAGCATATCACAGTATGGTTTATCGTATATATGACGGGTTATAGAGCGTTCTAAGGTTGACTGATGGCTAATGACTGATGATATATAATATAATATAATAATAGCATGACTGTGCCCATATGTACTGCTTGCTTTCATGTGTAACTTGAGACAAATGTGGAAAAGCAAACAATATACACAATATACAAAAAAGGAACAGGAATACGACGTTGCAAAAAGGTGTGATATAACATAAATATTTAAAAGCATTAAATAAAATAGAAATACAATGTTTATTGCACGGACATGTATTTCAAACACGATGCTTTATAAATTACAAAGTAGTAAGTAGATATACCGATTCAAGAGTTTATGTATAATATCTTTAAGAAGTAATGTACCTGTAATCAACTTTGGACACATTTAACGGGTCAGTCTGGCGTCACGGATGACCCATGTGCGGTGCACATAGTGTACTATATAGTTTAGAGGAAAACAGATGTTTCACCTTCTTTAGATTTAATTCAGATTTCCCGAGAATGTGATGAGATAGCCATACAATCAAACCGGTTTAAAATTAGAAATCACATCGCTTTCAAAATTATGATTGGCTGTGTGAAAGGTAATTGGAAATGAAAAGCAGAGCGTTATATAGAGCTAATTTAAATCAGATTGTACATATATTTAGCTTCGAATATTTCTTGGCCAAATAATAAGCGATGTGTATAAATGAAAATCTTTACATGTAGAAATAGAATCAAATTCTTTTTTATTTTTCTGTGTCGTACAAGTTAAGGCAAAAACATCGAAATGCTGATTTAATCTTCTTATAATACATAACTATCTAGGTCATGTATTTTTAAGAGTCTTACATTCTAATATTTTAGGTGATACATAGTGTTTTTTCCACAGCTTAAAGGGAACATCAGAAATATTTAATCTGCCACGTGCGCACGTGCACTCGCAATAGCTACTACCTTGAGACCGTCATACGATACCCATGGAGTTGGTCGAATTGACAAAGTTTGTTATGTATAATATAAGGTTAACACACGTTTTCCGTGTTATAACGTCTGCAGAGTCCCTCGGAACGGTGCTCGAGCCCGGTAGGGCGAGGGCTCCAACCGTTCCGAGATACTTTGCAGACTCTATAACACAAAATAAACGTGCGTTGACGCTATTATAGCATAAAATTTTAAACCAAATCCACAATTTGTATTTAATACTGACCACATACATACAATTTTTGTGCCTGGACGGTATTTATCCAATTCTATAAGTTTTACGTATGCGTTTTATTTTTCCGGGGTCAACAACATGATAACCGCCATATGAACACATCTGCGGATGTTTCAAAATTCAAAATTGTACAATTTCATGTTAAATGTTTAATTCTGCTTAAGCTGGTACTAGGCACGTGGACGGTAGTTTGCACTTTACAGTACCGTTCATGAACAGACTCAGTCAATTTTGCCGGGTTGGGATTTTTTCAGGGATTCTTACTAAATATTTTACTCTATTTTATCGCCACATCAGCATTGTTTGTGCCGTGTGGA
Source organism: Ruditapes philippinarum (assembly GCF_026571515.1). Classification (NCBI taxonomy): domain Eukaryota; kingdom Metazoa; phylum Mollusca; class Bivalvia; order Venerida; family Veneridae; genus Ruditapes; species Ruditapes philippinarum. The sequence goes on along the minus strand of NW_026859373.1, from coordinate 231,084 downwards.
GGTTGTAAAAAGTCGCCCCGTTCATTCAATCAGGGATGTTATATTTCTGATCCTAAAAGATCGTCTCAGGCTCGTACCATTTAAGTCGAATAAGACACAACTCATGTATTACAGATTCTATCGAAAATCTAACTTGTGTTACATTATTTCGATAGGTGACATATACGAATCAATAGACACTTATTAAAAATTTTGTTTACGATCTCATCTTTCGATCATTTCCAGAAAACTATAAGTCAAAAACAACTACAAAATAACAAAAATAATAACAAAAACTTGTTCTGTTTCGGCAATGGCATTCTCAGTTTCGTCGACCACACCTATGCCGACAAAGTATCGGTTTTCAATTTAATTCGAGTATATTTAGTGTTATCCTTTACAGAATTTTCCATTTTAACTGTTTCACTTGATATTTGACTCTGCACCTGCGTTCACCCTATATTAAACACATGTTTGACATTTCTTAGGAATTTAAAAAAATGAATTTGTGAGGCTACTGTGTATGTAGAATTAAGGATATAATTAGGATATGACATAAAAAGCAATAACAAAAAAGAAAATGAATAAAAATGAAAATAAAATAAAAATAGAAAAATAAAAAAATATAAACTGTTGTCTATTTTACATTTTTAGCGGCATTTACAGCAGTTCTTTATAGCTGTGACCATATCAAAACCATTGTGGCTCTGGCTTATCAGACACCCGTTTCTAACCCGAATGCTGCAGTATGTTCCCAAGGTCAGCACACATCTCACGAAGCTTTTGTTCTCACGGAATGTGATGTACCGAAAACTCCAGCCACGTGGTCACAGGGACTTAATGTGCGTGTTAACGAATTTACATTGACTGTTACACTCTGCAGAATAATTATTTTTAAACCATTAACATTTTTCCTTGGAGGCGCCCGTGTTCCTCCTTACATAAGTATATTATGCCTTTTCAAAGCGCCAGTGTTTCGTTGCAAACAAAGCTTGCATTTGGAAGTCGTGGCTTAATTTCAGATTGTCATTTTCAAAGTTAATTGGATATTCGGGTCACGTAAAAATGTAATGTTTTAGAAAAAGTGAGGCAATTTTAAGTAGCAAACGGGGAAAGTCAAACTCTGCCCCATATTTCAGTATTTGTTATACATGTATTCGTGTACATTGAAGTTATCATAAATTTATTATATGTAGGTTATAATTGACAGGCATTTTTTTGTAAATTTTAGTTTTCAGTAATTGTTAAACTGTCATATTTTGTAATATAAAATTGTCGTATTTTGTAATATATAGCTACCGCCTAACCGTTATTTTTATATCTAGGTAATGTCAAGTTGTGCAAGGTCAAATCCTATACCTGACAATACACTTATAGCAAGCTTTGACCATGGAATTTACTCGTCAGATGACAGTCTCTCTGGGATATTTCTCGGATGTACACGTGATGGGTTTAAGGTAAGCATAGACCGAATTTTTTTTATAAATTGTATAAAAGATTTATTTATTACGAAACGATTTTAAGCAGGATGCCTTCAGAATAGTGCTAATTGTTAAGATATTTTTGAAAAATGACTTTAAATAGTAAAACAACACGAAACGAACAGAAAAAGTACCTAAGACATTGTAAACTGGACTTACAATCCAAGTAAATAAACAAAAGAGAGGTCAAATATGCAGAATTACCTCTTACTGCGTCATTAACGCAATATAAAATAATAATGCAAAGTCAGTCATTACTTACACAAAACATGTAAATTATTGCTTGAATCAACAATCTTTTTATTTTTAAAATCTTAGAACATTTTTCGCAAGTTTGATTTTTTAAATAATAATTTGGGTCATCTGGAGACATGCAGCTTTAAAGTAAACTGTTTGATCCTGTCTTACATGATCTTTATAGCGCAGAGCACCTGATCGAATGTTTTGTGATAGATCTGAAGTAATCATTGGTTAATTAACATCACATAATTTTGGGCTTGATATTGATTTGCTAAGACGTACTTAGCTAAAACCCGACACTTAACGGTTAAAATTGGGCAAATGACATAAATTCTTTTATGTGAGCAGTAAATCTCATAAACGAATTTAAGGTATCTTTAAAGTATAAAAAACTTTATTTTAGATTGCGTACCAAACATGCGGACAGTCGCCTGAAATAACCGAAATTCGGCTTGGGGAAAGCTTCAACCGAAATCCAAACAACTTCTATGCGATATCATAAATATATCAATTCACTGAACATGTCAATAAATTTGTAACTTATAAAGTTGTTCTGTGCTCCCTACTTATAGTTAATTCACGATCACAAAATATCAAAGCATAAGGTTTGTTGATATAGCATCGGTAGAACAGAAAATAAGAATCATATATTGAGGAAAATACTCAACCGATGGTTAACATTCATTAAGCCAGTGCCTTGTCCAATAAAGGTTTAATCTTTTTAGAAGTCTATGTTATTTAGTTTCGTCAATTGCATTCTCGTTTAGGGCACACGTTAAGGGATCATATGCAGTTTTTCATGTCACATTGAAAGTTCCATGTTTATCGTTATATGAACACTTCTGCGGATGTTTCAAAATTCAAAATTTTGCCAGTTCATGTTTAATTTTGTATTTTGCTTAAGCAGGTACTAGGGGGCGTGGTTGGTAGTTTGAAAATACCACTACCGTCCATGAACTGACTCAATCAAAAACTAGTCAGCGATATTTTCAATCGTGTCGTGTTTGGCTGTCTTAAAGAATTCTGTTTTTCTAACGGCTCGGGTTATATTTACAAATAGCCGTTTATATAGGGCCACATAACCTGTCAACGATCTTTATAACTAATAATATAAACGTCACGATTATCCAATGAAAAATGACGTTACAAACGTGCAGTATTATAAAGAAAATTATGGACGGAAAAAAATCTACCTAAACATCAATACAACCATTAGATATTTTTATCCATAATTTCTGCATTCATTGTGATGTAAAACAGAATTAAGTTTTTTTGTGTGAAACTACAGTGCTTAGATCTTTAGCATTTTAAGTATGAACTATCACTTTATTTGTGGTTCTTTACAATATATGTAAAAATCACGTCCCTTGGCCCAAAAAAGAAACCTCTAAATGACCCACTATTGCTCCGAATCGAGTAGTTATGATGTAACCAAGCAGTAGATTTCAGGTGAGCGATTTATGGCCATGATGGCATTTTTGCTTAGATTGGAAGATGATATGTTTAATCTTTTGTTACATAAAAAATACTAATCATTTGTCAAATATTGATATTTGACTCTAATTATCACAACGTAACACAATCAAACCTGGCGGGCGGACACTGCTTTGAAACCACTTTTTTTTCATTATGGGGTCAAATGTGAGGAATAAGGAATGCTATTAATAAGATTGGTGTCTAGCTCTTGGCCTATAATTTATGGCATTCTGTCAGAGTGCATCATAATAAAATTGAAGACCATTATTCTGCTACACTTCAGCTTAATAATGATACATGTATTTCCATATTTTGTACACAAACGATATTTACGAATGGGGCAAAGCATTTAAGAATCGAGTTTAACAGTAAATTTACACAAATTTGGTGAATGTATAACTGATGAACTTGGTAAAGTTGTTGGGATTGCATGTTACGTAACATTTAGTCACAGTTCGCGTTTTACAAAAGTCTTTTTATAATGCCCCAATAAAAGAAGTGGGGGTATATTGCTTTGCATTTGTCTAGTTGTCTGTCGTTCGGTCGGTACGTAGACCAAATGGTTTCCGATCAATAACCAAAGAACGCTTGCGCCTATGAATATCAAACTTAGTATGATGATTGTGCATGACAGGTATATGAAACCTATTGATTTTGGGGTCAAGGGGTCAAAGGTCACATTGACTTTGTAGGTAAAACCTGTTTCTAATCAATTACTAATGAGAGCTTAGGCCTAGGAACTTCAAACTTGGTAAGATAATTGATCATTAACAATAGATGAACCCTACTAGTGTTTTGGTCAAAGGGTCAAAGGTCAAGGTCACATTGATCTTGTATGTATAAACGGTTTCCGATCAATAATTAAAGAACACTTACACCTAGGAACTTCAAACTTGGTATGATTATTGTTCATGACCAGTAGATGAACCCTATTGATTTTTGGGTCAAAGGTCAAATTGACCTTCTATGTAAAAATAGTTTCCTATTAAAAACCTGACAAGCAATTGGCTGTTGGCCTTCTGCATTGGCCTTCGCAAGTAGATGAGCCCAATTGATTTGTTGATCAAGGGGTCAAAGGTCAATGTCATATTGAACGATTTTCGATCCATGACTTGACAAGCCGTAGGCCTTTGGGTAGGTACATTGGTCTTGGCAAGTTGATGACCCCTTTTGATTTTGGGTTCAAGGTGTCAATGGTCGAAGTCACATTGACCTTGTATGTCAAAACTGTTTCCTATCAATAACTTGACAACCCATGGACCCTTACCTTCAAAGTTCACAGATGCATTGCTTTTGGCCAGAATATGACCTCAATAGATATTTGGGGTCAAGGGGTCGGAGGTCAAGATCACATTGACCTTATAGGTAAAAAGCTTTTTGATCAATATCTCAACAACTCATTGGCCCTTTACCTTTAAACTTCACAGGTACATTGGTCTTTGACAGAAAATAACCCCTATTGATTTAAGGGTCACATGTCAAAGTCACATTGACCTTGTATATAAAGACGGTTTCCGACCAATAACTCAATTACTCATGTTTCCTTGGTTGTTATGTTTTATTTAACTAAAAAATGATTTTTGTATACATATTTTAAGGTCTTCTGTAATATATAACAAATCGGCTGTCATTAAGAAGGCCTATAGGATTAATAAAATTTTTGCATATTTTATTGCGTAACTTTGTCATAAAATTGCTGCACACAACCTTGACGGTCACAATAACCGTCAATGACTAGTGATAAACGTCGATAACCCCTATTGATTTTTGGTCACTAGTTCAAAAGTCGGTCGCAAAAACTTGACCATATGACTTATTTGCTGCCAGCATACCTTGTTTTTATTGTTTTGTTGTTGTTTATTTGCATTTAGACGAAAATGACTTTTATTGTGATACATAAGTGCAGTTTTTTTATTTTGTGAAACAAACTATATATTATAATTCTGTTTAGTATAAAGTCGCACCAACTTGTTGGATATCACTGAAAATACACTAACATTAACATTACATTACCAATACTAATTGGTAATACCAACATAACGATGAAATGCCTTAATTCTTTATCTTGCGATAAAGGTATGGGTATGGAATTTAATGTAATGCAATATGATGATACTTTTAATGAAAAAATGAGACACATGTTAAGTGTATGATACATGCATAAAATGTATATAAAGATAAAGCAGTTTTATAGTCCTTACAGAAAAAAACCAACTTACAGGTCAACCATTATTTCAAGAAAATAAACTTTAAATTCTTAAGTTTTGCGAAAATATGTACAGCCCGGAACGTTACATTATCACAAGAAATTAAGTAGACGACAGTGGATCTGGCCGACGCACCACTGAATTATTATCGTAATTGAACTGTTTTTTGTGCTTGTAACATTATGAAATAAGGCCAACATTTTATGAAATATTTTACGAGAGATTTTCTTTTAATTTTAAAGTTGACGGTAGGGGGATAAATAAAAATATAAAGAAGTTTTGGATGAGTCGAACTTGAAGTAAAAATAAAACAACTATGACGCCGTTGCATGTCCAAGCGACCTTTGATGTCGCACTTGACGTTTAATTTCGCACTCGCCGGTAAATGTCACACTCGCCGTTAGATGTCGTGCTTTTGCAGCTAAATGTTGCAAATTATATTACATATGGCCCCAATCTTTTTACGGACGAGCCCCAAACGTCTCCTCGTCCGGCCATCCGTCGGTTTTTTTCTTGTCCGCCATATAATTTAAGATTCCGTTGACCCACAGTCTTCATATTTTGTTTATAGATTGGTAGATGAGCCCTATTGATTTTAAGGACACCAGGTCAAAGGTCAATGTCACAGAGGCCATGACTCGAAAGCGTGTCTGCCCAATAACTTCAGATTCCTTTAACCCACAGTCTTCATATTTGGCATGTCGGTTAGTCATGATTGTTAGATGAACCTTAATTCTTTTGAGGTCACTGTGTCAAATGTCAAGGTCACAGGGACCTTTAGTTCATAAAGTGTGGTATTGATGTTGGTTTTGACTTGTGGATGACCCGTATTGATTTTTAGGTGACTGTGTGAAAGCTGAAGGTCACAGGAGCTTTAACTACAATTAGCTTGTCTGCTCAAATGCTTAAGAATGCCTGTCAACAGGCCAAAGACACCGGGTTCTTTGACTAAAAATCTTGTCCGCCCAATATTTTCAGATTCTTTTGACTCAATGTCGTCATATTTGGTATATTCATTTGGCAAGATTAGTAGATGACCCCTATTGATTTTGAGGTCACCAGGTCAAAGATCTTGGATACAGGGGCCTTGACTAAAAAAACTTGTCCGCCAAATAACTTAAAAATCCATTGACTCACAATCTTAATATTTAGCATGGAGGTTAGCCATGATTATTAGATGATCCTTATTGATTTTGAGGTCACTAGATCAAAAGGCAAGGTCACGGGACCCTTGACTTTAAAACGCTTTTTTGCCCAATTACTTCAGATTCCTTAAACCCACAGTCTTCCTATTTGACATGGATGATGGTCATGGCCATAAGGTGACCCCTATTGATGTCACTGGGTTAAAGATCAAGGTCAGAGGGAACTTTAGTTCACAAGCTTGCACACGCAATTGCTTTAGAATGATTTGGTCAACAGTCTTCATATTTGGTATTAACGTTGGTTATGACTAATAGATTACCCATATAGATTTAAAGGTGACTAGGTCAAAGGTCAAGGACAGGAGGTCTTCACTAAAAAAGCTTGTCCGCAAAATAACGTAGGAATCCTTTGTCTTCATATTTTGCATTCAGGTTAGTCATGACTGTTAAATGATCCCTAATTCTTTTGAGGTCACTGTGTCAAATGTCAAGGTCACAGGGACCTTTAGTTCATAAGGTGTGGTATTGATGTTGGTTTTGACTTGTAGATGACCCGTATTGATTTTTAGTTGACTGTGTGAAAGCTGAGGGTCACATGAGCTTTTCTACAATTAGCTTGTCTGCTCAAATGCTTAAGAATGCCTGTCAACAGTGTATTGATATTAACATTTACTCATTTGAAGCATTTAATTATGTTCTCATATATTCATCATTAAACACCCCCAGACAAAGCCGCATGCAAGGGGGGGGGGGTGTGTTCAAGTCAGGCAGTGGCAGTTTCAGTTTTGAGGTTAGTAGGTCAAAGGTAAAGATCACTTTTATCTTTTCCATTAAAACATGTAGAATACATAACTTAGCAATGCACTGGCTTACTACCCTCAGATTTGGCCGGGAGGTTGTCCTTGGGCTCGAAATGACCACTGTTGATTCTGACAAAGTTGTATGCGGGGTTATTCACGCCATGACAGTGGCAGTTCTAGTTAATTCAGCAACTCAGATGTCGTGTGTTCAAGCTACGATATCAGCTTGAGATGGATCTAACATACTGAGAAGTTTGTTGTAGATAGATTCGAGTAAAAGTCAATCTCAGATCGGATTTATTTATATTCTGTGTCGGCCTTTAACATGCAAAGATGTTTGCCTGCGGTTTTATCGGTAATACAGGTATTATCATATTTTTATTATTACTATGATGCAAAAATATTGTAGTTTTACAAATTTCATTGATGCAATCATCACTTAAGGTCACGTATGCAAATTTACAGGCGCCAGGTCGAAGTGAAAATTCTAGTAACACATGTAATGTACCAAATACGTTACATGCACGTGTAATTTTTACCAAATATATCACAGTTAATATACAAATTATTGATAAACGTGCCATTGAATATGATATGATATTCACCGGCATATGACATATTAATCGAGGCGATGATGTGACTCTTTGCCGGTGAATATCACATCAAATTCAATGGCTAACTAGTCAAAAATTGTTTTATTATATAAATTGGCTATAAGAATAAAAAAATCACAGAAAGTACAACATACAACTTTTGCCTGTTTCGTTGAAGCGAGGGAAAAGGACCTTTAACTATAATGGAAATATTTTGATGATATTTTAATAGAGAAATACGCCATTAAGAACAAAACGCAACATTTTTAAAAAAAAAACAAGCACGAGAAATTAATAGTCTACAATATATGGTCATTGAAATGAGTCTCGACTTATCTTTAGACTGGGAAAATCCAATTAAGCTAGTGAATATGATTCTACTCCCAGTGAATATGATTTTATAAAAGTTCAATTGACTACTGTTTGGATTAATGAGAGATTTCAGCTATATTTAGATCATATAATAATACAGATTATCATTAAAAGTAAAAGAATGTTCACAAAATTAACAAAAGGCAATAAATATTATACTAAAACGAGCTGACAAAAACAATAAGTATCATATACATGTATATAAAAGATAACAAAAATAACAAAAAACAATTAGTATTATATAAAGACGAGATAACAAAAATCACTATTATATGAACATAAAAGATAATTAAACCAACAAAACGCAGTAAGTATTATATTTACAAAAGATAATAAATTATCAAAAATCAATGAGTAAAAACTTCATCAAGAAGCAATGGGGAGTATATTTAGAAAAAAATAATAATATCTGTGATAGATTATACTTAATTTGTAACAAGTGTTACTTAACGAACATGTAACATATACGACTCCACATGCTCAATGGTTTCAGATTTTATCATAAATTTTGATTGAAATATTAACAGTTTTTCGTTTTCTGAAAATATGTCTGTTCAATGGGATCCGTCAACAATAACCATCACCTCTTCTACTACTATTTCAGCATTCACTGTTGCCTCAACTACACGCTTGCCGATCAGTACCACGCCGACCATAACTGGTATTAAATTGAAATCACCTTGTATGCAAATATTTCTTGTCTGAATATATTTTGATTTCTTCATCGTAACATGAATACAGTTTAGTAAATGTGGAATTAATGCGAAAAAAATTATTAAAGTGAATTTGAATTCCTCTATAGGCGCCCATAACCTGACACTGCATACATCAAGCATGTTCGGTCGTTATAAAAGTTAAACAATAAAAAGATGTTGGGCAATATTTGAATTATTTGAATCAATATTTAGTGTTAAAATCATAAATGTAACTTATAGTTTGAATAAAAAACATATTTCTTAACACTTAATCAATTGGAAATATTCATAATAGAGCTGGCATTAAGAAAATAGAAGAAAAAGTGTCTGAGAGAAGAGCTCCACTGATTTTCTTTCAAATTTGAAATTAAGTTTGAATTCTAGAAATAATAAATAAAATAAATTGATGATACAAAGGTATAATGTTCCAGTCAACAAATAAATAACATTATTTATATATGATTTAGTTTTAAATTTAATGTGATAAATGATTTTACAAAAATTAAAAAAATGGTATTGTAATACATGTAGTTCTTGCACATTGTGTACAACCAATCCATTTAATCTCAATAACATTTACTAACATTTTACTTTATATCGTGAGACTGAATGAAAAATATATCATTTTATTTTATGTAAACTATACTTTATTATTTTACAAATACCACTATGGAAACATACTCTTTAGAAAGTGAAAGTTTTAGCTTTACTCGATTAGATTTGATGTAAATTTTACAAGACAAATTAAGGTTAGTAAGTTTAAAGAATGGAACAGCCAATATGCACATAATCCCGCCCATCATATTTAAGATTTTTTTCTTTCATGGTTCTTGAATTATGGCTATCTATATTTCAAGGACAATTATATTAAACTTTCTATATTGAATCTATAGCCAGTCAGGTAATTAAGAAAGCCATTTTTATATAGAAAAATTACATTTGTGAATATATATACTAAACAGCTTTAATACAATGACATTTCGTTTATGCGTTTGCTTCCTTGTATTTTGAGTTGAGTCAAAATCTGAAAAAAATATACTTCAGGCCAGACAGAATAAGATGGTGCGATTTATACTGAACTCATATAGGGAGGGCTCAGTTTGAGGAAGTTGTTGGTTACCAGTGCATTTGAGGGTGAAGTACCTTATCCGTGGTCAAGTACATAAGATACGCAACAATAGTGCACCTAGGTATTTAAAAGACCACATAAAATATCCACCAAACAATATTAAGTTTTATTGATGCAATACATGTATTCTCTTGTGATGTATTTAAGCCCGACAATCTTCCATCTCTGTTACCACCTCCAAACCATCATGGGTTTAAGGTATTAACCATTTTAGCTCACCTGTCACAAAGTGACAGGGTGAGCTTTTGTGATCACTTTTCGTCCGGCGTCCGTCCGTCGTCCGTCCGTCCGTCGTCCGTCCGTAAACTTTTACTTTAAATGACATCTCCTCATAAACCACTAAGCCAATTTCGTCCAAACTTCACAGGAATGTTCCTTTGGTGGTCACCTTTAAAAATTGTTCAAAGAATTTAATTCCATGCAGAACTCTGGTTGCCATGGCAACCGAAAGAAAAAACTTTAAATAACTTCTTTTAAAAAACGATAAAAGCTAGAGCTTAGATATTTGGCATGAAACATCTTCTAGTGAGTGTCTACCAAGTTAGTTCAAATAAAAGCTCTGGGGTCAAAATTGGCCCTGCCCCAGGGGGTCATTGATTTTCCCTATATGCATATAGTAAAAACTTAAAAAATCTTCTTTTAAAGAACCCAAAGAGCTAGAGCTAAGATATTTAGCATGAAACATGTTCTAATAAGTGTCTACCAAGTTTGTTCAAATAAAAGCCCTTGGGTCAAAATTGGCCCCGCCCCGGGGGGTCATTGATTTTCCGTATATGCATATAGTAAAAACTTAAAAAATCTTCTTTTAAAGAACTCAAAGAGATATGGCTAAGATATTTAGTATTAAACATGTTCTAATAGGTGTCTACCAAGTTTGTTCAAATAAAAGCCCTGGGGTCAAAATTGGCACCGCCCCGGGGGTCATTGATTGTCCTTATATGTGTATAGCAAAAACTTAAAAAATCTTCTTTGAAAAAACCCAAATACCTAGAGTTAAGATATTAAGCATGAAACATCTTTTAGTGAGTGTCTACAAAGTTTGTTCAAATAAAAGACCTGGGGTCAAAATTGGCCCCGCCCCGGGGGTCATTGATTTTCTTTATATGTGTATAGCAAAAAACTTAAAATCTTCTTTGAAAAAACCCAAATAGCTAGAGTTTAGATATTAAGCATGAAACATCTTCTAGTAAGTGTCTACAAAGTTTGTTCAAATAAAAGCCCTTGGGTTAAATTAGCCCTGCAACGTTGGTGGGGGGGGGTGGTGGGGGTTGGGGGGCCTTTATACAGGTGAGCGACCTCAGGGCCATCATGGCCCTCTTGTTTTACACTAATGCCATATAATGTGCAACAGTTTAAATCTCATGAAGCGTTTGTTCTCACGGAAAGTGATGTACCGAAATCTCCAGCCACGTGGACACAGGATGTTAATGTATGTTTTTAATTACATATCTCGATTTTTTATCTTATTCATTTTCAGCGTCGGCAATTATATTCAAATGACCGTTCGAGCCTGAAATAATGCTAACAGGGGCATATGGGTTCGTCCATGTGTAAAGCTGTACAGGTTCCATAAAGTCGCAACTGCGAGCAATTATTTTCACAAATTAAGACTCACACTGTAAGTTTGAATTCGCTTTGTTAAACATTCGCTTATGTCAAAACGTTATTTTTGTTATGTTTAGGTAATGTCAAGTTGTGCAAGCTCAAATCCTTTATATGATATTACACCTATATATATATAGCTAGCTATTTCTCGGTGTACAAGTAATAGGTTCAAGGTAAGCATAGACCGAAAGTTTGTACACATTCGCTCACTTTTGCACTTTAGTCAAATTACGTAAGAATCATTAAAGATGTTTAGATCCTGGACATAGATACTATTACTTGATTTTAAAGCACACGGAAACTGCTGACAAAATTTTCCCAATCTGTAACGCTTTTATGTGTTACATCGAGATGACTATTAAAAAAACAAACAGTTTTTTTCTCTACTTTGATGAAGGAACACTATCATAATTTTTATTTCAAATAAATCACTATACGGAATCTTTATAAACAAAGAGAAAAAATTAAGGCATTAAAATAATTTTGATTTATCTTTAATATTGCATTCCAAAAATGTGGACAGTTATATGAAATAACCAAACTTCGCCTGGGCCGAAATCCAAGCAACTACACTGCAATATCATAAATATATGAATTTATTGAATGTTTCAATGTAATTTATTTGTTTTTACTTCATTTTTATGACGCCTGTGAGAGATTCTGTTTTTCTAAGCGTTTCTAATTTTTCTTATTTCTAATAAACGTTTAACTAAAATTAAATTATCGTTAAACATGACCTTAAGTTGACCAATTTTTACAATTGATCATTTCTCAACGACATTTGATCAAAATTTATTGAATGAATTGTTAGCAGGGTCAATTTCCAGCGTTGAAAAATGACACAGGTTCAGTTCTTTATAATAAAAAATGGCACATGGGGCAATTTTCAACATAGTCAAAATTTAATATTACACCGGCTTATCTAATGTTGACTTTAGATGTCAATTACATCATAGTGTCTTTATCTATATAGAATTAATCGTGAATTTCGAAAAGAAATCTTATTATAAACATTTTTATCAGGATGTGGCCAAGTTGCCTCTCAGGTAACAATATTTCAATAGATTTAATTCAATTAAACTTTCTTTTTAACTTAATTGTTCAATACATTTGTATCAATTTCACTTTTTTTTAGTCTTATACTTGTAGAATTTACATTCTTGCGTATCAGAGAGGATTATCTACTGTTTACTGCTAGAATAATAATATCTGTCATATATTGCGGATTCCCAAGGGACGGATATTCCGATCCGAGCCACGAACTTGTGTCAGATATTTTTTTCTTGCATATTATGTTATATTCCATCATATTTTGAATTCTTCAACTTGATTAAACAATTTTCCATCGACATTCCTGTCATAACACAACCCGTTACTATTTTCTTACAAAAGCGAAATGAAATTACAACATCATTTAAGATGGAAAATTTATCAGTGCGATAGGTACAACGAAGATACAGTTTTAATGACACACATTTAACGTTACTTCAAATAGAACTAGGTCAGATTCAATGCCATTTCACATTACATGAAAAGGTAAAGAATAACTTTAGGTCTCTGAACTCAACAGAAAGTGACGTGATAGATTAGGCTTACTTACAAAACATAGGAAAAAATGGTCGTACTGAATCTTGTTTTGTCCTGAAACTGTGTGTCTATAAAAAGCTTTTCGGATATTAACATCTTTTTTGTCAAGATTTATTTTACAAATGATAGTGTAAAGTCTCAAATGTGGATAAAGGTACGATACGATTTTTTTAAAAATAAGTAGTGAGCTTGATTTTCTGTCAGAATGTTAGCCACTTTTGGAGCATTTTCCGTCATCATAGGCAGCGTCAAAAATAAATATATTTCTCATACAACAGCAGCGTTTACACTTCGACTGGGCTAGTTTGGACGCATGTAACATTCTTGAGAAAAGACACCCTCGGTTGATATTTTGCATACTTACGATTATTGCATCAATGAAATGTGTAAACTGTAACCAGTTACTGTAACTGTAACTCTGGTAACTGGTATATTTTCATTTTGAACTTTTTGAACCAACTTTCTGTGTTGGTACAAATTACAGCATTTTTTCTCCATTTCCGTATTTCATTTCTAATTCCAGTCACATCAATACTTGGTCGTGTAAAACCTGGTTTTGTCGCATTGCGGCACTTCTTGTTCTTGTATTGAATCACATCGAATGCATTAAATTGCATTATTGCCACGATATATACCCAATTTGTGTCACATCTATGTATTATATTGTTTGCAGCAGTTTTAGTAGTGACAGCTGCGTTTGGCTACTTATGTTTGGTTGAAGGAACAGAGGTCGGTAAGTCATTATTTAACTCAACTAACTTACTGTATTTTATAACACTTTGCACCGCATTACATTTGAACTATAATATTTATGTCTATAAAGTGTATATATACAACTTTTTTTTGAAATATATGTTATGTTATCCTTTATGTTATTATGTCTCCCAAAATTTTTGGGTGACATATTGTTTTTGCCTTCGCCGTCTGTCTGTCTGTCCGTCTGTCCACTCTCACGGGACATTAATAATGTGGCTAGAGGGACAATATAGGTATCTGTTCTTTCTCTTTGATGCCATTCATTCCGTATTGCTTTTATGTGGTTATTTTCTTTTGTGTGGCTAAAAAGAACAGTAGAGGAAATAATATAGTAGCCACATTATTACTGTCCCGTTAGAACGTCATCCGTCTGGTTGTCCGTCCGTTGTCCGTCCGTCCGCTTTAAGCTTGTCCGCCCTTCACAGGTCAAACTACTTGTGGGATTTCAACCAAACATTACAGGAGTGATCAGTACCATCCCTAGTATTGCACATCACTGGCACGTTCAGCTTCGCGGCACAAAATGGCCGCCAGAGCTAAAAATAGAAAAGAATTTGTCTAACCTTCAAAGGTCAAACAAATAGTGGGATTTCAACTAAACTTTATAGGAGTGATAAGTACCATCCCTATTTGTGCACAATACCGGCACGTTCCGCTTTGGTGTACAAAATGGCCGCAAGAGCTTAAAATAGAAAAATCTTGTCCGGCCTTCACATATCAAACTACTGGTGCGATTTGGACCAAACTTTACAAGAGTAATCAGTACCATTCCAAGTTGTGCTCATCACCGGCACGTTCCGCTTGGCTACACAAAATGGCCGTCAGAGCTAAAAATAAAAAAAAATGTTCCAACTACTGATGGGATTTCAACCAAACTTTACAGAAGTGATCAGTACCATCCCATGTTGTGCTCATCACCGGCACGTTCTGCTTCGGTGTACAAAATGGCAACGAAAGCTAAAAATAGAAAAATCTTGAACGGCCTTCACAGGTCAAACTATTGGTGGGATTTCAACCAAACTTTACAGAAGTGATCAGTACCATCCCTTGTTGTGCACATAACCGGCACGTTCCGCTTCGGTGTACGAAATGACCGCAAGAGCTTAAAATAGAAAAATCTTGTCCGGCCTTCACAGATCAAACTACTGGTGGGATTTTGACCAAACTTTACTAGAGTAATCAGTACCATTCCTAGTTGAGCACATAGCCGGCATGTTCCGCTTGGCTACACAAAATGGCCGTCAGAGCTAAAAATAAAAAAATGTCCAAACTTCTGATGGGATTTCAACCAAACTTTACAGAAGTGATCAGTACCATCCCATGTTGTGCTCAGCACCGGCACGTTCTTCTTCGCTGCACAAAATGGCCGTCCGAACTAAAAAAAGAACATACTTGTCCGGCTTTCACAGGTCAAACTACTGATGGGATTTCAACCAAACTTTACAGGAGCATTCAGTACCATCCCAAGTCGAGTATATCATCGGCACGTATCGCTTCGCTGCATAAAATAGCCGCCAGAGCTAAAAATAGAAAATTCTTGTTCGGCCTTCACAGATCAAACTACTGGTGGGATTTAAAACCAAACTTTACATGAATGATCAGTACCATCCCTAGTTGTGCACAATATCGGCATGTTCCGCTATGCTGCACAAAATGGCCGTTAGAGCTATAAATAGAAAAATCTTGTCCGGCTTTCACAGGTCAAGGTACTGGTGGGATTTCAATGAAACTTCACATGAGTGACCATACACAGTTTTGGGAGACATATGTTATGTGACAAAAACCCTTCTCGTTCGTTATGTTAGATAAATAATAAATTTGTTTGCTTTAATCACACACTAAAATTGTCAAAGTTCGTGCTTAAAGCAACATTATTTTGAGTATGTATAAGATGTTGGTATATTTTAAAAAAAAAACAATCAAAGTAAGGTGATGAATTATCTACAATTATGCGCTACAACGCTAGATATGGCATGATTCTATTGAGTTTTATTGTACAAAATATTGCTCTGTGTGATTCACAATACTTCAAATTGGTATGCTATATTTTGCTTCAAGTTGGGCTTGAAGATGTGCTTAATGGTGCTGCAAATTGGTATTATTTGGAATGATGCTATAGGTCTTGTTGGAATATGTGCTTTATGGTGCTTCAAATTGTTATTATATGGTATATGATGCTATAGGTCTAGTTGGAATATGTGTTAAATCGTACTGCAAATTGGTGTTATATGGTATATAATGATATAGGTCTGGTTGGAATATGTGTTAAATGGTGCTGAAAATTGGTGTTAAATGGTATATAATGCTATAGGTTGGGTTGGAATATGTGTTTAATTGTGCTGCAAATTGGTATTAAATGGTATATAATGCTATAGGTTGGGTTGGAATATGTGTTTAATGGTGCTGAAAATTGGTATTATATGATATATGATGCTATAGGACGTCATTGGCCGAGTGTTTTAAATCGTTGACTTCAAACCATTTGCAGCTCTTTGCTGGGTTCGAATCCCGACAGGGACTATTTCATGTTCGGAAGGTATCTAGCTAGGTTACGGAACGTCGGTGGTTCAACTCTGAAATAATGAAAGGAAGGGTACCTGAGGTTTTCCTTCATTTGTAAAGCTCAAAAGTCGCCATATGCCTATACTGTGTTTATGCGAGTTAAAAGCAATCAAACAAATGTGATATATGCACTACAGACTGAAAAAATGTTCTATTTTTGATAGTTTAGGTATAGCATATTTAAATAGATACATACTTTTTGTTTCAATTCAGGCTCCTGTACATAGATTGCTCATTCAAGTTAAAAGTATGCAGTTAAGTTAAAATTTCATGGAATGGATTTCCAAAAAAAAATATAAAATAAAAAAAATTATGTGATTAAAATATTTTACTCAAGGAAGAGCATAGTATATCTTTAAATAATCTACTAAAATCATTTTACATTTGACCGCGATTTCTTGTTTTAGATAAGGATAGAAGATTTATCAACAGCGCACTTCCCAACAGCACGCATGCACCAGGTAAAAAGTCATTACATTGGTCAAGGGGGCGTACTGTAACATTTTGCTAATAAAAATCAAATCACGATGAATACGTGTACCTGAAATTACTTTGTACAACAGTATTATTATGTAAAAGATTCAGAACCTCTCCAAAATGACAAATGAGCTAATTAATGCTGATTTAAGCATTCATGATGTTTCAAGGGAACGTCGTAATTGGCAGTGAAACTTGCATGCAAACCCTTTGCTGGTAACTGACTAAAATAACATTTATGAACGCTGTACGAATTCATGTTAGGTGCACAGTGTCTTCTCATTATAAATAGCAAGTATGGCCCTAGAGATATGTAAAGGTTTCGGCGAAAAAAAATACTCGAAAAACTATAACTAGGAATTTCAAATAAGGGAATTAATTCTAGTTTGCAACTAAATTATTATCTATAAGAATTATGACCCTTATAGCAAATAAACATTTTCCGCCTTTTCGAAGAAAAAGGGGGATATATAAATAAAGAAATAGAAAAGAAATATAGAAATTCGTCTGTCCGTCCGTCCGTCTGTCCTGCCATCCGTCACATTTTCGTGTCCGGTCCATAACTTTGTCATTTATCAAAGAAATTTGAAATAACTTGGCACAAATGTTTGTGATAATAAGACGATGTGTCCTGCGCAACAACCAGACCCCTACCTTAAGGGTCAAGGTTGCACTTGCTCATTCAACGTCAACATTGTCTATTTGAGGGTTTATGTCGTGTCCGGTCCATAACTTTCTTATCTTTGAAGGGATTTTGTAAATATTTGCCATAATTGTTAACAATAATGAGACGATGTGTCATGCGAAACAACCGGTCACCTACCTCCAAGGTCAAGGTCACACTTGGAGGTCAAAGATTAACATAGTCTGTTATAGGGTATGTTTTGTGTTCAGTCCATAACTTTTTCATAAATCAAAGGATTTTGAAAATACTTGGCACAAATAGTCTTTATAAAAAGACGATGTGTCATTTGCAACACCTGCATCCCTACCTCTAAGGCCAAGGTCACACTTAGAGGAGAAAAATTAACATAGTCTGTTATAGGGTATATTTTGTGTCCGATCTAGAACGTCTTCATAGGTCAAGGGATTTTAAAAATACTTTGCACAAATAGTCACAATAATAAAACTGTATGTCAAGTGCAACACCTGCACCCCTACCTCCAAGATCAAGGTCACACTTAAAGGTCAAAGAGTCTGTTATATGGTATATTTTGTGTCCTGTCCATAACTTATTCATAGATCAAGGTATTTTGAAAATACTTGGCACAAATAGACACAGTGATCAGATGAAATGTCATGCGTAACACCTGTGTCCCTACCTCCAAGGTCAAGGTCACACTTAGAGGTCAAAGATTTACATAGTCTGTTATAGGGTATATTTTGTGTCCGATCTATAATTTCTTCATAGTTCAAAGGATTTTGAAAATACTTGACACAAATAGATACAATAATAAGACGATATGTTATGCACAACACCTTCACTCCTACCTCCAATGTCAATGTCACAACCAGAGGTTAAATTCGTGTTTCATTTTATTTCTTTAAAAAAATTATTGTTGCATTTGCAGATCTAGCATTGATCATAATTTTTGACTGAAAGTCCTGAGATCCATACCTTAATCTTTTGAAATAGCACAATTTTATGCTTCATTTAAAACTTCCTTGAGGCGGGGGACGTTGGTAACTCTGTTACAAATTCTTGTTCATCTTAATTTATCCAAATTTTATAGCAGTGAATCTATTTATTACATAAAGGGTTGTGCCTATTTTATTCGAATTGTCTATGTATCATATTGTCGAAAGAAAGATAATTTGTCACATACAATTTGTGTGCCTCCATTTTAGGGGGGGGATTTAGATTAACCCCTGTCCGTCCGTCCATTCGTCCGTCCTTCCGTCCATCCGTCCGTTTTCTTTTGTGTCGCACGTAACTCAAAAAGTATTTGACCTAGAGTCATGAACCTTAACAGGAATGATGATCAGCATGTGCAGTTTTGCACCTTGGTATTTTTGTCTGGATTTATTCAGAATTTTTAGAGTAATGGCCCTTGACTTGGTAAAAATATGCAATTTTCAACTTGTGTCGCACGTAACTCAAAACGTATTTGACCTAGAATCATGAAACTTTACAGGAATATTGATCAGCATTGTGTAGTTGTGCACCTGGGTATTTTCGTGCAATTTTTAATTTGTTTCGCACGTAACTCAAAAAGGATTTGATATAGAGTCATGAAACTTTACAGGAATGTTGATCAGCATGTGAAGTTGTGCACCTTGGTATTTTTGTCTGGATTTATTTAGTATTTTTAGAGTTATTGCCCTTGACTTAGTAAAAATTTGCAATTTTCAACTTGTGTCGCATGACACTCAAAAAGGATTTGACTTAGAGTCATTAAACTTTACAGGAATATTGATCAACATGTGTAGTTGTTCACCTGGGTATTTTCATATAGATTTATGTAGTATTTTTTGAGTTATTGCCCTTGACTTAATAAAATTTTGAAATTTTCAACTTGTGTCGCATGTAACTCAACACGGATTTGACATAGAATCATGAAATCTTACGGGAATTTTGCTCAGCGTGTGTTGTTGTGCACATTGGGTTTTGCTTGTGAATTTATCCAGTATTTGTAGAGTTATTGCCCGTGACTTAGTAAAAACCGTTTCATTATGTTGTGTTATTTGTTTCTTGAGTGCTTGAGTTAGAATCAACCAACTTTACAGGAATAATGATCAACATCACTAAATTACAGGAATAATGATCAACATCACTGTGAAGCTATGCACATTGGACTTTTTTCAGTTTTGTTAGAGTTATTGCCCTTGACTTACAGTAGTACAAATTTCCAATTTTACCACTTGTTCATGCATAGCTCAAAACGTATTTGACTTGTAGGCCTGAAAGTTTACAAGAATGTTGGTCAGCATGTGTACTTATGCACCTTGAGGTTTGCTTGTGGATTTATTCAGTATTTGTTAAGTTCTTGCCCTTTTCTTAGTAAAAGATTTTTAGTTTTCAACTTGTGGCACATGCAGTCCAAAAGATATTTGACCTAGTGACCTAGTGTCATAAGATTGACAGAACAGTGGCGTGTGGGGCATCCGTGTCATATGGACACATTTCTGGCTTTTATTTGTTTGGGTCGTCAGACCCAACAAATAATGGTAGCGAAATTTCAGACTCTAATGCTGTTAATTGCAAATGCCGAAAGTAGTCCGCTTTTTTAAAGCGGTTACTTCCCTTTATATGTTCACAAACGCCGAAAAATTCAGGGGAGATCACTGCGTAGAGATGGTCAAATGACAGGCGCATTAATTTTCAAGCAAAATAATTCTCGAATGGTCGAAGATTTCTAATATTTAATATTTTTCCTGTAATAATTTTTATTCTTTATATTTAGCGTCGTTACAAACCCTAATTTAGAATAAAATGGTTTTCTTCCATCCGTTAACATATAAATTTACCGTGGCCGAGGGGTTTGCGCGCTCGCTTAGGAAGCGAGAGGTCTGGAGTTCAAATCCTAGTTAAGGCAACACATTTCTTTCCAAATTGTTTAAGTCAAATAAACATTGGATTGAATATGTGTGTTGCAATTAGTCTTTTAGCCAATTAACTACAATAAAAACGCTGGAAAGCATTGGTGGCACTATACAAATACAAATTGGTTTATAATCTCACAACCTTTACCATTCTGACATTCTGAGACCCAAACAAATTCAGCGCCTTCTGTGCTTTGATCTATTTTCGTGAACGACTTAGTTCAAGAAGTAAATAACTTTTAATATTGGTGTCATCAAAATTGGTGATATTAAATTGTCAATACTATTGCCACCGTGCATATCCAGTAAATCAGGAATGTGCAATTATCGTAAAAAACGCTGAATTTGTGCAACACTATTGTCAAAACGAATAAAACAGTAAGTAAACAAACCAAAATATTTTATTATTAATCAAATTTAAAGAAAATAATTAGCGCATACGGCTGCTACTACATCATACTTTAACCAGCATTACATTTTTGTCAGGAATTTGTTTACTTTCTTAGATCATTCGTGATAAAGACAACCTGATTACCATTTTGAAGGTGTCTTTTGTGTTTTGTCAAATAAATATGTACCTTAACACATTTAAAACTTTTTTTTTCATATTCTGTATACCCAAGACATTTGTCAAACTACAAATGCCGTACAACAATAGAAGGAAGCTGGTAAAATAGGATTTAGCTTCTTTTAATAAGATAACCGCCGTTGCTTCAGTGCTTCATTCACGAATTCGGCATTACTTCGTAAAAATGGTTTCAATTACGTTTTATCTGCTAAATTAAATGTAATATGACAACAGTAGATTGGAAAATGTCTCAGGTACACCGAATATAAAAATGTACGTTATTGTATATCAACGAAACTAAAAACCGCCATCAATACGCTAGTCATTTTCACGAATGATATTGAAAAAAAAAACATTACCATGGAAATTATTTTGATGAGGTTTAAAATGGAGGGCGTTCGTTGCCAAAATTCTAGACATGTAAAGTGTTTATTTTGAAAACTACTTTTGAAAATGCGAACGTGTATGTCTAACATTTTTTATTGTATTCGTGCACAGCAAATAATATGTCTTTTAATCCAATTTTTTAATTGTAGGCACCCGATTTTAGATAACAAGTTTACATGTAGATCTTAACAACTAACTTTACACGGAATACAACAAACAAATTTACCAGCTCATATCTTCCATTGCATATAATATATAAGCAAGTTTGCACACTTATAGATATATATCTGTACATGATATATACAAACGAAATGTAAAACACGAATACAGAAAATAGAAATACAGAAAATAGAGTTTAAAAAAAACGTGTTTCCAGTCGTAGAACTACAAGAGTACGTTAACTCAGTAACATGTTTAAAATGACAAAAGTAGATTCACAAAGTTAAACGATTTTAAGTCATGCATCACGCCCTGCCCCTCTTTGAGTAATTACGAACTTCTGTTACGGACTGGTATAAAACCCGGCGCCTCACCCATTTTTCTCAATAAAGTGAAGGAAAACACGGCGTTCCTTCTAACTTTTTTTAATGCCCCAGAAATTAAAATGAATTAAATAGATGTACTAAACTTTTGGTTCAAAATTTATAAGTTTTCCTCTCAAATTCGGTAAGTAAAACATGGCGTTCCCCTCCAAAGTTTTTTTTTTAATTTCATAATCAATTTTGATAACTTTGGATTGAAATAAAAGGGTGCTTCATAAGTTTTATAGTCTATAATTATGTAATGACTTAAAATAAAAATGAATTGAGGGAAAATATTAAAATTTTTGTTTCAAAGTTTATCATGTTACTTTCTTAAAACCACAGTATGAAAAACACGGAGCCCCCCTACTTAGTTTTTAGCTCACCTGTCACAAAGTGACAGGGAGAGCTTTTGTGATCGCTTTTCGTCCGGCGTCCGTCCGTCGTCCGTCCGTCCGTCCGTAATCTTTTACTTTAAATGACATCTCCTCATAAACCACTTAGCCAATTTCATCCAAACTTCACAGGAATGTTTCTTTGGTGGTCACCTTTAAAAATTGTTCAAAGAATTTAATTCCATGCAGAATTCTGGTTGCCATGGCAACCGAATAAAAAAACTTAAAATATCTTCTTTTAAAAAACCCTAAGAGCTAGAGCTTAGATATTTGGCACGAAACATCTTCTAATGAGTGTCTACCAAGTTTGTTCAAATAAAAGCCCTAGGGTTAAAATTGGCCCCGCCCCAGGGGGTCTTTGATTTTCCCTATATGCATATAGTAAAAACTTAAAATATCTTCTTTTAAAGAACCCAAAGAGCTAGAGCTAAGATATTCAGCATTAAACATCTGCTTATGAGTGTCTACCAAGTTTGTTCAAATAAAAGCCCTGGGGTCAAAATTGTTCCCGCTCCAGGGGGTCATTGATTTTCCCTATATGCATAAAGTAAAAACTTAAAAATCTTCTTTTAAAGAACTCAAAGAGCTTGAGCTAAGATCTTTAGCATGAAACATGTTCTAATGGGTGTCTACCAAGTTT
This sequence comes from Ruditapes philippinarum, assembly GCF_026571515.1. NCBI lineage: Eukaryota > Metazoa > Mollusca > Bivalvia > Venerida > Veneridae > Ruditapes > Ruditapes philippinarum. The sequence continues at coordinate 207,926 of NW_026859373.1, read as the reverse complement.
GTTCAAATAAAAGCCCTGGGGTCAAAATTGGCCCCGCCCCGGGGGGGGGGGGTCATTGATTTTCCTTATATGTGTATAGCAAAAACTTAAAAAATCTTCTTTGATCAAACCCAAATAGCTAGAGTTTAGATATTTAGCATGAAACATCTTCTAGTGAGTGTCTACCAAGTTTGTTCAAATAAAAGCCCTTGGGTCAAAATTGGCCCCGCCCCAGGGGGTCTTTGATTCTCCCTATATGCATATAGTAAAAACTTAAAAAATCTTCTTTTAAAGAACTCAAAGAGCTAGAGCTAAGATATTTAGCATGAAACATGTTCTAATTGGTGTCTACCAAGTTTGTTCAAATAAAAGCCCTGGGGTCAAAATTGGCCCCGCCCCAGGGGGTCTTTGATTTTCCCTATATGCATATAGTAAAAACTTAAAAAATCTTCTTTTAAAGAACTCAAAGAGCTAGAGCTAAGATATTTAGCATGAAACATGTTCTAATTGGTGTCTACCAAGTTTGTTCAAATAAAAGCCCTGGGGTCAAAATTGGCCCCGCCCCGGGGGTCATTGATTTTCCTTATATGTATATAGCAAAAACTTAAAAAATCTTCTTTGAAAAAACCAAAATAGCTAGAGTTTAGATATTAAGCATGAAACATCTTCTAGTGAGTGTCTACAAAGTTTGTTCAAATAAAAGCCCTGGAGTCAAAATTGGCCCCGCACCGGGTGTTATTGATTTTCCTTATATTTGTATAGCAAAAACTTAAAAATCTTCTTTGAAAAAACCCAAATAGCTAGAGTTTAGATATTAAGCATGAAACATCTTCTAGTAATTGTCTACAAAGTTTGTTCAAATAAAAGCCCTGGGGTCAAAATTGGCCCCGCCCCAGGGGTGTCATTGGTTTTGACTATATGTGTATAGTAAAAACTTAAAAAATCTTCTTTGAAAGAACTCAAAGAGCTAGAGCTAAGATATTTAGCATGAAACATCTTCTAATGAGTGTCTACCAAGTTTGTCAAAAAAAGCCCTTGTTCAAATAAAAGCCCTTGGGTCAACATTGGTCCCGCCCCAGGGGGTCATTGATTTTCCCTATGTGCATATATTAAAAACTAAAAAAATCTTCTTTTAAAGAACTCAAAGAGCTAGAGCTAAGATATTTAGCATGAAACATCTTATAGTGAGTGTCTACCAAGTTTGTTCAAATAAAAGTCCTAGGGTCAAAATTGGCCCCACCCCTGGGGTCATTGATTTTCCTTATACATTTGTATGTATAGAGCAAAAACTTAAAAAAATCTTATTTGAAAAAACCAAAATAGCTAGAGTTTAGATATAAAGCATGAAACATCTTCTAGTGAGTGTCTACAAAGTTTGTTCAAATAAACTCTGGAGTCAAGATGGGCCCCGCACCGGGTGTTATTGATTTTCCTTATATTTGTATAGCAAAAACTTAGAAATCTTCTTTGAAAAAACCCAAATAGCTAGAATTTAGATATGAAGCATGAAACGTCTTATAGTAATTGTCTACAAAGTCTGTTCAAATAAAAGCCCTGGGGTCAAAATTGGCCCAGCCCCAGGGGTGTCATTGGTTTTAAGTATATGTGTATAGTAAAAACTTAAAAAATCTTCTTTTAAAAAAAACAAATGAGCTAGAGCTTAGATGTTTAGCATGAAACATCTTCTTATGGGTGTCTACCAAGTTTGTTTCAATAAAAGAGGTAGATCTTTGTTTTTCATTATATGTGTGTAGTAAAAACTTAACATCGTGAAACATCTTCTAATGGTTGTCTTCCAAGTTTGTTCAAATAAAAGCCATGGGGTTAAAACTGGCCCCGCTCCGGGTGCCTTTATACAGGTGAGCGACATCAGGGCCATCATAGCCCTCTTATTTTATTTCTTGATCAATTTTAATAATTTTGGAGTCAAATGAAAGAATCCTTCATAAACTTGCTAGTGATGAATACATGAAATTGGAATCGTGAATTCGTGAAGTTGAAATCGTGAATTCGTGAAGTTGAAATCGTGAATTCATGTGGTTAAAATCATGAATTCGTGAAGATATTCAACTTTATTCAAAAATCTATGTACAAACACTTAGCTAGATATCAATAATCAGAAATAATGCGAATTGAGGGTAATGCTAACACGTGACTTTTGATGGATCAGGACTAGTAATCTAATGATCGCAAGCCGCATGGGTTCAAACCCCGTCAAGGGCAAGTCGTTGTTTCCTTGAGCCAGAAACTTTACAGTCATTGCTCAGTACTGGTTGGTTCCAGGAACGGATTCAAAAGTGTGTCTTCAAGCTTATAGTTTCCTACACAATCGAACTAAAATAAATTCTGTATATTCTGTGATTGTTACGTGTGCGTGTCGACACAATCATTTTCATCTTCGTTGTCCGATAGTACTCTAAGTACTTTGATATTTAAGTGTCGTTTAAGAATCGACTTGTTTTTGGTGTTTTTTTTTTATAATTTTGCCGATTTTCATAAATTGACCCCCATAAACGTTATCAAATTTCTATTTCAACTGGTTTAAGACTCCAAGCTTAAGTTTAGTGAAGAGAAATAGATATTGGCAAATAGGAAACTATTTTATCAGGATGTTCGTAGAATATTCATAGATGCTTATTTATGTTTTATCTCCTTAAAAGTTTGATAAATATTCAATTTTGCTTTGTTGTAAATAAAAGGTGGAGGGTCACACTGTGGACTGTATTACTGCACACATGGATCCTGTCAGTATACAACAATAAACGGAGTTGAGACCCATCATAGTTGTACCTGTCATCACGGTTGGCATGGTGAACATTGTGATCAACCAGGTAAGACATGGAATAGTAAATTTCATTCGGAACGTCCTCGGCTATTATTCATCCTTATCCGAAGATTGACGGAAGGAGCCGAAGGTGGCGATTGCTGTAAAATCGTCTAAATATCGCACTGCTGTGACATTTAGCGAACATTGCATAAATGGAACATCGTGTTCTCTTAATATACTATGCTCGCCCTCGAGTAAAATATTTTCATCACGGAAATTTATTGAAATCTATAAAAGTCTTACTGAATATGACTAATTTACGGTGGCACAAAGGTGACATGTGTGTGTTTTCATTTATCTCGTGCGCACGAGATACAATGTCGTGGTCACGAGTTACTAAGGTGTGGCCACGAGATAGTAAAGTCGTGGGAACGAGATACTTTGTCGTGGTCACGAAGAACTAAGTCGTGGGCACGCGATTAATAAGTCGTGGAAACGAGTAACTAAGTTATGGCCACGAGTAACTAAGTTGTGGGCACGAGATAAATAAGTCGTGGTAACGAGACACTATGTCGTTGGAACGAGATACTATGTCGTGGCCACGATTTACTTAGTCGTGGGTACCAGAAAATTAAGTCGTGGGAACGAGATACCATGGTGTAGCCACGATATACTATGTCGTTGTAATGAGATAGCTAAGTCGTGCGCACGAGATAATTAACCAATCAGATCACGACTTAGTACCTCGTGGTCACAACATAGTATCTCGTGCGCACGAGATAAATAAAAACACTCACATGTCACTTTTGTGCCAACGTACTAATTTGAATAAAAGAATGAATAAACTATGTATGGGACACTGCGTTCTCTATTACAAAGTCGGTTTTCAAAAAAAAAAATAACAAGAAAAAATTGCCCTTTTTAATGACACTATGTATATGTTAGTGGCTGCGCCGTGCCTGACCAATTTATTTCTGTAAATACGTACTAATAAACTTTAACCTATACTAAAAGTTGTTGAAATACGTAAATACAATGTGAAATATTATACATACTTCGCACGACAGCTTCTTTATCCAACGCCAGGTAGTAAATGTGTTTATTTTGATATATTTAAATCTTGAGGCTTTATAACTTTTATTTACCTCGACACCGGTTACAGCATGAGCCATATAAAAACTCAAAAAATGCTAACATTTAAATAGTTTTTTCTGGTTTCACAAGGTAAGATTTTTATATTTTTTTTCTAGTATTATATGATGTGTATAACAGACCAAAAATGTAAAAAATTACTTTTGTTGCAATTTGCATGACGCTTAAATATACTTTAATTGGACCATAAATAATATTTTGATAATACTGTAATATTACTACATTTAACGAAGCATGTACCCCTCCTAGTATTTGTAAGCTGTCATATATTAAATAGTTATATAACTAAAGACTATTGACAAATGAAAATAATATAGGAACAATTATCACATCAGTGCAATTACGTCAAACAATTATTTTATACAACAATTAGAAGCAACAAACGATTTAAGTTACCTCTTCATCTTCTATCATAACGATGTTTTACTCTACCTGAACATAACATCTCTGATAAACTTCGACAAATTATTACGCCATCCCGCGGACTACCAGGAATTGAAATCTGATTTTAATCAATTTGAATAATTACATAATTCTTATGACATAATCATTTGATTTTGTTTTATCTTTATAGTGATTTTTGATAGCTTTGATTACCACTGATTGTTGTACTGTATACAAGATTTTCTGACAGATCACGTGACCTCATTCCATGCCAAGGATTGCACAAATTACCAATGTTTCCACGGTCACTGCGAAAGGGATATGTACAATAACGAACACTGTAAATGTATCGATGGTTGGACAGGATACCAATGCCATATCAACGTAGCGCCTACAGGCAAGACATTTACTGCACAAAACTTTTTTGACTCATTATTAAAAATTTGGGTATTTTTTTAGGGGTAGCTATAAAATACAAAAAAAGTTTTACATGTGTATTTAGGTTTGATTACTTACTAGTTAAGAAATTGAATTCATATAATATATTTACAGTTTATTATAATTACATATGAAGTATACCAACTGTAACATTTGATTGTAAATTAAACGTGCAGTTATGTGAGCATGTAAGGAAGGCACTGAAAAAATAATGAATAACAATTTTTACCAAATGATGGAGATTTTTATAAGTTATATACAAAGTTATTTACACATTTTTTTATTATAAAACTTACACAGTTCATAGCTAAGTTTATAGTTTATAGTTATAGCAGTTTATAACTGAAAGTATGTTACAATGGTTCTTTTGCTTACATTTATAACAATACACCTAGGATTTAATGATTTATTAAAGTACATTATACATAACATATCATTATTATAGTTAATAAAATATGTACTTACAGATTTGTAGGATATTTAGCTCTTTTATACAATGTGATAAACCATTATTTTCACAAATGAATTTTTCTGAGTGCTGCTGTGAACAACAATAATGCGTCAATAATTATATACATGTGAATTAAGTAAGATAAGTAAAGGATAGGATATGTAGAATAAAAACAGAAGTGGTAGCCCTTTTTTATTCATTTTTTAAAACGATACATGTACATTACTTAGCCAAAACAGCAAAGAGAATAATACTTGAATAATTTGCTTTCAATAGCTATTGCAATAATTACCTTATATAATGATGTATAGTCTTAACTAAAAGAAAAAATATTGCAGTATAAGAGAGTTTTTAAAGATTATAAATAGAGAGCCTACCAACGCACTGAAAAGATTTAATACGAGACTCCGGGATTATTGATTCCAGTACTATTAAGTGTTGAGAATTGAGTACCGCTCAAGCCCGTGCTAAGGGGCCGTGAGGGCTGTTGCACTTATTCATTACCCCTCATGAACAGACACAATTAAACCGAGTCTGCAATTTTCATTTAATTTTGGCGTGATTAATGTTTCAGAAGGATCACTTTGTTTCCATATTTTTACATGACATGATATAGTTTTCCACCAAAGATTAGGGGGAACAACTTTAACAGAAACAATACGGATAGAAATAAGAAAGCTGGGGAACATTTTAATACACATATTTTTCGAAAAATAGATATTGTTACATCAAATAAAAAAGAATAGTTTACTAATAAGCAAAATACTGTTTTTTGTTTGTTTTACGTAGATTAAACATACGTTATACTAGGGGTGCGCAATATATTTTTTCAAATTATAATTAAAAAGATAAATACAGTACAAAGAAACTTTATATCCTTAAAAGTGTTCTCATTTGTTCGAAACACACAACTTTAGCCTTTTCAGTGACATTCAAAATGCATTTTCATATACATGTAGTCCCTTAGAGGGATACGTAGAAGGAACTGATGAATAGCGGACGCTACGGCACTTCGGATTATATATTTACGACCTGAAAGCTTTCATTAAAGTCTTGGAAAAGAAAAAAAAGTTGGCAGAGCAAGGTCAGGAGAATAAGGGGTGATGATGGATTTTCAGTTTCCATTTCGCCAAAAAGAAAACAAAAAAACCCTTCACAGTAGTTGGTTGGGGTCTGCCCGTGCGTTATAATGAAGTAAACAAACACTCCAGAGTCCAGTAGCTGGGCAACATTTACGGAAAGACTTTCTCAACTTTTTCAAAACTTTTTGTTTGTAGAACCTTCCTGAGACAAACCATCCCCTTGAAACTTGAATAAAAATGCAATTGATGTCGAAGCATACTGGTACCATAACTTTTTTTTGCAATAGTTGACATTCGAGCGTTTCTGATGGTCTAAATGTTATTGTATATCTTTCTGTCTGGCTCAAAAAAAGTGTACCCATGTTTCGTCACCCATTAAAACATTATTCAAACGCCGACGGTTAAATTCTGGCAACATTGTTTTAAAAATAATTCCCTGTTTTTTGTTCATTGGTGAATAGATGGGGTATCCATCTTGAAGTTATGCGGCTCACTCCTCGTTTCTTCGTACTGACCCTTCTGAAATCCCAACCATCTTTTTTAAACCGCTGAAATGTTTTTGATTAACTAGACAAAAGTGTTCAATATTATTAGCGCAATAATTGATTCAAGGTCACACTTAAAGGTCAAGTGTTAAAAGTCTTCATTTATTCTCCGCTCCATAACTTTAAACCACTAGAAAGTTTTTTAAAAGGTCATATGTAAAAACATCTATTTTTCGTGTCCGCTCTATAACTTATTGGCAGTTCAAATGTTAAAAAAATTACTTGTCACAAATGATCCCCACCATGACAAAATATGCAGAGCTCAACATTTAGGTTGCTACCGCCAAGGTCAAGGTTATATGTTGTCCATGACTTTTTGACTTTGTGGAAGATTTTAAATAACCTGGCACAAATAATCACTATCGTGAGGCAATTTGCTTATGATATGCCTGGTACAGCATCAAATTCATTGTTGGCAGAATGTCAAAGAGTACACATTCATGTTCACTGCGGAAGGGGCTTTAGCTGTCCTTCAGACTGCCTTGTTCTTCTATGAAAATTAACACACAATTACACGTGTTTGTCATCTTGATCTTCAACGATATACGACAACCACAATAACGCTGGCATTAACTTTCTTAATTTTATCAATACCTTTCGTCTAAGTTACAGAATCTGACTTTGATCTGCTAAAATCAGATACGTTCAATGCAAGTTTCACCATTACTTTCAGATGGGCGTATGAATGTTACCTTTTCTTAATCTTGTTTGTAATAGCTGAGCTGTTGAAGTAAAAATATTTTGATTAGAAAAATAATATTATTGTCTCCGATATAATAAAATGTGATGGATACATTAACTGTAACACTTTCGTTCATTCGTTTCACTGTGTGAAATATTCTGGTTGTTTTTTTTGTGTGCCAATGAGAACCATATTATTTTTTCATAAGTAATGTACCGAATACGTGTCAGGCTCGTACTATTTTCTTCGAGTAAGACACATTCGTTCGAAAATCTAACTCGTGTTACATTAATTCGATATATGACATATACCAATCCATAGACATTTTGTTAAAAACATTCTGTTTACGATCTTATCTTTTTATCACTTCTGGAAAACTATCAGTCCAAAACAGCCACATAAATGCTGCAATCTCAAACGTCAACATTTAGAGTCCCTAAAACTCCTTCTTTCGGTTACTTTAGCTAAAACTTGTTCTTTTTAATAAATGAACAAATTTTTACAATTGCAAGGAAATGGTCAATTTCTTTATCCTAGAAACTATCCTAGTTGGCCATTTTAGAGGTCAATGGATAGCTCCAACTTATTCGTTTAGACAGATTATCAGACCTTGGTACGACAAGTTCGGTCCTATGGAAAGAATCAGTTCTATATAAGCAATGATTCTTAAACCATACGTTTTTGAAATTTACTGTTTTGCAAATAAAACTTATCAAACTTATTCAAGTGACCAATACAGTGATGTTATAATGTATTAACAATTGATTTACTGCTATATTTCAAGTTGCAAACAGACTAAATCGAACAAAGACTGCACTTTTTAGTTTTCAAATTTGATTACGATTAATCACTAGAGAAGTGCCGTTTTAATTTAACCCTTTACCTCATATTACTCGAAACAACGCACTTTCGATCCCCCTCTTTTAGGCCTCAAATAGTGAAAAAGTGTCCTGTTTAGGCCCCAAACACATGTTTATGTTTGAGAAATATTGATAAAAAGTGAGCACTTTTTCGGCGCCCCCGCCCTCTCCAAAAGATACATCAGGAGGTTGAGAGGCTAAATTTGACCCCGGGTCGATCATAAGGTAACGTATAACCAACACTGAAACGCCTTTGACTCTAACTGAATCCATTGACAAGTTGCAGCACTTTGAAATCAATTTTGTTTTGCAATAAAACAATGCAAAATAGTGATTTATGGCAATTTTAAGACGTCCCCTCGTTGCCATGGTAACATGAAATTTAAGACTGAGCATGCTGTTGCAAAGGCAAATGTCCAGTCAACATTTGTGCCAAATTTGATTAGTATTGAAGAAGTTTTTATTGCAATTTGAACTTGTAACGGGATACTTTTCAATGAAAACAGCCATTTTTCACAAAATGCTCACGCAGTAATGGGTTAAGAAGTAATTTATATTCTTTTTTTACACATTTTATTATATTCCGGTGCATGATGCAGACACATAATGGGCCTCCTGTGTATCTATTCATACTGTTTATTCAACATTGTCAGACCACTTTCATGAAAAGACCAAAACAAACCAAAGTGTGCGATTTTCACTAAGTCTTAATAAATGATATACATGTAAATCATAAGAAATTATTTAAATCAATCTGTAGGGATGTGCCTTTGTAAGAATGCTACCGGTATTATTATATTTTTTTTTAGATTTGTTGGGATTTATGTTCATGTGACAGTTCGGTGAAAATGTACGTTTACAATATATCATTATAGTGTCCTGTACTTTTATCTTCATAATATTCTAAGGTTTTGTTGAAACATTTTCTTTTAAAAAAGCTTAAACTTTATACATTTAATAGTTCCAACAACAACAGCAAAACCAGATACCATGACGGGTAATAATAATCATTATGACCAAGCGTGCAATTACCATGGTAATTGGTATCATTCGAGATGCCATTGTCACGACAATTGGTCGGGGGATAGATGTCAATACCGTAAGTTTCTGTGGCAACTTTATTTGTATTTTATCTAATAACCAAAATTTAGTATTTAGTGTTGATCAACTCAGAAAACAAAAATCGCAGAGACGACAAGGAAAGTATATTTAGGTTCTCATCGGCCGCTGTACATTACTGTGTCCTATTTCGTCCACAAAATTTCGCTAGTAAACACACGAAATATATCGCCTTTAAAGGTCGACATTAAGTACTAAATTTCACATGACTTAAATTTCACTAGTCTCTCAAGCGTTAATTATCGCCCTTTCTATAGATCAGGGACACTTATAATAGCGAAATTAAAACCTATCTCAAATCGATAATTATCGTCTTATTTTTCGTTTGTTCCTTACCCGATATTAATCGCGTTAAAGGGCACTGATGATTATCGCATGAGAGGCTAGCAAAATTAGATGCATCGGAAATTTTGTCTTAATTTCGCCCTTTACATGCGATATATATCGCGAAATTTAATACATGGGAAATTTAATCTAAATTTCGCCCTTAAGAGGCGATAATTATCGCGTGTTTAAATTTCGCTAATCTGTTATGCGATAATTTGCGCCCTTCAGCGCGATATTTATCGCGTGAAGAACACACAACATACGGAAATTAAAACGATAATTATCGAGTCGAACTTTTGCAATTGCACTAGTATAGTACATGTTCAGTGACCTACCAAAAATTCATATATTTTGCTAATACGCCGTAGACATTGCATGGAGATAAGTTATCACCACATGTCCGGGGTCCGTCCTCGACTGCAACAGTTGGTTTTTGTGCTCTTGCGGGTGGATAGATCCAAATAATGCATAGACTACAGACGGACAAATATTGAAATTTGTCAGTTTAATAAACTGATCGGTTGAGTAAAAGGCTTTATTTCTTTGTATAATAAAAATGATGACATTGAAGTGATGTCTTGTCTCCAGTTATTTACATATAAATATATCCTGGTCTTGCTCGAAAATCTTCATAAGAAAAATAACAGTAAACTTAGTTATACTCGTTTCTACCGAAGAAGGGGAAACATTCAAACGTCATTGAAAAACCAGCTTTTTGTTGTAAATCTTACTTTTTGAACCCTTATTGACAACATAAGTATTTCCAGTATCATGATTTTTAGTTATCTTCAAGCGATTTCATTATTTGACTTTTTTCCATTTTCCGACGCTAGCTGAGGACTGATTCGCAGCGTCTTATCTATGCTTAATGGCATTCCCTTTTTGAGTGTGATAGTTTTGTATTGCGTTATTTTTTATTTCTTTTTAAATACATAATGTATTGTTGTATTTACATGTAGTTTGAATTTTTCTATTTTTCTTTCTGTAAATCAGCCCCAGGTTCAGGACAAAAAGACCATTGCCTTAATCACTGTGGTGAACATGGTACGTGTACAAGACACCAATCACATCATGGACAGGATTACTGGAATTGTAAGTGTGATCGTGGATGGCACGGGGATTACTGTACATATCAATACATTGGTAAGAGATACAAACACTTATCTATGAATTTTATGTTGCGTATAATGAAAAATACATACACGTAGGAATAGAATTAAGAATTTTTCATTTTTTCTGTGTCATACACGTTATGGCAAAGACGTTGAAATGGTGATTCAATCTTCTTATGACAAACTATGCTGTAGTATAGTCTTACAGTCCAATATTTTCTGTGATACATAGTGTTTTTGAATTTCTGATATTCTTATATTTTTAGTGACTCATTCTACACATTGTCATAATACTTATTGCGTGAATGGAGACTGTACATATAATCTAGACACAAACGGTTATAAATGGAATTATCACTGCAAGTGTCACCATGGTTGGGAAGGTAACCATTGCGACCAAGAAAAAATAAGTATGTAACAATGTTTGTTAATTGACTACTCTTAGTTCACTTGTCGGCATTTTGACATCATATTCAAGACACATGAGTATTATGTTTTATGAATTCGCAAAATTTGTACAATGCCGCATAGGACAGGGATGGAAAGTTAAGTCGTATTCCGACACCTCTCAGTAGTCGTTCATTAAAATAGCCCTATTAAGTGTTGCTTCACAAAAATGTTCTCTCTATAGAAAATTATTATTTTAAGCGTGATGGGAATTAATATTGTAATAGCTTGTCTTTCGAATTTTATTTTAAAAACCTAGCGAATGGAAAAGTGTCAACCAAATAAGTTTCATGGAAACCTTATCTGATATCAGGTATCATACCGTAGAAGTATGTTAATATTCATCCATGCCGTTCCACAGAAATTAGAAACTTTGACGGGAGCGATAGCGACAGGAGAATGTGTCTAATTTCTGTAGAACAGTTACTTATGAACATTGACATACTTAGTGTCAAGATTTATTTTGCTTCATTAATATTCACATTATTACGTCAGACTATTTTTTTTGCGAACGCGGTTTACACACAATTTGTTTTAAGGAATACATTGGATGACAAAAAAGCTGGATACTAAATTGTATTAAACATTTTTGTTATCTTGAACGTACCGATATCAGACAACCACAATAACGCTTGTAATACGTTTCTTAATCTTATCGATACCTTTCGTCAGACTTGCAGAATTTGACCATTTGATAATTCCAGTGCGAGTTTCACCATTAATTTCAAATGGGCGTATGATCCTTACTATTTCTTAATCTGTTTGTAATAACTTAGATGTTAAATTAAAAACCTTTTGATTAGAAATATCATAAAATGTGATGCATACATTAACAGATCCGTTTCACTGTGTGAAATATTCTTTTTTTTGTGCCATATGAGAACCATATTCTTTCTCTATAAGTAATGTACCAATAACGTCTCAGACTCGTAGTATTTTGTCGAATAAGACACACGTATTACAGATTCTTTCAAAAATCTAACCCGTGTTACATCAATTCGATATATGACATATACGAATCCATAGACATTTTAAAAAAAATTCTGTTTACGATCTTATCTTTTTTTATCGTTTCTGAAAAACTATCAGTCAAAAGCAACCACCGAATATATCTACAACAACTTGTTCTGTTACAGCACCGACATCCTCAGAAGCGTCGACTACACCCATGCCGACCATACCCAAACAGACGACAACAAACTCACCGCTAACTGGTTATACTTTAAATTTCAATCACATTTAAAATTAAATTTTCGGACTCACTCATTACCTTAATGGTATATTGAAGGGACCTGTTTATTTTAAGGGATTCCACAATTATTATTATTTTGACGGGATGGAAATATTTTTTCCGAGATTTGTGTACCATTTTATTAGGTCAGGACCAATACTTGTGTGCAAATTTCCAGGTCATTTCCTCAACCCGCTTTTCCAGAATACTCATTTTTATTGTGCAAAGCTACCCAAAAATTAAACACTTTTCACTTAAGTGCTTCTAAGTATCGCAAAAAAACAATCGATTTTCTATTTAATTCGGGTATATTTAGAGATCCTTTAAAACATTTTCAATTTTAACTGTTTCACTTGATATTTGACTCTGCAGACGTTATAACACTAAAGACGTGTATATTAAACACATGTTTGACATTTCTTAAGAATTAAAAAAATATGAACTTCTGAGGCTAATGTGTATGTAAAAATTAGGATATAATTCGGATACATTATTAAATAAAAAGCAAAAAGAATCAAATAAAAAGTAAAATTAATAAAATGTTGTCTATTTTTACATATTTTAGTGACACCTTCAGCAGTTTTTTATCGTTGTGACCATATCAAAACAATTGTGGCTGTGGCGTATCAAACACCCGTTTCTAACCCAAATGCCGGAGTATGTTCTCAAGGTCAGCACACATCTCACGAAGCGTTTGTTCTCACGGAATGTGATGTACCGAAAACTCCAGCCACGTGGATACAGGGTGTTAATGTGTGTGTTTTCGAATTTTCATTGGCTGTTACACTCGGCAGAATAATTATCTTTAAACCATTAACATTTTTTGACTGAAAGCGCCCCGTTTTCCTACGTAGTTTAGTATATTTAGCCTAATCAAAGCGCCAGTGTTTCGATGAAAACAAGGCCCCTATATCAGTATTTGTTATATTCGTGTACTTTCAAGTTATTATATATATATAATTATATATATGTTATGATTATTAGGCAAATTTTTGTAACTTTCAGTTTTCAGTTAAAATAAATGTAAACTGCCATATTTTGTAATAAAAAGTCGTCAAATTTTGTAATATTAAGCTACCGCCAAAACGTTATTTTTTGTTATATATAGGTAATGTCAAGTTGTGCAAGCTCGAATCCTGTACCTGATAATACACCTATAGCAAGCTTTGACCATGGGCTTTACTCATCTGTTGGCAGTCTCTCTGGGATATTTCTCGGATGTACAAGTAATGGGTTCAAGGTAAGCATAGACCGGAAGTATTAGTATAAATTCGCTCACTTTCGTTTAGTGGCGTCAGATTTATCTATAACGAAATGATTCTAAGCAGGATGCCTTCAGAATTGTGCTAATTGTCACGATATTTTTGAAAATGAATTTAGCAAAACAACGCGAAATGAACAGAAAAGTAATTTAGATATTTCTAACGGGACTTTCAATCCACGTAAATTACCAAGAGATGTCAAATATGCAAAATTACTCCTTACTGCGTTATTGGCGCAATAGAAATAAAAGAATAATGCAAAATAAGTCATTTATCAAACAAAACATGTAAATTATTGCTTGAATCTTAAATTCTTTTATTTATTTTCCTTAAAATCTTAGAACATTTTTCTCAAATTTGATTTTCTTGAAATGATTTGGCTCATTTAGAGGCATGCAGCTTTAAAGAGTAAAACATTGATCCTGTTTTACATGATTTTTATAGCATAAGACACCTGACAGAATGTTCCATTATGTGTTTTCTCCTAAGGATTATTGATAAATTTTCATATGCAAAAAGTCAATAGACGAAAATTGGATAATTTCTTGAAGTAACGAAACAACTTTATTTTAGATTGCGTACCAAACATGCAGTCAATCACCTGAAATAACCGAACTTCGTGTGGGAGAAAGCTTCAACCGAAATCCAAACAACTACTTTGCGATATCATAAATATATCAATTCACTGAATATGTCAATAAATTTGTAACTTAAATAAGTTGTTCTGCCCTTCCAACTCATAGTTAGTTCGCATTCACAAAGTACCAAGGCGTAAGGTTTGTTGATATATCAACATCGGTGGAAGAAGAAAAATAAAAACAATATATAGAAGAATATTCTAAGCCGATGATAAACATTTATTAAGTAAGTGCCTCGTCCCCTTTTAAAATTCCATTTTATTTAGTTTCGCCCATTGCTTTCTCATTTAGGGCACACGCTAGGAGATCATATGCGGCTTTCATAGAATGGCATTAACGTGTTACATTGAAGGTTCCATGATAACCGCTATATGAACACTTCTGCGGATGTTTCGAAATTCAAAATTTTACCAGTTCATGTTTAATTTTGTATTCTGCTTAAGCCAGTACTAGGGGACGTGGACGGTAGCTTGCAAATACTACTACCGTCCATGAACAGACTCAATCAAACCTAGTCAGCAACATTCTCAAACTTGTCGTGTTTGGCTTTCTTAATGGATTCTGTTTTTTTTCTGTATTTGACTTATGTGTACTTGTCCAATAGCATTCAGTATTGAACACAATTATGCATAATAACCTTATTGTATAAATCACAGAAACAGACGCACTTGAACGACTACACTGTGTAGGCGTTTATAGATTATAATGCTTTGGCCAGAGCCTGGTTTTTTATATTACATTAAAGGAAAAGCCCCATCCTTTCCGATGAGCTATTTCTAAGCGAAATCGTGTCTAATAAACATACGACAAACATCGAACTCTTCGAAATAAAAATGCCAATATACTTAGTTTGTAGTATTACCTTGCTGCCCTTACAAATTTTATGCATATGGTGGCTGATTACGCCATGCCGTATTTTAGCTTCTTTGCCTCAAAATGCGAAAACACGAAGGGACGGCAAAGTGAAAATACGAAAGATGGAATGCAAATATACGACAGATATTATGTGCCGTAGTTTCGCCCTCCTCTCGTAATTTCGCTTTTTTGCCTCAAAAATCCGAAAAAGCAATAACACGAAGAATTTCGTCCATTCGCGTTTCGCTTTCTTGTGGCAAAGGAGAGAAAACTCGTCATGGCGTAAATCATCCACTATACATGCATATCATGCATATAGCATCAAAACTGGCTCTATCACTTTACGTATACAGAATTGTAATGTAAGACATAAAAGCTTTCTTGTGTGAAACTACAGTGTTTATAAAGATCTTCGATATTTTACGCATGAAACGTTAGATTGTTTGTGGTCCTATGTAAAAATCCCTGGGGCAAAAAAAACGTGAAGCATCTAAATTCTGTATCGTGTGATAAATGTATGGGTATGGAATTAAATGTAATGCAATATGATGATACTTTATATAATAAAATGAGACATACATTTTTAAAAAAGTAAATCATACTTGCATGAAATATATGCAACAATAAAGCAGTTTTATAGTCCTTAAAGACAAAAACCACTTACAGGACATCAGAATGTCAATAAAATAACCTTTAAGATTTCATTTTTTGCGAAATATTAACAGACCAGAAGTATGGTGGCATATTTCTGCCACCATATAACCTGATACCTAACTAGTTAATTAAGAGGTTAACTAGTTACGTAACTAGTTAACCTGATACCTAACTAGTTAATTAAGAGGTTAACTAGTTACGTAACTAGTTACTGATAACTAAATATTTAATTAAGAGGTTAACTAGTTACGTAACTAGTTAACCTCTTAATTAACTAGTTAGTTATCAGGTTATCTGGTGGCAGAAATATGCCACCATACGGAAGGTTATGTTATCACTAGAAATTAAGTAGACAACAGTGGATCTGGCCGGCGCGTCACTTAATTGTTATCGAAACAGAGCTGGGTTTTTGTAACATCATGAAATAAGGCCAACATTTTTTATCAAGCATTTTACGAGATTTTTTTTTTTAATTTAAGAGTCGGGGGTGGGGGATAAATAATAAATATTAGGAAGTTTAAGTTTTTGATCAGTCGACCTTGAAAAAAACAAAAACAACAATTTTGACGCCGTTACATGTCGCAGTTACCTTTATTGTCGCACTTGCCGTTAAATGTCGTATTGTTGCCGCTAAATCTCGCAACCGCCGTTAAATGTCTCAAGATATTTTGCATTTAAATATCGTAATTATGACTTAAATGCAGCACTATTTTCCCTTATTGTTAATGACACAAGATTACCGTTTAATGTCGCAATATCTAAATTCATGTTAAAGATCCTATATGTTGTAATTAAATATTTAACAATATGTGTATAATTATTCTTCTAAAACAATTTCCAAACATCCAAGAATATATTAAATATGTACTGCAAATGTTTATACGCATTATAAGTAATCTTTTAAAATATATGCATACATTTCTGATTGAAAAATTTGGCCTAAGACCTTTTCGAAAAAAAATTTCTAATAACCTTCCGTTATTTACATAAAATGTAAATTCGGTAATATCTTTACAAATAATGCTTTTTGGAACTTACACAGACAGACAGACATATACTTTTATTTACAATCAGGTTCTACAGTACATATACATGAAACAACATGATTTATTCACTTAGACAAATATAGAATATATATACACATGGCAGTTTGCTAGCAGATTATGGTATGAATATAAATTGTTGAAAAGGTATTTACTAAATTTAATCATTGTTATATTTTTAACAAGGGGGGAGTTTGAGATTAAACTCTTATTGATGGTCATCAAATCTTAAATTGTACAATCACTTTAGCGTTTATACAGCAATTTACGTAGTACACTTTCACAAGTGTGGCACTGAAAAGGTCAGTACGTAGGTGGGTGGGTGTTTACAGTTCAGTAATTGGGAATCTCGTGCGACTTGTGGATGTGTACATGTGGGTATATATAAATATGGAAAACAGTTTATAAATAAAGAAATGAACGGATTTACACATGTGCTGAAAAAATAACAAATATAGATTCGATTGACTGGGTAAGTTATTTCTTAACATTGTTTTTCAATTTCGAAACCGTTGCTTTATGTTTATTCAATAATTGCCCCTGGTTACATTACGCGTGGCAGCTGAAGTAAAGTAAACAAAAATCAACAAAATGTAAGCATCTGACAGGTTAAATAAGGCAATATTCTTCATAAAAAGTAAAAAAAAACCCAACAAATTCAGAGTATTAAAAAAACATATTGTATTTTTTGTATCTAGGCTGTATCTCGTATAAAATTGACAGGAATCATTTATTGAATCAAAGCACAGAAAGCGCTGAATTTGTTTGGGTCTCAGAATGTCAGAAAGGTGAAGGTTGTGAGATTATAAACCAATTTGTTTTTGTAAAGTGCCACCAGTGCTTTCCAGCGTTTTAATTGTAGTTAATTGGCTTTAAGACTAATTGCAATACTGATATTCAATTTAATGTTTATTTGACTTAAACAATTTGAAAAATAAAAGTTTCCTTCCTGGATTTGAACTCCAGACCCCTCGGCCACAGTGAAGTTATAAGTAAAAGGCCTAGAGAAAACCATATTATTCTAAATTAGGGTTTGTAGCCCTTATTATTTCGACGCTAACTGTTGTCTAATACAGATGTTAATAATCATGGAGATTATTATAAGCATGTATATTAATAACGGATAAAACAATATTAGAAATATTCGACCATTCGGGAATTACTTTGCTTGAAAATTAATGCGCCAGTCATTTGACCATCTTTACGCAGTGATCTCCCCTGAATTTTTTCAGCGTTAGTGTACATATAAAGGGAAGTAATCGCTTCAAAAAAGCGGCCTACTTTCGGCATTTGCAATTAACAGCAACAGACTCTGAAATTTCGGTACCATTATTTGTTTGATCTGACGACCCAAACAAATAAAAATGACAATATGCGTTTAGAGAAAATAGCAACATTTTTTTGATAAAGAGAATGAAGTATTTCTCGAATGTTCAAACAATTGATTCAAAGTTAACATGGACGATATATGTTGGCGTTCGGATTTATCATCATTCCGGAAATTTACGTTAAATATAATTCTAGCGTTTTGTTCTTTAAGGCCTACATTTTGATTCAAATATTATCCTTTAATTAAATCGGATTTGTTGGTATATAGAATGAATACTGGCAGTGACAAATAAATTAATATCAACATAACGGCCAAATTTGTAATAGAATTGCAAAATTCAGGGTGAAAGGAACATTTTGGATGACCGCAGATTTACGTTATTAAATTCACTTCATGATTTTATCTGTGTTGTATGAAATTGACACATTGAAGAACAAACTAACTTTGTAGAAGTAACAGAGTCCTATTGATATATACTTAAAAGTAACAACCCATTAATGTATTTAGAAATGATTTATTTGAATGACTTTCATCCAATATCACCGTGCATATCTTGGAACGCGGGAATGTGCAAATATCGCAAAAGAAACGCAGAATATGCGAACACCAAGGCCAAAACGAGAAACACAGCGAGTAACAAAATAATTATCAAATGACATTATACCTCAACCAGCAATATATTTACTGTCCAGGTATATGACAACCTTTTTTTATATAATTAGTAAGAATGACAACCTGACTGTCGTTTTGAAGGCCAGATTCAGGTTTCACTTTCCGTTACTCTTCGCTACATATTAATGAGATTGAGGAAACAGCTAAAATTAGATTCGGCTACTTTTTATGTTTCAACCAGCGTTGGTTCGGTGCATCATTTACGAATTCGGCGTTACTTTGTTAAAATGGTCACAGTCATACATACTTTGTCTGCTAATTTTAGTGTGATATATATGACATGAATGGTTTGCAAATGTCTCAGGTACACCGGATGTTAAAACCATAATGTAATATATACTTTATTATGATAGTAAAATATATCGACGAAGCATGAACAGTCGACATCAATACGCTAGACAGAACGTCACTCTCACGAATGATCTTGAAAAATAATCAAGATAAAGTCATAGAAACAATACGCATACAAGTTTATTTAGCTACACAACTCAAAATAAGAAAACATGCAAAATAAACAGAGACTTAAACACTTAAAAAGAGAAAGAAATTGGATTGATTTTTAAATTTCCATTTTTGTAGTATGTCCGTTTTCAATTTCAGAAGAATGAAGACGAAAATAAAAATGCTTTTACCCTGTCCAAACTGCACATAAAGTATAATGTCTACAGAGGGGCCCTTTTTAAGGCAACTCACGTATTAGTAACCTAATTTCACCCTTATAGAGCAAAATCTCCCAGCAACGACAATAATGTATGTCTACCAAAGGATATTGTTGTTCTTTCTGCAGAGGTTATTCTGTATTTACAGGCTCTGTGTTGGTGGCAAAATGTATTTACTTTCAACTCCAGTGGTTGATTTAAGCATAGTCCAAATGAAATCATAACGAAATAAAGAATAAATAAAGTACATGTAATTGACAAACGTGAAATATTTGTGTTATATTAATTAACAGATTTAGGATAACATAAACATTCAATCTGTTTTCAATGTAAAACATGTATACTTAATAATCTACAAAATGATATTACAGGACCAGACAGTAATGTTTTAAAAAATGAGTTTGATCCAGTCGGCTTTGAATACAGTGTAATGGTATATTTGTACATATTTATTCGGTGTAGCAAAACATGTGTCGCCGTTGTATAAAACCTTTTTTACATCCAGAGCACAAATGACAAAAATATAATGTTAATGAACGACGACTTTATAACAAAAAACAAGTACAACAATAACAACAACAACATCAGCAAAAGTACCTATGTTAACAAAATGTTCATATCAGTAAATTGATATTAATATTAATTATCAAGCAGGAGGAAACCAGAAATTACATGTCGTTGAATGGTTTCCCAGAATAAAACATCGTTGAAGTAGTGTTTGAAAATGGCCCCGATTCCGATCATACTAATTATCAGTGGTGAAAGAAAAATATTTCCCTAAAATAATCATGCAACTAGCAAACTGCGTTATTGTATAAGTTCGTGAAAATTACTGATCTTTTCGCGCATCATCGTCAAGAGGAAAATAGTTGGCCTGGTTTGCACAGTATATCAAATAGTTTAGTTTGTGATGCTGTTTGTGAGCAGTTGACAAAGCTATGCACAAAGGGGTGGGCTAATATTTTCATTGCAGCAAACGGTAAAAATCCATTAGGTAAATAGTTTCTGGTATTTATTTACAAATTCCTTAAGCTTTCCTCAATCCTGTTGTTTGCAAATAAACATGAAGAAAATGTAAATAATAGAAACTCTATATAAATACTGGGGAAGTAAATGTATTTTTGCACGTATATTGACGTGACGTCAAAAACTCATGATTACCATGCGTGCCAATTTTCTAGGCAAATTAACAAGGAAATGTGCATAGATGAAAGAAAATCCATTTATAGACTAGGTGCCAACAAAAGATACAACTATAGTTACATTTCATTCAGATATGAGAAACAGAAGGAAGCCGCTTCATTTGATTTAATCATGACCCGTAATTTGCCCTCCATATGCCAGAGTTACCACAAAAGCAACGTTCATAGCAATTGTGATGAACGCAAAAGAAAAGAAACAAAATCGATCCAAAACTTCTGCAACATCCTTCCATGATATACCAGAAATGGCTTCAGTTTCTGCAAGACTATCCAACTCGTCTTTTGCCTTGTTAAGTTCATCTTCAAAATCGCTGTTCTCTATAATCTGCGTTTCAAGAGTCTCTGTCATAGGCGATACTTTGTTTCCGGTATGTTCTTTGCTTGACTTTGCTTGAAGTCCAGGTATGTTACAGCAGATTAATCTGGCGGCATGGTGGGTCAATGTTTCGACAAAAGAGCCCGGTTTTGGTCTACCTTCTTTATGGAAGAGTATTAAGATGAGGATAGTAAGGAGGATTCCGATTGCAGTGAATATCAGAACAATACCAAGATATAGGCCTGAAATGGAAGTTCATTGGATTGTTTCTAATATTATTAAACGTTTTACTATTCATCAAATATTTTACAGTATTCACTATGGATTGTATTTCGGAATTCTATATTTAATGACTGCTGATTCTTTCTTATAGAGAATACATGGTTGATGTCGGGATGGAGAAGGTTTATCCGGTGAGCGAGAAAGTGTATCTTGGCGAGCTTAAGCGAGCCACGATTCACTTTCGCAGCGAACCGGATAAACTTTCTCCATCCCGACATCAATCATGTATTTGATTTATCCTGCTTTTAATCATGTTTTTAGAATAATTAAATGGTTTCATTCTTACTTTTCCTCGATAAAATAGAATCTCTATGTAATTTTGTTTTGCTGCTAAACAGTTGACGTCATCATATGACGTAATGACTGGAGATAGATAAGTTTATCCGGCAAGGCTTTATCCAGCTGATAATATTGACAGTAGCAGGATAAATCAAGAATCACTTGTACTTAATTTAAGCACTTCATGCTTGGATGAACGAGGCGAAGGTTTTGAAAGGTTTCATATCTTAATTATTTACTTACCCAAGACAGACAGGGTTATAGAAGTGGGCGGCAGAGAATCTGTCACTATGGTAAGGAGCACGGCAAGAGACAGAAATACCGTGAGAACATACGAGACTTTCTCCCCGGAGTCTACAGGCACTATGAAAACCAAGGCAACCATAAGTGACGTCAGAATGATTGGCATCATTACGTTCAGATTGTAGAACTGAGTCCTTAATTCTCTCTAAAAATTAAAGAAACGCGGGTGATAATACAAGCAACACTGATAATTATACAAAAAATACTGCAGATGATACAAAAAATCGAATTTGACAATACAATAACCGCATAATAATGTCATGTGATAAAATGTGATATTACGAGAACATGGTTGGTAAATTGAATTGACCCATAATGGAAGGTCTGTTATACCATAAATAATTATGTTGATAATATTTAGTATCATGCGCGACAACAAACCACGAAATAATTGTGTTTGGATGCTGTTGGTACGTTCCGATATTCATCATTATTATTCACCATATAATTGTACTAACTAAACCTTTAATATATCAACATTTTCTCAAGAAACATTTTAAAAGAATGTCCAAATGATACATTTCTATTACTTTTATCAATATTTGAAATACGTATGGAAACTGTGCCAATTGTAGACCAATCAACTTTAATAACATTATTATAATTACTTGATTTCAGTCATTTAAAAGCAAAGGACACAATGCAATGCCCGAAAATGTTGAAACAAATTCTGTCAATTTGTTTACGAAGACGATGAAATGTGTAATGTAGTTCATACACTAGAATAAAGCATCATAATTTTATAACAATAGGCTTTTAATTTCTATCATTCATGAAATAGTGCATGTTATATACATTTAATCAATTAATATCAAAAAAGTTTAAAACGAAATTTTAAAGTACTGACTCAGGTACACCCAAAAATCAACCTGTGGATACGTTCTTACTGTCCCATCAGGGAGATGTTCGGTTAAGTTTTTGACGTCAACCAGAGTGTCTGTTAAATCCCACTCACCATGTACTCTAAAATATGTGAAAGTAAAACGTAAGCATTTATATATCAAAGTGTAAGTTATATCCTTCAGTTGATCACACACCTGTGCCGCTTTTACGACTCCGTGAAAATGGTATTGCACGGCCGTGCATATAATTATTTTGACGTGACGTCATTTGCCTCATACAAACATTGTTTAAACGCGGCGCATCAATGAAAAATGATTTTTTTTTCACTTAAAACAGACATATTTTGGGTATTTGATAAAAAGATACTATGTTCGTGTAGGTCCTTTACTAAATCTATTGAACTCGTTGAATAAAATAATATGATGCTCGCCAGTGGCTCGCATTCAACTCGTTCAATAAATGCAGTTTTTAGCAATATTCTTTATATGTTTACCACTGAAATTCCATTGTTAAAATGAAGACGTTGTTGAAACAATATGTGCGGGTGCTGTTTTTTTTTTTTTTTTTTTTTTTTTTTGCAAGACCAGACGATACGCGTACGAAAATGTTGTCTTTTTATCATTTTCTCTTAGCAAAAGAAAATTTCGATGCCATTTGTCTAAACATATTTATTTATTTCAGTTTTTAGAAATGAATGCGTAACGAATATAAGACATAGTAAAACAGAAGTATTTTTCTTATAAAATTATTGTTCTCTTACATTACTTGTTAAACTGATGGAAAAAGGGAAATTGTTTTTTTTACCCTCTCCATGTAAAGGTATATGAAAAATACACAAATGGATATGAATACATTTATCCGCTGTATTATACCTTATGTGCTAAATATGCACGATAATTGCAACATATTAAGTTTTAACGTTGTTGTCGCCATAGTCGTCTACAAAAACTTACTCGAAATCTTCCAAGTTAATTTCGTTGAACCGGGTTTCAAGTTTTACTTCTTCTATTGTATAAGTCCAACTCACAATTCTGACTGAACACTTCTGATTGTCATATGGGTAGTACGTTATGTCGACCTGCAAATACAAAAATAATATTTTGTCATTCACTAATTTTTTATGCTGACATATTATACACAGATTGTACAAATCGATTATTTTCTTTTTGTAATAACCTTTAAACAAAGTATATAAGATCTTCATATGAATAATGGATTTAAACGATATCCACTTGAACAAACTCATACACTTACAATTAACAATTTGTCAAGATTAACTTTTTATGCGTTGGTCGCAGACCATTTATTGGTCTCTGGCACAAAATACCCGCGTATTCAATCAGGTAAGAGTTACTGTCGAACACTCAATGCATTTCAAGCAAACTGACATTTAAATTACTATCATCATTATGAGGTCAAGTATTTAAACAGCGCACGTGCATTGAAATAAAATTGTGCAGGGAAAGGTTTCAAAGGTAGAACCAACCTCGCAATGAGTTACAAATAACATAGGCGGTTCCCAGTCGACAGTACCATCATATCTAACGCGGAGTAGCAGTCCTTCATTCGATATTATGTCCAAATCTTTCAGTCTGGAATGCGTAATTTAAGCTTTTTTTAGAAACTTGTCAACTGAAGGTGTTACATAATATATTTATGAACAAGACGCTGCAAATATACAAACGATTACTGGATATGGTTTTGTTAGTTTTTTACCAGTCAATTTTTGCATCTTATGCTTCTTAATATGGTAGAATGTTTAAGCCGGACTAGATGAACGCTCTCGCGCAGATTTTGGCCGTTTGTCATATCTATTGAAATAGTGAACATAATTTCTTAAGAATGCCCAAAACAGCAAAATAAAAATGCTGCTGGTTCGGTTTGATTCAGCACTATGCGAAACTACTAATCTTGTATCATATAAATGACTTATATGATTTAACAAATCTAGGTGCGCCTGAGCTGGGCACTTTAAGTTCTCTTGTAAAATGGTTATAATTACAGAATAAAAAAATTCTTAATGTTTGTTTTCCAGCCAGTTTGCATTTTTGCTGCGACTTGTCCAGTAACATAAATATTCACGTTATTTACCTTACAATGTGTTGCAAAAAGAATAGGAGGTTCCCATTCAACTTCCCCTGTATATTTCAACCTCAACACTAAGTCATCATTCTTTATGAGTCCAATGTCTTCAAGTCTTTGAAGGTAAAATGATAAAAAAACGGTGATAACTAAATACACAGTGTATGTTCTGTTGTAAAGAAAACACTTATTATTTTATTATAATATCTGGGAAAGGACAAATATTATTGTATAATATTATTTTTTCGTATTTGTCACCTCCTGAATTTGCATTGCATTGTTTTGATTCGTATACATCAGCATTATTAATATACAGATAATATATCTTGACTTGACTTACACTCAAATAATCAAAAATCACAAACCTACCAAACAATAGAAAATGTTGTTTTTTATATACATATAAATATAAAATAAGTACTATCACATCGCGAAATTTAATTTAATAAATAGAACAAGAAAAAACGTAAATGTTCTAGATTTTTTTTTGTTACTTTTTTTCTTTAACGGGATCAATATCGTATTATTTACATAAGGGCTCTACAAATTCTTTTTTCTTCAAAGTCGAGTGTTAACCCAAATATTTGACGTTTGTCTGACCTGTATTAACGGACGGCATGTAATAGTATACTCTATTCGTTTACACGTTCAATTATCTAGTTTGTCTCTAATGTTTTAATGCTAATTTACGGATCCTGATTTTTAGCATGTGATGCAATTATTAATAATATTTGATTAAACAAATCTTATTGCAAGCCATTCTGCAAAACGGTTAACTGCATATTTGTATAGCATATTGGTATCTAAAACAGACTTAAATAAAAACTAAGTCAAATTTCTAAAGGTAATTATAAGGGAAGAAATTTGGCCAAAGAAAAGAAGGTAAAAGTTATGTCACATAACTACATAGCTCTTTCACTGAATCAATTATTTATGTAAATTGCATTTTACTATAACACGTAGACATGGGCAATAACACAAACACAAAAAATAATAACTTACGCATTATCAACAATCAATTCCGGTTTCCAGATATGTTTAGGCTTGCAAAAAATGTCTTCAATGTCATCTTTTTCTGTCTTGTTCCAACGAATCCTGTGGTCTTCCCATTCCTGTAAATGATGATTGATTTTTTTATGTGCAAAACAACAATAAAAAAAAAGGTCTACATCTGCGGACGTTTTTATTTTATTTTAAATATTCACCATTTTAATGTTGGGTATACGGTAGCTTGCAATTAAATCGAGCCTACGACATTTTCAATCTTGCCGTTTTTGGGTGTTCTTTAGGACTCTGTTTTTCTTTTTTTCTTTTATGTACCGCGTGTTTTATGCAGAGTCGAGCGTTGATTTTTTTTTTATAATACAGGTGGGACTGTAACCGTTTAGCTAGCAGCACGTGATATCATTATATTCCATCCGGGAACATTGATCACATAACGTCGGTCCTTGTTTCAAGATCAAATACTGCATAAAAATCTGGAAAGGGTTGATCCATCGGAAGCAGTGAAACAACATAACTATTTAAAAATTGCAGGCTCGGTTTAATTAGGTCTGTTCCTAAGAGATTTTATAAAATGCAATATCTCTCACGCCCCCCTAGCACCGGCTTAAGTGGTATTCAATCTTCTACAATAATGTGCTGGAATCAATTATTCCGAGGGACCAAAAATATAACAACAAAGAGGCCAGTGCTATTGTTTGTTATTTGGAGACTAAACTCTATGTCAAACGGTAATACTTACAAATGTTAGCCATCCAGCCATTGTAAGTTTTTGACCTTTCAAATCCTGCAAATAAAATTAATTGTTTATGATATCTTAATTAAAAAAAGCTAAACATATAAAATAATATTAGAAGTAATATGTAGAAAAGAGTAACTTGTTCATTCATTTTTCTTTTTTTTCTTTTTTTTATAAGTTCCTTATTTATACAAAAATGTTTGTATTATAAAGGGATTGTATTAGACATGGCGCATCAAGAGTTGGTTTTTAAAGAATTTATTTTAGATAGATGGTGTTGGAAACTATAAGCTAATAAACATTTTTGAATTCGGTCCTCGAACCAACCAGCAGGTACTCAGCAAGTAGTGTTAAGTTTCTTGCTCAAGGAAACAACGACTTGCTCCTTACGGGGTTTTAACCCATACGAATAGCGATACTTAGATAACTACTTCGACGCGTTAGCCACTTGACCATGCCATCGCAGCAAGAATTATTAATCTAATCAGCATCAAAAACAACTTAAACCGAAACGTTTAATATTTACAGATACATGTGCCTGGGATAATCACATGATACTGTAACGACGAAAAAGCCTGGCGCTTCTCGGACAGTAACCGGCTTAAGTAATGCCGGTAAGCAAAGCTGTCGTTACACTTCATATCAAATTCTTGTTTGAAAAACAATTAATTTATCGCGTCCAGTTTTCTTAGACAGTCACTCATAATGACTAATGTCAACTGATGATTTATCTTTACAACCTTGTGAAATTTTACTGCAAACAAAATAGAATCATCAGTCTAAAATGATTTCATAATTGACACTTAAGCCGCTCACGCGGAGCAATACGTTACCAAGACGCTGATGCGGAGTAATACCCTGGTATTGTCGCGAGCTGACATGAGCGTTCCTTTTTGTCGAACAAGTATCACATGTGGAACGAATAAACACTCGAATACTACTTTCGATATTTTTTGTCAAACACTATAAAATATTCTAAGATTTGAAGAAACATTATTTGACGGTCCGCACTGTTTGATTAGTGTCCTTTATTTTAAACAAACATCACGAGCAAATATTCAAATTATAACTTTTGTATCTGGGTACACAGTATCGTTATTAAACAATCACAAATCATCACGTTTAGTTATAAACTGATACAACAAATGGAGGCGAATTATTTATTTTCTTTATTAATCGTAGTTTTAGGCTTCTAAGTATCCGACCATGTCACGATATTATTATGCTTTGCATACAAATATGTCACGGAATAAAATTGATAGTGCAATAGGAACAAACAGACGGTAGTTTATTCTTAGAAGAAACAACCACAAAAGATTAACAAAAAAATGAAGAAGCATGGCAATAAATATTATTGATAGAGATTCACTGTAGATCTTCTAACTATAGTTTCATACTTTAAATAATATCCTACAAAAAGGTTCTTAGCTTACATTTTTTCTTAGTTATTTTATCCATAGAGGATATTGACTGACTGTAGATTTAATATTGAACGAGTTGAATAAAATGATAGTATGCGAGTCTTTGGAGAGCATTATATATTTTTTCATTCAACGAGTTCATTGAATCTACACGAATGTAATATATCCAACATAAGAACTGATTTACAGTTAAAAAGAGTTAACTTAATTGACGCGCCTATAGATATTGTAACGATACCATTGGCGTACGCCAGAAAAAAAAGACTTTCTATTTCCATTTTTTTTTAAAAATGGATATTTATGCGCATAGGTCACCTTTGCTTCGCATCATAGATAGACTTCTGCCATCATAAGTTTTTTTGTTGTTGTTTTTTTTTCTTGGGGGGGGGGGGGGTTATCAAAATTGTGATGAAATCAAATACAGAAAGAAATATTTTGATTGTGATAATTCATGTGAATGTAATTGAATGATAACTTGACGCTAATAGATTGCTTCAACTGTATAGAATATACAAGAATAAATATTATTATGCGGATACTTTCGAACTTTAAGTTGTTTGGCTTATTCTTAGCAAATGTAAAGTAGAATCCTTGCAATTTATAAAATCTTCAAACTTGTTTTTTGTTTGTTTCATAAACGCGACCTCTTTTACCTGAATATGTATAATTATAAATCTACCAATGTATTTCATTCTTTATTTAGTGTATGTTCAATACTGAGTTTATTGAACGAGTAGAGTTATGTTATGCGACTATTATTTCACTCAACGTGTTCAATAAATACAGCAATGAACCTACATGAATATAATTTTCTGTTTATCACATAGCTAAAATAAATACGGTTTATAGTGCAAACGAATCATGGCACGTGTATGTGATAAATTTATATATATTAAAGTATTGTATGAAGTCTTACGGGACAAACAGATGGATGGAAATATTATACATACACTTGAATTTTACATTGTTCAAAATATTTACAAAATTGATAAATTTGCTCGCGCGGCCCCTCCAGGCTCTTAAAGTTGTTTATCACTTTAATATCCGACTCGACCTTATTACATACAATATCTGAATAGCTATTGAATTGACCACATGCATTATAATTCAATTCAAATCAATATTTTATATGGCATTTAACTACATATAGCATATAGCCATTATTACAAAATATAGGTAAAGAATAAGACATTTTTACAATAAATTGTTCATAATACAGTACAAAATGTTTTCAGATAAGTTATCGACAATAGATTTTCATGTAGATTTAGCAATTAACAATTAGATATACATACATAATTAATGGCCTGAGGTCAATATGAAATTTCTATCGATATAATATATTTATGATGTAAATAATTAAAATATTTCATAATGGCATTGTTTATAAGGCCGCAGACTGTCATACATGTATGAACCCGAGGCTGAATATAACATTGCAATATTAACAAAAACACAGTAACAAATTTTCCTTATTTGTATTACAATAGTCCTAGTGTTTTCGCTAAAAGGGGCTTGCATGCTTTAAAAAATCAAAAACCAGAAATTATCCTGTTCAAAATAGAGTCAATTTTTTCTTAGTGTAGCGTTGGCTTCATATTGACCGATTAAAAAGCCTATCAGAATGGTCATTTTCATATCCAATCTGGCAATATCACGTGACTTTTAGGGTACGGTACACGCAGATTTTTCACTCGATTCAGGTATGTTATTTATTAATAACTTTGCTGTTACTCAACCTTTGTTAGGCCACATGTGTCACAAATCACATTCGTCACAAGTTTTTATGAATTTGTGACGAATGTGATCACATTCGTCACAAATGACTTTTGTGACGAATGTGATTGACCAAAATCGGGTAAAAATGCCAATCACAAACGTCACAAGCAAAATTGAGAATTTTTAAACAGGCGAATCACAAATGTCACAAGTTTATTTTTCAATATGTGATACACGGAATATCATAAGGACAATCGTGGTTATATCAGTGCGATAGTACAAGGGCGACAATGCAATAAATCGATATTGTGATGTCGACATCACGATACCAATATCTTTTCACCACCATTGCATTATCGCCATCGTACTAACTTGTTGCAATATCGTATCGTCGGCATTGTATTGTCTTCATAGAACTGTCGCATTGTCGTAATGGTATTGCTATCAAGTCGTCTTACGTTCTCGAAACCTTCAAAAAATTTTGGTGACAATGCACGGCATAGTATCAGACTTCAACTGGAAGTGATCTTTTACCTCTGTGAACCCTCAAATTTCTTCCCACCATACAGCGACAGTCTAAAGGAATCTCACAGACTTAATCTTAGTTTCAGTACAAATTATGACCATATTTTACACCAATGAGACCATATATGATTGTTTGGGAAGTAGCTGAGACCCCGTTGACTTTCAGGATATCTAATTAGAGATTAGGACCTTTTGACATCAATGAACCTTTTTTGGTCTGACAGACTTTTGACTTCCGCAGACTTTCAGGAATCTTGGTTCAATTAAAGAGTATGACATTTTGACATCTAGGAACCTTCTTTCCTGAGACGATTTTGCAAGTCTGTGCCAATTGCTTGCAGACGCTCTATGGAACTTTCCATATCTATTCCACTAGTAATAATAATATAGTTAATTCGTTTAAACAGATCGTGTCTTTGTGGCGGGGCCGCTTTATCATCGTTTCGACGCGTCTTAGCTTTTTTCGCCTTTTATGATTAGATAGTTTCAAACGACGGTGTTTAGTGAATTTTATAGAGGATATTTGTTTGTTTTGAGTGAATATGAAAATATATTTCACTGAGAAGTGAGAAAAAAAATGAAATATGTATCACGAGCGCGTAGCGCGAGTGAAAATATGAACATTTTCTCACTTCGATGTGAGATATAGTTCATATTCACGAAAAGCAAACACATTTTCTTTTTATTTTATGTGCCTTTTGACCGTTTACTACTGAAGCGCGGAGACTACGCGCGCGTAAACAATATGACGGCAAACGTTAACGTTGCAAGCAAAATAATCCTTATTTATTTATATTTCTTTTTGCGGTCTCATTGTCAACAATCTTTACAAAATTACGGACATTTGAATCGAGAAATATGTCATTTAGAATGAAATTAAACAGTTATTTTTAATGCATGTTTAGGGAATCCAGACTTATAAATACGTACGCAGAGTGGGCGTGGCTTATATCACCCAAATCTATATCACCACACTGTGACTGATATAATATGAATATATTTCATTGATAGAACAGTATTTCATTAGTTAGCATCAAATAAATATAGGATATTACATGAGTGTCTTTTCAATATTGAATTTATTAACGAGTTTTGATAAAATAATAAATTGCGAGGCTCTGCGAGCATTTTATTATTTTATTCAACGAGTTTAATAAATTCAATTGTTAAAAAGACACGAATGTAATATTCTTTTTATCACAGGTAAACTTTTGCCGCCGAAAAGCGAAAACTTGTCGTTATTTTCCCTTATAAGCGCGGTAAAATTAAGCAACGTCCGCTAAACGTAGATAGATATTTTATTTCCTTCAGTATACATGAAGAGCACGTCAAAACGATATTACACTAGTGTAATATGGAAAATATGTAATGGCTTTATTCCACTCCCGCGACTTCAAACGTGATAAATAATTATTTTGTAGTTAAATGCTGAAAAGTGTTGTGTAATACAGAATGTTGTTGCGCGACTGTATAGTACAGAACGTTATTAAACATATCAAGTAGGATAGCATGTAAGTTGTAATGTAATGTAATATTATCGTGTAGCAATTCAAAATATTGAAAAGGACGCATAATCAACATTACGAATTGTGTTATATGTCCACACGGTTTCAATAAAACACTTTGTTGCTGATTTACGCCGTGTCTTTTTTGTTTCGTTTCTTCGCCGCGAAGATTAGAAAAAAACGAAAAACCGAAGACACGACAAATCCACAGTTTGTCGTATCTTCGCTTCTTTTTTTCTATTTCTTGCAGCGAAGAAATGAAATACGTCAGAATAAATGCGACAATACAGAGATAAAATGTGCCGTGTTTCCGCCCTAAATCTGTCGTATCTTTGATGTTTCGTTGTCCTTGCCAGGCAGATCAGGAAAAGACGAAGGCACGACAAAATCACAGTTTGTCTTATCTTTCGCATTTTCGTTTTTTCTAATCTTTGCAGCGAAGAAACGAACACACGATAGAATAAATGCAACAATGCGGCAGATAAAATGTGTCGTGTTTTAGCCTTTAAGCTGTCGTATATTCGGTTTTTTTTTTCGCTTCTACGTATTCGATTTTACGTTTCTTTGTTGTTTTTTAATTCAGTTCTTCGTGTCCCGTTTTACAAGCGCATACGCACATCAACTACAAAATAATGAAAAGATACTTTATTATTGTGATCGCTATATTCCTTCATTGTAGTAAATGCATATGTGTAGTTGATGTGCGCATGCCCCTGTAAAACCGGAACGCTAAAAAACGGGACTCTAAAGGCCTTAGCGGTCCGTCGGCACTTCAAAAGAGATCAAAAACCATCAAAAGCGATCCGCCGCGAGCCGTCATGTCATTTAATCATGACACGCCCCAAAAACAAAGTCTGCAATGTAGGTGGACCAATCAGCGATTGAGTTATGTTAAATTCAGGTTCACTGGTAACTATGCGGCAAACATTAAAGAAGATTCCAAAAGTCTCTTTCGGCATTTTTGATGTCACATGTCCTCTTCCTCAAGTTTCATTTGGAAGCAGGCCTTGCATTCAACAGGTCACGCTGAAGGAGTTCAAAGGTAAAACTGTTAAATTATTTAATTTTTAGAGTAAAATAGCACCCTTTCCGTATAACTGATGTCTCTAATATTTCATTTTAGATCTCCTTTACGAATAGAAGAGCTTTATATATATATGTCCATTCGGCGTCGGTGTAAAGAGGAGCGCAGTGTTTATTTTTTGCTTGTTACTTGACCACTGAACATATTCAATTGAAACTTCACACATGTGTATGGAATGAAAATGAAGACCAATAACTCCGTTATGCATTTTGATTGAATCATGCCCCTTTTGGGACTTGACAGATTATACTATCAAGCACTGAGAAAAGTTGACAGTTGTTTTTATTAAGCTTTCCGACTTGTTTACATTTTATGCATATATATAATTTATATATTGCGCGCCTGCCTGTTTGTCGTCGGAGCTTTTTAGGGCCTGGCATAATATAGCATTAGGGTTATTAAATGTGCATTTTCTGCTTTGCAATATATGATGATGATTTATGCCCGAATTGTGTACAATTTGCAAAAAAATGAAAACCTCTTAAAAATATGTTTTCATTTTTTTCTATTTCAGGTACAAGCCTTTGCATCAAATAGGTCAGCTTAGACCAATATAACAAAAGTTGAACTATGTCCACCGAGGTAAGCAGAAGATTTTTTTTTGATATACAATAAATATAACATGCCTCTTTGAAACTCCCATAGCGTTACGTGCGTTGCTACAAGTAAATATTTATAGGTTATTTAGCTTGTATTTCGATATATGCACGAGTTTTGAGAGCAATATCATACCGCGGAAGAACGAGTGCATATATCGAAATTCAAGCTAAATAACCTTTTTATTATTTAAGAAATGAATTGATTTTTTTCGGAGTTTATGCGAAATGAA
Organism: Ruditapes philippinarum; assembly: GCF_026571515.1. Lineage (NCBI taxonomy): Eukaryota > Metazoa > Mollusca > Bivalvia > Venerida > Veneridae > Ruditapes > Ruditapes philippinarum. The sequence goes on along the minus strand of NW_026859373.1, from coordinate 174,106 downwards.
CAACAAAATGTGATCGGCAAATACATGAATCGCGCTAGCGATTCTTGGTAGTTTGCCGATCACATTTTGTTGTTCATTTCGCTTAAATTCAGAAAAAAATAATTTCATTTCTTATATTTACATTAAATTACTGTCCGTTTCATTAAAATAAATTATTTGAAAAATAACCAGTTTGTTAAAATTAAACATTTGAATGCGCTTTCCGACTAAAAAAGATCAACAGACAGAACAGCGTCGACGTCATAAATGGAACGTTCTCCCTGACTATACGCGGACGTCGTCAAAACATCACTAAGCAGGAATGACGTTATTTTGGCGCCTTTACAGTTTGAAGTTTATACGAAATGAACGTCAAAATTTTCAATAGAAAAGTATAGGGTGAATGTAAATATATGTCTGTATACTTAGACTTTAAGTAAGACAAAATTTGAAAAGAAAATATCGTTTATTGATAAAAATTATTATATGCCTCTTTGAAATTCCATAGCGTTACGGGCGTTGTTGCTACGGGTCAATATTTTTCCATATTGCACGTCTCTAAGTTAATATCGGATGTGGAACATTTGCTTTACGGTTGTAATGGAAAACACGTTCAACGTCGTCAAAAACAAGATGACGTCCACGTCGGCGCAAATATAAATGCGCTTCAAAAAAATGAAGAATATTTAGATTTGCAGTGTTTATTTGTGCGAAAAAATATCAATAAAACGATATTTTCTTTCTTCAAGTTGTGTCGAACTTAAAGTCTAAGTATAAAGGCATATAATAAAAAGGTTATTTAGCTTGTATTGCGATATATGCACTCGTTCTTCCGAGGTATGATATTGCGCTCCGCTCAGAACTCGTGCATATATCGCAATACAAGCTTATTGACCCCGTAGCAACGTCCGTAACGCTATGGGAATTTCAAAGAGGCATGTAATAATTAAGAAATAGTACACACCACCGAGGGCCTCCTGGCATTATAGTGACCGACCAGTCAGCCCAAAACATTGATCGACCGAAGGCTGAGGTCCGATCAATGTTTGGGCTGACTGGTCGGTCACTATTATGCCAGGAGGGTCGAGGTGGTGTGTAATATTTCTTATATATTATACCGCACATTTTTGTTGATCTTAAATCCCTAAATATGGAGAAAAAAGATTATATATTCAGTAGTAACAATTTAATATCATCAGGAAATAAAAATAAATGATTTTTTTGTTTTTGGTGGTGCGCGTTAAAATTCCGTGCTGTGAAAATCGCATAAGGCTACAAACAACTAATTCTCAGCGGGCCTTATACAAATAGTGACCGGTCACTATTTTTTTATAGTGGACCGCTAGGAGACTTTTGAAAACCATCGGATTTTAAGGCCCGCATTAGTTTATATATGTAAAGAAGAAACAAATTTATGTAAGGTATAATATTTTTCAATATCGTAACGTCTACACGCAATCTCTTAATGCAGAATTGTCGTTCTTCTACTTGCGGTTCAGAAACTTGAAAGTGAGGTAAGGAACAACAATTCTGTGTAGAGAGATTGGTCTCCAAGTTCATATCGGACGTGTGGAATGTTTGTTTTTACGGTCTGTAATGGAAAACACGTTCAACGTTGTCAAAAACAAGATGTCACGTACGTCGCGCCAAATATAAATGCGCTGAAAAAAATGAAGAATATTTAGCGTTTATTTATGCGTATTATAATAAATGAACGTCGTTTTCTTTCAAATTTTGTCTTATTAAAAGCCTTAGTATACAGGCATACACTAAAAAGGTTACTTAGCTTGGATTTCAATATATACACTAAAGGAGGAGCGCAATATCACCGATCAGAACTCGTGCATATATCGCAATACAAGCTAAATAACCTATAGTTATTGACTCGGGCTAATACCTCGGCACAAAGGATTTTTGGTGCATATCGCATCATGTATAACTTCTGAAAAGTGCCGCCTCGGTGAATAATTATTTTCTGGTGCATATAAACATAATGTAAAACAGCTTAAAAGTACGGAATCCGGTTAGTGCCATTTTAATTGTCATGCGTCGCCTTCCGAGGTTGACGCATGCCATTCTTCACGACGATAGATTCGACGCATGACAATTACCACGACGATATATACGACGGATGACAGTTCAAAAACTGAAAACGGTACATTTTTTATAAGTCCCTGACCACGCCATTTATTTGTATCTATCGTCTCAGCTTACTGCCATATGTCGTATCTATTTTGAAAGGTGACATCTGACACTTAACACGACGATAGATTACAACACATGACAATCGCGCGACAATTAAATCAAATGTCTTGCAAATGTCCACACGTCGTGGCTTGATTTCCAACGGCGACATATGGCATTTAATACCACGCATCACATTTAAACTTGTTATGCATCGTTGTTGAAGCTGAAGCCACGACGGAAGACAATTGCGCGATATTTAAATTTTAAACATTGTTGTGCGTCGACCGGTGTTATAATGTATCATTGACCGATGTTTTTCCTTAGACGGGAAATACTGGAACCCATAGATATAAAACCACAAATATTTACTTTGGCTATCTGTTACAGTTTTTTTTCTGTGTCAACATGCCACAAATAATTGTTTATAATAATATAGCTATTCACATCTGTATTGTTGATTTCTTTCCTTTATTTTGGTTTTTACGGCAATCCTGTTTGTGCAATTTAAGAAATGTCGCATCACCCATCGAATTGCGATATCGCGACAAGTTGCGATACGACATCGCGAACAAACGCAATACAACCATCGCAGCACGCCGATACGACGATCGACAATGCGATTACTCATTTCACGATTATTTTGCTGTTATCGCATTTTCGCGCGTCGCCTTTGTTGGCGACTTTGGCGGATATTTTACATGGCACACACAGGATTCCTTAGAATGTATATATCGCGGTTGAAAACCAAGTCACGAGACCAGTAAGATATTTGCAGGACATCTAATTTAATAATTTCGCCTATTTTCATGTGTCGATATCTATCATCGTGTTTTAAGTGTCATGCGTCGACATCGAAAAAGTCGACGCTTGACAATTAAAATGGCACTGACCGGATTCCGTTATAACAGTCTTTAATTGTATGATATATGTATCAACATCAATATTTTTATCATCAACATTTGTTTTCTTTCAGAGGAAAAAACAGCCTGCTTTGGGCGCATTATCCCAGCAAAAAGTATGAATATCATCAAATCCAAGTTGGAATTGGAGGTTTCAAGGTTCCCGGACCAACAAACAAACAAAGAGCAAAAACAAGCTCTTAAATCTGCTAAGAAGAGAAAAGACTTTTCAATTGATACAGAAGGACGATTACGCTGTCACGAAAAATTATAATACCAGCGGAAAAGTTACCTCGGAAGTTAAACCGGCCTATATGAAAAAGAGTCATGGGTTGTGCCGTCCTCAGAACATTATATAACAAAATGAAGAGACACATACTGGAGTTTTCCGTTCGTAACATTGTAACAATTCTTAGAGAAAAGCGAATTATTTCATCGTACAACACCCAAAGATTCAGAAACAAACCCAATCCCAAAGACTTGTTTGGTCGAAGTATAGACCTGGAAAACGGATGGCAAATTGGGATGTCGTTAGTCATGGCAAACACGTTCAGATTTTTAGAATATAAGGGTGATAAATACGCTATATATACTTCAATATGTGATGTCTTTTCACGGGATATTGATGCCTCATACCTCTACAAAGTAACAGTCGTCGGAAATTGCAAAAGTCCTAAACCTCATACTAGAGCACGCGTGCGGCGAATGTGAAATTTACAATGTGACAATGGGAAGGAATTCAGGGCAAAACAAAGAATGAGAAGCTTTAATGCCAAGAATTTTATATTAGAATGATCATGGGCGTCCGTACTACCGCCCAAGTCGCAGGCAAATTGCGGAACGTCAAATAGACTTCTGAGACCGTAGAATCGAGTTTGCGTGCACCAACAATCCAAGGATTTAACTGGGGTTGAAGGTCTATCAAATTGCTCATGAGATAAACACAAGTGTTGAAAAGGATTCTTGGAAATGTTACCCCTTTTGAGGCTTACCACGGGCGTACGCATGCAGGTCGACCGACAAACATTCGGTAAAATTCGAAGAAAAATGAAACATGTTCTAAAAAAGGAACAAGCCTACTTGAAAAAGAAGTCCGGACAACCCAAGAACTACCGGAAAGGCGAGAGAGTTTTAATTCGATAATCCATTCACTAAATCGAGAGTACCATATAAACGGCATGTGTTGCAGGGCATAGTTATGAAAAAAGAAACAGGAATGGCACACGCTATTACATAATGTACAAGCGCCCAATGCTCCGTGATTTCAAGCAAGCATGGGTAGGAATCGAAAACATAACAAGTGTAACAATTGAAAAGGAAAAACAGAAAAAACATTATCATAGAAGTGAAAAAGTCTCCCCAAGTGCCAAAAAGTCAGCACAAAGAAAAAATACTATCGAACCACTTTCCCATGAGGATAATTCTTGAGTCAAATGAGTTACTTCGACCTTGATGTGTCGATGTTTGCATTGACCCCAAGCCCGATAGGTAATTGCACATTAAACGGCAATTTCTCATCAGTTGAGTTTGATAGGTATACATAGTATCAGGAAATGTTCTTCGTGAAGAAGCTACAGCCCACTTAAGAAAAAACAGAAAACTTTACGAAAAACTTTGTTTCATTGGACAAACGTACAATGCATTACCTTGAAGGTATGACACGTGACGGTACCTATGGAGACATCTAACGCTTGTCGCTTTAATGCGAGAATTTAATCTACAATGTTTCGTGGCATCGGCAAAGAGGGTACCAGATGTTCTTCCATCCTTTAATCTCTAATGGATGGCAAGTACGACTGTGTGTTGCCACTATTAACCATTATTACATTTCCCTGAAAATGCAGGCATGCATTATGTAAAGCATGATCGTACCACAGAGAAGAAGATCACTAAATATACATTTCTCAGACAAGTTTCACCAGGTACTGCAGGTCAGATGAGAATGGAAACCGCCAAGAGCCCCAAAGTGTAGATGATGAGGATCTTCCCCAAAACAACGTGGAAAGTGATGTCGAGAAAAAAACAAAGACGGGAAACTAATGAAAGGGACACTGGTGTCCATTTCGGAGTAAGAGTCTAGAAGAATACAAATACCAGGAAGAAGGAAGAAAAAGCTACAAATGTTAAGTCAAATATAGAAAGACTAAGGAAAAACTTCAGGGACGCAAATTACCAATGATTCTGTCTGAAAATGTTAAGGTTTTGAAAAATACAGATTTTCCAGTCATAAGGCAGAAAATGCGTAAGAGCGACAAAATTTTCCATCTTTTTTCATGGTACCTTTACACATACAGTGCAAAAATAATCAGCATTGTTTATTTGTCGACTCCCTCGGTTTAGATATGTTCTTGAGCATGCCGGCAGCGCGTTTCGTAGGACTATTTCAAGGACTTGGCTTAGAAAAAACCAACAACTACACATAGACCTTCGGTATTGGAGAGCGTACCTAATGTAGTAAGTGTTCGTCTGCTCTCTCGAAAAGCTGGTCGAGGAAGCGGACTTTAATGGAAATCCCGACGAATAATAAAATAACAAAAGATGGTTCAATGCGTGTTGCGATTAAAAATATCTGGAATAGGTTGGTATGAAATCCGTCGACATATTTTACCGTTAAAGCAACAACTTACAAAGACCTCGCAAATAAAACACTTGTCTTGATTAATGAATGATGGCTTATTGAAAGAAACTTTATTGAGATACACGGAACATATTTTTTGTTTTTCTATAGTTATCTAGAACATATAAATGTGTGTCGTGCCACGCAAAAAACCAAACTTTGTTGACTTTCGCTGGACCTGACTCAATAATGATTTACTTTTTGAAATTTGCTGAGTAAAATAAAATGCCAGTTTTATTTTGTTTTATTTTCTTAATAAATGTTAGAATTAACGATCCTCACAAAAATGGCCGATTTAAAATTTACGCACTTTTCACAAATTAGTAAAACATGACTATAACGAAGATAAATTGAAGCTCATGTATGCAAAGGGTGGAAAATCGAACTTATTAATTTTGATGTCAAACATGTTAAAATAAATTTCGGAAATAGATGCAGTACGCAATTTTTGCAGACACTTTAATTGTATGGAATAATGACGGGGAGTTGTGTCGTGAAGTCCATAAAGAAGGGATAAAAAAGTTGGCCGCTTTCTATTGAACAAAATCTATTAATGATACTTCAGTCTTTTTCATATACTGCACCTTGGTTTAAATGTGTTGGTTGATCACGCGGGAAGCTAGAACTACTAGTAAGCCAAGACAGAAAAAACCTATATAAGGAGCCGAGTGAAAGCTGTTTTAGTATTCATTCTATTTTTACGATGTTCCGTTTTTCAAACAAAAGTATTTTAGTTCGACTTTTTCCAGAAAAGGAGAGCTACACCTACTCATTGTCGTTAATATAAGCTAAACGGGAATGTTCAGATTTATTTTCGTTTCCACTTGTTTCTCCACAACTCTGAAGCTGTTCCACTTAAAACTTCACATATGTGTATGAGGTTGAACGTGAAAGGTCACATCCCAAGTTCCATAACTCTGTCATGTATTTTGACTGAATAGTGTCTCTTTTCGACTTAGAAAGTCAGTGTTTAAGTTTTTGCGCTGTAACTTTTATCTCGTACAACAACAGAAGATATTGACTTGAAGTCACACACCCCAAGATTCATAATCTTCCATTTTGACTGAATTATTTCCCTTGTTCTGCGTTTAGTTTTTCTTGTAACTAGTACAACCACAAAAGATATTAACACATGTGTTCGGGATGAAAATGTTAGAAACATAACATACCAATACCCATACACGATTACCCAACATTTTTCAATTATTAACCTCTGTGTTGAGTTTTTTCTGTAACTTAGTATCTAAAGAAATATTCACATGAAACTCGGTATTATGTGTCTCGTATTTAGGATGTTATAAACACGAAAAAAACAATGCGTTATCCCTATATTGAAAATGAAAAGCAAAACATAAATTAGGAACAATAAAAAGGTTATAGAACAGGTCTGGTGTGCCTAAATGCGATTTATCACATGTTTGACGTCGCGGGAGTGTAATAAAGCCATTACATATTTTCCATATTACTTAGAGGTTATTATACAGGGCAAGTGTGCCTGAAGGAAGATATCGGCACACTTGGTTAGGTATTGGCCCGAGGGCTTTAGCCGAGGGCCAATGCGGACCAAGTGTGCCGATATCTTCCTTCAGGCACACTTGCCCTGTATCATAACCTTTTTATTGCATATGTAGACACTCAATTATGTTATTCTTCTAAACAAAGTTTAATGTTTTATCTCCATACTGTTTTTCTAACAAATCGTGTCTATTTTCTTCACATTTTCCGTTCGCCACAAACATTTGTATTTTTTTAAATATCTGCTCATTAAATTTCTATAAAATCATATAAAAATGTGGCAGAAATTTAATCTTTATCTATCCTGTTGCGTGTTATGCTGATAAGTTAACTATAAGTTATATCTTGAGCGCTCCAACGTCAAAACTTGTTTACGTCAACCGGACGTGACGTCATGATATGGATTTTTGGCACACTAGCAAGTGTGCGATATCTGGCACACTTGCTCAATGCATGCTTATATCGGCACTCTTTGGGCAATATCAGCACACTTCCTTAGCATTTTTGTTACTATTTATAGTAACAAATGCAATAAAACTAGTATAATATCGTTTTGACGTCGACGTCATTTAACGTTAGCGGACGTCGCTTGATTTTACCGCGTTTATAAGGCAAAATAACAACAATTTTTCGGTTTATCGGCTCCAAAATTTAACCTGTGATATGAATAAAATAATAAAAATGCTCGGCAGAGCCTCGCAATTTATTATTTTATCCAACTCGTTTAATAAATTCAATATGAAAAGACACTCATGTAATATCCTCTATATTGGCCTACGAGACCGCTAAAGCCCTCGGGCCAATACCTCTTCTTGGCCAATATTGCATTCAGACACACTAGACCTGTGTAATAACCTATAAATACGCAACGGCAAACACTATAAATAGAAAAAAAATGTGAATTTAAACGTATATGAGTTTTGTCCATGTAATATGACTGTGGTCAGGTGACGTGATGCGCCAAATATCGATATCGGTCCGACTTCCGGTTGGGCCGATATCGATTTCCCACTTCGGGTTGCTAAAAAAACGCGGAAAGATTGACAATTTTATAAGAAAAAATACGTTTAACTGAAATATATCTTGATAAAAAAGCAAAATTGAAGAAACACTTGAAAAACAATCTCCAAACAGTTAAATAACGCCAAAATATATTAAAAAACAAATGTTTGTGAGGAAATGACGTCAACGTCATTAGACGACGTCAAAAGTCCCTCGCTTTTTAAAAATAAATTATACATTGTCGCTGAACAATGTTTTCAAACGATTTTTTTAATTCTATAATGAAAACCAAAACATAAATGAGCACATGCAATAAAAAGGTTATAGAACAGGTCTGGTGTGCCTTAATGCGATATGGGTCTACAAGATCGGTATTAGCCCTCGGGCTCTTTTAGTGGGCCAAAATCGAATAAAGGCACATCAGACCTCTGTAATAACCTATAAATATATCCCGCCTCTAAACCAATGAAAATTCGTGAACTTTATTAGCAGTATTATAATTGCGGCTAGTATTGTGCAATGTGAGTTTGCTTTTAGTCTTCTTGGAATCCATGTTGTTATTCATTACTTTATATTCTAGCATAAAACTGCCGTTATAACCATGATTTCGGGGTGTTTTAACAGGACCAAAAAGGTCTTTTAACAAGGAGATTCTAGCGCTCATGCGCTGTTAAAACACCTTTTTGATATACGTTTTCCGTGGCACAGCGTCAATACATTGTGGCCCGGACGCTGCTTAACTAAAACGGAAATGACGTCACGGTCACATACAACGCTGACGTTCCCGTGCAATCCGAGGAAAATCAGTGATGTTGCTTGATTGTGTATGGATTGTGTTAGATTTATGCATGCTTTATGCTAGAATAGCGTTAACGAATGATTGTTCCGTGTCATAACAACTGCTGAAACCCTCGGGATACGTTGGGTCGGGTACCAACTAATCCCTTGGGTTTCTACAGATATTTTAACACGAAAAAAGAAACATGCGTTATTCCTATATTATATCAGAGTTCTTTAGTACTGACGGCTCATCTAGGGTTCAATATGGCGCGGTTCATATAGTTATTTTACCAGTAATATCTATAAAGGAAAGGGTTAAATGAGAATCATGAAGGAAGTTGAATAAAAAAACTTAAAGAAAACTTAACATTTCTTGTAGAATATGATTGGTCTTGCGAAGCTATAATTACACGAGGTCATTCAAATATCTTGCAAGCAAATTCGCTGAATTAATGTTTACCGCCGACAGCATCATATACTGATTGAAAATTAAACAATTGCAGGATACATTTCGAATAAAGACTCCGGGGAAATAGTCGGTTAAAGCATAAATTATCAGGGCCCATATCACTCAAGGTCACGGCGATAATGCACATGCCCTTTTTGTATTGAAGGTTCCCACACAATTAAAATTAGATATATTTAACATTTGAAGACATGAAATACTTAAGTTATCTGACTGAATATTAAGCAACCAGGGGTCTTAACTTCGGGTAAGTGCCGTCAATATACACATCTCCGCTTGGTATTAGATGTACCCACATAGTTTTGTTTAAATTATTCAGCAGATTTGTTGAAGAATAGGGTTGAATTAATGCTTTTCTATGAACAATAAATGATAATAAATTATGGATCATAACTCTGTATTAAACGGCCAAACGGGAAATACTGATGATGATGATGATGATGATGATGATATGCACATCTTGTTTTGTTTGTTTATGTGTTTATCTAAAGTCGCCGCCGGAAAGCCCATATAAGCGACCGTACCCTCAAGTCGGACCAAATCCTTTAGTGTCCCGTCGAGATTTTTCGAGATGCGCATCTCCTCTTTATATTAAACTAAATTTCGTTGAAATTCCTAGAGCGCAGAAAAGCAATAGTTCTATATACAGTGTTTTATAAATAACAACAACAACAAGGGGCAATAAGTCTGTTTTTTAAAAAGAAATGGAGATATGCTGGTTATATGTGCAACTGGTTTGTGAATGAAGGTTCCTACAAAGTTGCAGCATCGATATCCATCCAGAAGTTGCTGAAAAAATAGCGTGGAAACGAAATGATTCCATATACAGTGTATAATAACTAATCAATGGCCGGATAGTGCGGAAACTAAATCTGGACTGACAGGCGGACGAACACGCTAAAACAGTCCCATCACTCCCGATTTCATCAGCGGGGGAGGGGATAAAAAATGTCTGTAGTTTTAGTTCCAATAATTGATTTCAGTCCTAAAAATTTGTGACGTTTGTGACTCAGTGAAAAGCATTGAAGAAATCAATATTTATCTCAAATTTGTGACATTTGTGATTTTAAACTCGTGACGAATGTGATTGTCTAAAACATTGGATCACATGCATCACAAAATTTGTGACGAATGTGATCTCATTCTTCACAATTGTGACGAATGTGATTTGTGACACATGTGGCCTAACAGTTAACCGTGAAGTCAAGCGAAATGGCGACATTGATATGACGCCGAATATTGCGAACTTCATTATTTATAAGACTGGGTGAGATAGCTTCGCCGAATTTTAGAATTTTGTAAATTAGTAAATTTACAAAAAAAAATTAATTGTTCCTTTTTTTGTTTCACCACTCCTGAATTATTTATTTTCATACCACTCGAAAATAAATCCTGTATTTATAGAAAAAAAATCTATTCATTCAACTCCTCCTATAAATAGTATCAAATCTACACTCATTCAATAGCCTTATACATACAAGGTATATTTATACACCCGAGAATTTACTTATTCTACTATGAACTACGATCATAAGTACTTAACCTTGATATACTGATGTAAAAATAGGAATTTAAATAGTTTAAAATGTATTCAAAAGACTGAACCTACCAGTTCGTCCATTGCAAGAATACTCAATCCGATCTTGACATTTGTTTGAGAGTCCGGTCGAGATACGGGATCATAAGAAGAATTTAAGATGGCCTCATTCCTTATCTCGGTCTCTTTAAAAGGACTGTAGATGGCTTGAGCAGCTGAAATTTAAAAAAATGGCCTTCTTAAAGTCTAAAAAAATAATAAGCTATAATGTCTTCTGCATTTTTCTGCATTTTTTCTATCTTTTTGAATTTCGTAAATAATACTCATAAAATAAAATGAAAGAAATATTTGTATAGTTCCTTTACAGCGATTGGCACATTCACGAAATCTTACCAACATTGTTAAAACCATACTTAAATTTGTAGCATAATATTTTTTTCCCAGAAAAGTGTGTCTGTTTAAGTACAATTTTCATGTGTGTTATATTACAGAGACAATTTATGTTCGAGAATCACCCGAATTATAATGGGAACAACCTGATTTAACTTTTTATAATAATAATAATAATAATAATAAAATGCTTATAAGGCTTTATACACTTTAGATATATTAATTGTTTGATAAATGAATTGTCATCGGTATAATTTATCCAAGCAACAATTGACATGTTGACTAAGTACAACCGTTGTAGAGCAACTCCCTTTGGAAGAGACAAAGATTTTCTATTATAATTATGAATAATTATAGTTCAGAAATAAATCTTGTACCTATCATAAATGTTCTTATTCATATATATGTTTCATGATCTGATAATTTTAAATGATACTTACATGATACGTAAACTAGAAAGTACAAAGCAACTAAAAATGTTGACTTTATTTTCCTTGTAAATACCGGCATGGCTGTTAAGATTTAACTATTTTCATTCCTGTATAACCGAATATATTTCTAGAAAATCACTTGACAGTCACTTTATTTCGTCCTTTCCTAATTGAGATTTCGATGCACCGATGTCACAAACTGTACGTACGCGACTACCACAGCAGTTTTTGTTTCCATCGCACTAATTAGAGTATCGATAATTATTGATGCAAAGCCTAGAAGCATGTGGAACCAATCGTCGATTTACTCGTCGTACTTAACCGATGTATAACAGAAAGGTTTTAAAGGTTCGACACAAAACGGCAATGGTTTAAGAAATCTAACGTATGACAATATCTCAATCTAAAGTCGTGCATGATCAGACTTTCGTATTGTAACATGGCCAGCGATTGATTAAAAAATTGCAGGGAAAACCGTAAGATTCAATGGGACATGAGATGATTTGATGAAAAAATGATGTTTTAAGTATAAAACTAATTTAGAAACTAACACTGTTTTGTTTTCTAACGGAAATGAAATATTTCATAAGTGTCTATGACAATTTGTGACTTGGATATTTTGCATTTATAAAAAGTGTCAATCGCACTTTTTCGGCCATTTCTGTCAGTTTTCGGACACAATAGTTGTATGAATACACAGAACGGATACGGTATTTTGGTCTAACCTACGCTAGGAAACTAGTCATGTAAACAAATAGTAATTTTATGCGGGGAGTCGTATTAATTTTCCAATATATCAAGTGAACGTCCACTTAAAAATGAAATAATACATAGAGGATATTTGTTTAGACCAGTGTAAGATCGGAATATATTTCACTGAGTGAGCACCAAAAGGTATATTTCACGAGTGGCGCAGCCACGAGTGAAATATGAACTTTTGGTGTTCACAAGGTAAAATATATTTCGATCTTACACTAAACTAAACAAATTTTCTTTTTATTATATGCAAAGAAACGTTTTAAAAAGACATTAAACTTAATACTGAATGAAAAGCGCGCCAAATAATAATACAACGTGACGTCATTTACGACGTCACGTCATTAAGTTGGTACCCAGTACTGTGCACGCTGGTATTTCACTGAAACAACGTAAGGGGCTTAAATTCAAAACAGTGAAATTATCAAAGTGGTAATTTCACTGTTTGAAACAGTGAAATTACCAGTTTTATTTCACTGATATATTTCTATAAACCACCGAAAAGCATGTAATAAAATACATTATCTATATATTCTTTATTATGGTTGAAAAACCGAAAGTACAAAATGCCAACCTGTTGACATTAAGTCGGATTTGTTTGAAATTGTACATCAGTGGGCATATTTAAATTAAAAATCGTTGTCAGACATATTCTCAATCATAACTGTACCGAACCAGACTTTTCACTGATGTCAAATGTATACATTCGTTTAACATTATCGAAGATAACGCTCTCTATTTTTGTTTACATCTGAAACCACGTGGTAGAACTACTTACAATCCGTATTAATTCCGAGGTCATTATAGATGATAGCCGAGAACTTTCCGATTGTAAAAGGTGTATGTCAGTCCTGTGATCAGCAGGAAATTTCAATAAAAAAGGGGGTAAGTAATCCTATTTGAAGTCATTTTGCAAAACATTTGGTCGGCTACCCCTATGTAACAAGATCATTTATGCATTATCATTTCATTGTATTAAGCATTTCATTCTCCTTGAAAAATCATCTCTTTAACATGAAGACCCAATTCTAAGGTAGGATTAGGGACCATTTCCCATAATGTAAGAAATAGGAAAATCAATATGAAAGTCTGACCAAACAAAGCAAGTGAGATATATGTTTAACAAGTTTGTCGTGCAGCATGGCCCGCTATGTGTTAATGTGCAGTGAATCCACAACAAACAAATGGAATGCATATAATAATTTTAATAAAACAAAAACACGAACACCTGGTAGATACATGTACAGTTAATACATAGACGGAGTTTTTTAAAGAAAATATTCCACCCCCTACCCCCACCCCTTTTACACAAGATTACAAGTATATAAAAATAGAAATGAAATTAATCCATAATTTGCAAATGCCCCCAGGATTATATTTGTAAACAAAGAGTGGAATATATTTAATGCATATAAAACGTTTTTGAAACGTTTATGTTTTTCAAAATTAAAACACATGTAATTCTGTTATATACATAGAATTAAAAGAAGAAAAAATGTAAAATCAAAATTTGTCAAGAAATTATTTATGATCTATTTAAAGTTTCATAGCGGACTATAAAGGACGCAGACTGAAAATTATAACTTAATGTTAATTCATAAAAAAAGGACGAAATCATAAAATATTTAATTGAACGCCACATTTAAAAACCTAAATCAACTCGGTAACATATATACGATAAATCATCTACAGTCGCTCCTATGTCCTGATCTTTTGAGCTGTTTTTGTTGTTGTTGTCTATTTTTATTATTATTATTATAATTATTATTATTATTATTATTCAGTCAGGCGGCCGAAATAATATAAATTTTTAATTAAGGAAACCTTAAAGTTGTCTGTTAGAACGTGTACAGCAAGATACACAAACCGCTATCGGACGTTTTATATCAATGAGGTCAACATGTTTGCGCATGACATTTTGTCATATTTAGATCCAGATCTTTGTTTTGTCCCAATTTGATAAAAGGAGAGACATTCTTTTAATTTATAGCAGAAAATAGGTTTACTTGGATTTTGAACATGAACTGGTTTATTTGTAAGTATTAACTTGATCTTTAATTAAAAAAGAACTTTTAAAAAAAATAATACTAATGCGACGTCATATTTTACATATTTAAAATGTGATTCGCAAACACACATGATTTTGTGTTTGATTTAAAATGGCTAAAACGATCTTAAAGTTCTGCTGGTAAAATTCGTGGTAAAAGTAACGATATTTATGATTTCTCAAATCGCTTGGCCGCTGACATCCGTGGAAAAAGTAACGGAAATACTCGCCTAATTATCATTATTATAATAAAGGTAATGAACTAATAATAGAAAAAAGTATGTTTGCCATTATAATTTATTATTATTATTTTTATTATTATTATTGATGTTGTTGTTGTTGTTTATATTTTTGAATCATAACCTGTATTGTATAGATTATTTTACTGTGATTTCAGGTTGTTGCATCTTAACATTGGTGCTTAGAAATGATAATGTCGTTTCTGCTTTTATTTGTAAGTATGACAGTTTTGATAATTTACTTTTTTTTTTCATGAAACTATCAAAAAAAGTCATTAAAAATACAGTACAGTGATTTTGCCATCATCTTTATATTTAGCTTACTATTGTGAATGCTGTTAAGCTAGAAGTTAAGAAATGTTCAAGCAAATAAATGAATTTAAAAAAAATGTTAGATTTGTATTATGTGTACTGTTTCTTCTTTTTTATTCATTTTTAAAGCTTTAATGGTACCTTAACGTTGATATTATTCAACTTGACCTTTTTGTGCCCCCACTTTAAGGGGTGGGGGCATTTAGATTTACCCTTGTCCGTCCGTCCGTCCGCACTCACAGTGCAGTAATTATGTGGCTAGAGGGACACTAGGTAACTGTTCTTTCTCTTTGATGTCATTCATTCCGGAATGCTTTTATGTGACTATTTTCTTTTGTGTGGCTAAAAAGAATAATAGAGAGAACAATAGAGTAGCCACATAATTACTGTCCTGTGAGAACATCCGTCCTTCCGTCCGTCCGTCCGTTCTCTTTTGTGTCGCACGTAACTCAAAAAGTGTTTGACCTAGAGTCATGCAACTTTACAGGAATGTTGATCAGTATGTGTAGTTGTGCACTTGGGTATTTTCGTGTGGATTTATAGAGTATTTTAGAGTTATTGCCCTTGACTTAGTAAAAATTTGCAATTTTCAACTTGTGTCGTATGTAACTCAAAAAGGATTTGACCTAGAGTCATGAAACTTTACAGGAATGTTGATCAGCATGTGTAGTTGTGCACCTGGGTATTTTCGTGTGGATGTATTTAGTATTTTTATAGTTATTGCTCTTGACTTAGTAAAATTTTGCAATTTCAACTTGTGTCGCATGTAACTCAAAAAGGATTTGACATACAGACATGAAACTTTACAGGAATGTTGATCAGCATGTGTAATTGTGCACCTGGGTATTTTCGTATGGATTTATTGGGTATTTTTAGAGTTATTGCCCTTGACTTAGAAATTTTTTGCAATTTTCAACTTGTGTCGCATGTAACTTAAAATGGATTTGACATAGAGTCATGAAACCTTACGGGAATGTTGATCAGCATATGTAGTTGTGCACATTGGGTTTCGCTTGTGGATTTATTTGTAGAGTTATTGCCATTGACTTAGTAAAACCGTTTCATTATGTTGTGTTATTTGTTCATTGAGTGCTTGAGTTAGAATCAAACAACTTTACAGGAATAATGATTAACATCACTAAATTACAGGAATAATGATCAAAATCACTGTGAAGCATGGCACCTGGGACTTTACATGTAGATTTTTTTCAGTTTTGTTAGAGTTATTGCCCTTGACTTACAGTAGTATAAATTTGCAATTTTCAATTTGTTCATGCATAGCTCAAAAAGTATTTGACTTGTAGGCCTGAAAGTTAGCAAGAATGTTGGTCAGCATGTGTACTTATGCACTTTGGGGTTTGCTTGTGGACTTATTCAGTATTTGTAAAGTTCTTGCCCTTTACTTAGTAAAAGATTTTTAGTTGTGGCACATGTAGTCCAAAAACTATTTGACTTAGAGTCATAAGATTGACAGAACAGTGGCGTGTGGGGGCACCCGTGTCCTATGGACACATTTCTAGTGTTGTTTGAAATGAATCGAATCGAAAATAAAATGGAAACTGCTATTTTTCTATAATCTTTATTTTGAATGAACTTATCAGATCAGTTTCTAAACCAATGTTTCTCTTATTTGAAAATCTGTTTTTCCAAAATTTTATCCCGATTACATTTTCTTTTAAAAATTGAGGATTAATAAAATTAAGAGAACATCATATTTGTTTTGATTTTTCTGATGTTTTATTTAAAGCATTTGTTTTTTCATGTATCAGTTGGCTCACCCCACAGTTCAGTGTCATGTGACCACCTCCCTGAATACAACAGTAAGCTATATTACCTAAGTCTTTTATTCGTCGAATGTGACAAATAGACATTCATCTGTTCTAGGAGTATAGTACTTGGTTTATACAGAATTTATTTTGGTTCGATTGTGTAGGAAGCTATAAGCTTATTGACAAACTTTCGAACCCGTTCCTGGTACCAACCAGTACTGAGTAATGAATGTAAAGTTTCTTGCTCAAGGAAACAACGAATTGCCCGTGACAGGGTTTGAACCCAAGCGTCTAGCGATCATTAGATTACTAGTCCAACGCGTTAACCACTCGGCAATGCAATGGGTATAATACTTAAATACCAGTACTTGTCAACCTAATCAGTATTAACCGAGTCTGCAATTCTAACGTAATTTTGTTGTGATTAATGCTTCCGTGGGATCACTTTGTTTCCAGATTTTTAGATTTTGATTCATTATTGCAGTACCAGTTCTTTGATTCTGGAAGTAATCTTGTACTTGTACCAGTACTTTTATATTTTCATCATGTTTTGCATAAAGACACATGTAAAAACACGAATTCATTATAATTATGATGTATGTACAATATTTGTATTCTACATTTTATCAACAAGATAAGTTTGTTTCGAGAAATAATATTTCCTGGTTATTCAACTGAAAGAATTGAAAAAAAGAATCAGCTAAAGTAACATTTACTGTTGTGTATCAGGTTTAGAAAACATTTTACAATAGTACTATATCTAAAACAAGTAATTCATATCTTATTTATATTACAGTCAATGAAGATCAATATTTTTCATGTAATGGCTTTATAGCTTTGTTCAACTGCACAATAAAAAAAAAACAGAATAAAAAAGTATTAACAGCATGTGGCTTAAAAACGAATATTTAGGTTATTGTAACAGAATACAATTATCTTTCATTTAAAACTGAACTAAAATGGGATAAGTCCTTTGTTCTCTGTCATCCCCCGTTGAAGAATACTAAATTCCTTTATTTTTCTTCTCTTAACTCGTTTATTATAATAACAAGTGCTTTATATTTTAAAGATACAAAGTCGAATTTTAACTAGTCAATATGTTATTAGTTTGATCTTTCCTAAATAAATAAATACTATAAATTAAAGAGTTATCTCGTTCAGTTTTTTTTATGAAAACTAAAGTAATGCCTTAGTGCTGCAGTACCAGTACCACTTTCATGTGACAGAAATGCAGTACCAGTAGTACTTGTAGCAAACTTTTGTGCGAGTTATTCAGTATTAGTTAAAGTGGGACGAATCATTATAGTATCCAACAGAACATGTCGCTTATATCTTTTATTTCAGATCTTATAAAAACATTAAAACTTCACCCATGCATAAGTGATACCCAAAGTATGTATGTATGTTTCTATTGTATTTTGAAATATTCTATTATTTTGTATGGTTTACAAAGTTTCTTTGTGGTCTTTTATTTTTTAGCCTGGCCATCCATAGAAAAGGAGAGCTGTATACTGGCCCAGGAGTCGGTGCAGCCGTCACACTTTTGTTAAGTTTTTCTCCTGCAAGTTGGTACCTCCAAAATTACTGAATGAATGTGTTGAAACTTAACACTCTTTTATAGAGCATCATATAACGTCAATGTGCTAGGCCAATAATTCTTACATGAATTTTGACAGAATTATATCGCCTTTTTGAACGTAGAAATTTCTTTATGTTCCAGAGTTTTGTTCACTATCAAGCACTGAAAAAAGGCGAGCACGCTGCTTTACTTATATCTGTCAATTGTTAAAATTCATAGTGTTTAATATTTGTTCTTTGTGTTTATCAATATCACTGAAACACAAAGAACTTTATTTCACTCTTTTCGTTTATAATAAAAAAACAGCGATATTTTTATAGTAATCATATCATTAAAGCTTCACAGCGTGACTAGGACTTGTAACTTGTTGTGATGGCTGGTGATAAAGTTTCTTGAAAGTTGTACATTATGCTTCAGAAACGCTGCCAATTTTATCTCTTAAAAGCTTTCTATTTTTCGTTATCTTGTAACAATTTAAAAATCCTATTTGCCATGCAGATTAAATAATCGAAAGAGCATTGAAACACGGGGCTGTCGGAGGGAGGGGAGGCATAGTCTCTGTGTATGAAACAGAGTGTTTTGATGTTAGTTTAACGTATCTTACACATAGATCAAAACACGTTCCATGTTGTCACAATATAAAACCATAGAAAAAAGTAACCAGAGAACGAGCATCTGAATATGACTGTCCTATTGTTATCCCTTTCTCTGTCGTCAAAATGAGTAAACCCCAGAAAAAAATAGCCAATTAACGATCATGCTCTATATTTGTCCCCGACAGATAGCGCGGTAACCAAAATGCAGGTTACTAATACCTGCACACCTGTTAAAGCATATGCATGGGTATTCAATTTGAATATGGAAAGATCTCTAAACTGTGATACAAGTAATAGAAAGAGCATCGAGACACGAAGCTATCTGATTTGTACGAGGGCGCGTAGCCCCCGAGTATTAATCAGATTGCGGAGTGTTTTGATGTTATTCCTCTTTTGTATCATAGTCAAACATAAAAGCACGTTCTCTGTTGTCACAATATGAAACCACAGAAAAAAGTAACCAATGAACGAGCATTTGAATATGATATTTCTGCCGCCTTTCCTTTATGTGCCGTCACAATAAGTAAACCCAAGCAAAAATTAGCCAATCAATGGGCATGCTCATGAGTGCGGGTAACCAATACCTGCACACCAGTTAACGCAATGTGCATATATCATATACAATTTACTCTGACACATTTTCAACAGAAATGTCCCAAAACTATGATACAACTATCGTTTACTTATTTTACTCTGTTGGCAATGGGTATAATCATAGTGAATGGAAGTCAAAATACTACTTTGTTTACATTTTGCTACCTTTACGACGCATAACTGTATTTCAGCGCTACTTCTGCAGTTGTTTAACATCTAACATGCTCTAAATCTATTATTAAAACATTGAGACCTATCTGTTGAAAATGTGTCAGAGTTAAATCGTATGCATTTACAACATGCACAGTGTGTTAACAGGAGTGCAGTCAATAGTTACTTGCACTCCAGAGCATGCTCATTGATTGGCTCATTTTGTACTGGGTTTATTAATCGTGATGAAAGGGAAAGCGCTAAAAAGATCATATTCAGATGCTTGTTCATTGGTGTTTCATATTGTGACAACAGGGAACGTGTTTTTATTTTTGCGCCTCTTCGTACAAATCAGATAGCCACGTGTTTCAATGCTCTTTGTATTAATTGACTGACATTCATAAAGAATTATAAGAGTATGGATTTATACGGAATAATGTGCAATATTCTATACTTTTTATAAAATAATGGGTTGTAATACTGTTTACATTTTATTACAGTTTGGCAAATGTTGATCCCACTACATGACAAAAGCCATTCCTGTCTACGACAACTAATCACCATAGCAGCTGGTAATATCATAAGCAATTTAAAACCATAATTGTTACCATTGATACCAGGAACATTTTAAAACCACAAATATGTAAACAAATTAAAACCAAAAATTTATCTTGTCATATCTAAACCAAGTAACGACCATATCCATTGACTGTATCCATATAAACCATGAACATTTTAATACCTGATAACATAAACGATTGAAAAAATATGTCTAGCGATATCTTTAAAAAATTCCAGATTATAAATGGATTCAATGATACCATTAACATTTTAAGACCACAAATATGACCAGTGATAACATAAATAACTGAAGACCACAAATATTTCCAGCGATATCTTGAAACAATTTCAGACCATAAATTAATTCAATGATACCTTGTACAATTTAAAACCACAAACATGTACAGTGATACCTTAAACATTTTCAGAACATTAATATATCCATTGATCCCATAATCGTTTTAAGACCACAAATATGACCAGTGAAAACATAAATAACTGAAGACGACAAATATTTCCAGCGGTATCTTTAACAAGTTTAGACCATAAATTAATTCAATGACACCATGTACAATTTAAGACCACAAATTTAAAATGTACAGTGATATCTTAACTAATTTCAGACCATAAATGTATCAACTGATATCACGAGCATTTTAAGACCATTAATATGATCATAACAATTTATAACCTTAAATTTTAAACGATGAATGTATCCAATGGCATCATTAACAGTTAAGTTTATTAATGTGTCCAATGTGTCACGTTGTATCACAGTGATGAAATAAACTGAAACTTACAAACTTGCATATTAACGGTGTACATTTGTAACTGTGACCATTGATATTATTAAAACTGTTTTAATATCATAAAGAATGTTAGATCAAAAGATAATGTATATGTATTTAATGTGTTTAATAATTACAGGGTACGTCGAAAGTCACAATATTGATGGAACGGGATGTCATTGTTCACATAAGTTTGACCGGGAGCACGTGCACAGTATAGGACGTAAACGTTTTTATTCAATATCTTTTTAACTCTGATATATTAACTAAATCTGTAGTATGTTATGAAGTCTGATAAAATTTTATTTAATTTTTTCATTAGTTATTTAAAGCGTAACTATAACTTTACGTTATCAACGTAATTTTTTTAATTTTTCAGACAACCACGATAACTATTGGACCTGTGTGGTGCATAATTCAAATTGTGAATGTAAGTTTGTGTTCATACATTTCATATAATTTTTTTCTTCCCGTTGAAACTTGCCAACTCGGGTTCCATTTAATATTTATATAAGCTTAAGTTTGTGATGAACTTTTGAACCAGATCACCATAAGCATTAAATAGTTAAACCCCGGCTCTTTGCGCATACTTCTACGGTGTCTTTATCGGGTCATTTATAATGTTGTCCGTCGTGTTGAAGGGTCGACGCAAGACAATGTGAAGTGACACAGAAACAATGCAAAAAATTGTTTCACATTCGTATTGTCGAGCGTCACTTGGCGTTGTCGCATTGTCACTTGGCATTGTCACTTCGCGTTGTCGCATTGTCGCAGTGTAAAAGTCAGAAAAATATCGCGACATTTTATAAAACATCACTTCGTGTTGTCGTTTGTCGTATCGCATTGTCAAGCGTCTTATCGCATTGTCGCGTGTTATGGTCTGTATTTCTGCTAACCCCGACACTTGACAACGCAAAGTGATAATGGGACAACGCGAAGTTACAATGGGACAACGCGAAGTTACAATGCGACAACGCCATGTGACGCTCGACAATACGAATGTGAAGCGACATTTTTTTGCATTGTCGCTGTGTCATTTCACATTGTCTTGCGTCGAGTACGTGAGACCCTTGTACGAATAAAAAAGGCATGAAAGGCAGGAAGGCCCTTTGCTTGGCACCGACAGCCCTTTTAAGGTGTACCCCGTTTCATATTGACTTAATGTTTTCACTTACCGCTGTACAGTGAACTATGTTTGGTTTAAAACTCATATCTTAAGCTATTACTCCGTGGCTATTGCATGGAGGTAAATTATCACCACTTTGTGATTCAAAATTATACCTTTAAAGGCATGACTGGTGACATGTCCAGGGTTTGTATTGGA
The DNA here is from genome assembly GCF_026571515.1 of Ruditapes philippinarum. Taxonomy (NCBI): domain Eukaryota; kingdom Metazoa; phylum Mollusca; class Bivalvia; order Venerida; family Veneridae; genus Ruditapes; species Ruditapes philippinarum. The sequence continues at coordinate 151,588 of NW_026859373.1, read as the reverse complement.
ACGCGAAAGCTGCATTTTAACTAGCATTTTATTAATTTTGGATAAACCCTTAGCAATAATTGTTTTCACAAACAAAAATGCAATTAAATACTCTTTCAATACATATAAATCCATTTGAATCCCGATTTATATATTTGTGTTTATCTGCACTTATATGCAGGACATGTTTCTGTTTTGTTCAGTATATCATGTTAAAGGGCAAAATAAACTTGTCATTGGAAATGCAGCTTTCGAAACATAGTTATTGCATTCTCTTTTAGACACATTCAACTATGATTTTTATGGATTTAATAATGAGCGTACTATATATTCATACGATCTCTATCATTGATATATTTCAGACTTGTTCCATTACTTTTATCTGCGAACAAGCCAGACACATGCAAAGTCTCAATGCCAGTCTAATAGTCACGGTATGTTTAGTTTCATCACAGATTTATGGGGGAACTATTTGCGTTAATGTGTAAGGTAGTGGTCACCAGTGCTTCGATTATATAAATATCAAAAAGTCCCACACTATATTCAGGGGTGTTGTTTTGTTCTACGTGTATTTAATATAATAGACAGTCCAGACAATTTCATGTAAAACAGCAGTTTAAGCATAACAATGATCATATAGAAGAATTTTTTTAAATCGGTTTAGCAGAAGCACTGACTCAAGTTGCATGCAATCAACATCGCTAAAAGTACTCGGCTTTATGTTTTTTACATACAGGAATTTTTTTATCTATTTATTTTATCTGTTGTTGTTTTTGTTCTGTTTTGAGTTTTTGTCGTTAATTGTTTTACTTGAAATAAATCGCTTATAAACCATGCTGTACGTTCTTATATTGCTACTAATGCTGTGATCTATGGCACTATGATTTTCAGTTTGGACACATCTGAGAGACATCAGGGGCCATCTTGGAGTAGATGTTCAGACGGACATTATCCTGCACCTTGCTCGTTTGTATCTATATAATACGATACTCAAATATTTTCAAATTACAGAAACTTCACTGACATGACATGACTGAAAATGAACTATTGAGATCAATGTAGCATTTGATGTAGGTGTAGATTACAAACTTGTGAACAGCGTTACAATGCCTTTCACTCAAACTGGCTCAGGATTGCAACATTGAAAGAAATACGATTTTCATTTTATTTTTGGGTATATTCCTGAATTGAATTTTGCATATAGTTTCGTTTTAATTGCCCCAGCTGATCTATGTAAGAAATTAAAATTATATATTGTGTGCTTATAGATCTCAGCGGAGTTCCTTTAAGTAACACATGTAAACTTTATTATTTAATCATATTAAAAGGTTTTAATTGTCAAATTTAACTATTAAATGTCATTAATTTATCACTTCAAATACCTACAATCCAATTACTTTGATTTCCTTTGAAATATTAGCAATATAATTTATAGTGTGAATCATTGTTAAATAATTTGAACTTATTGTAATGTTATAGATACAGGCTGTACACTGAACACTAACTGCTAACATAAACTAACCCAGCAAAATTTAACTAAAATGATATTAATTTCAAACAAATCTAACCAAAGATAATATTTGAGTTACTCTTGCATAATTTCATTAGTTTTCAAAAACACACCTGTATAACATGTCACTTTCGAAACTAAATGCCCTTAAAACAAAATTCATCAAGTTGAGAAGTACAATGTATATATTCTCAAAATCGTGTGCTGGGTTTGGCCAATATGCATGATATGCAAATGATATTCATCTAATTTTGATAAGGTATGTGGAGTTTTGCTTCATGGTATTTCCCATATTCTCACAATATGCGGTGGGGAGGGGGTGGGGTAACTAAGTTGTTTTGCCGGTTCAGTGTAAATATAAGAAAAAGAAACGAACCATGTCATGATTAATGGTAGTTGCATTTATAGTTTGTTGCATGTGTTAAGATCAATAAAATATTGCTTTTTCTTTCAGAAACATTTTCCAAAGGACATGAAAATGTCTGCACATGCACAAAAGGTTAAAGAAATATTTCGTTTAGTAATTTGCTTTTATATATTAATGTCTTGATGTATGTTTATAAAATTTAGTTAACATCATCTACTCATAATATGGTTTATCTATTCTAATGCAAGTTTTTACTCTTACAAGTAAAGTTCGATATACAAGGGGCACACTTCTGACAGCGGTATTTCTTTTAGTTTTGCCCATTTTTTGTATTTTTATTTATTTATTTTTGTGTTAAAATGGTTATTTAACAGACGAACGTGAACATCGCTTGCGGTTGTTTCTTGTTCATGTTTTATATCAATTATAAGCATTAGCATTACACCTTAATTTGTTGGTACAATGTAATTGAAATTAATTATAAAATATGGAATCTTGCAACACATACAACAGTAAATTTCGAAATTACCACAGAACAACATTTGCTTACACAAGTGTCGACGCTAAAGGCCGAGCCATCAAGCACCGTAACAGTTTCTCTAACCACAAAACCGACAACTCAAGAAAACACTTTTGCGTCAGCAACATCACCATTCGTGCCATCCGCCACCCAACCAGCCAGTGGAACGAGCAAACATAACACTGAACATTTTAATAACCATCAAATCACATCATCTTTTGGTGGCTCAACTGCAACTTCATCACATGCAATTCAAAATCCACAACCAGTGCCGTCTAATATAGATCAATCTTCAACAAATGCATTAAATATAACTACCAATTGTGAGAAGTATCGCTCAATATCAGGAATAGCTGCTTCAGTGTCGGTCTCCCATCCTTTAGCTTACCTTTGTCTGTCTGGTAATCGAACCTCAAACGAAGCCTATGTTTTAGTGAATTGTCAAGTTGGAATCCCTGAAAACTGGAAAGAAGGACCAAACGTAAGATAATATTAAGATCTTCTTAACATTTTATGTGCTTTGTACGATATACTGCATGAAACATGCAATTAGAATACAATAACTCTAGAAGTATCTTTAATATAATACATCACGTTCAATTTATATCCATGCATTGTAATATTGATCAATATTAATATTTTAACAAATGAGAGAAAAACAGAATAAGTGTACATTCGACTCAGCAATGCAATTGTTTTAAGGGTTTTAATAAAGTTTTTGATGACACGTGAAGCAGTTAAAACAGTATTTACTTTATTGCTTGAACTTAATATTGTATTCATTGAATGATTTAATGTGAAGGAAAATGAAGATAGAATTAAATTTAACCGAAAAAGATTGACAGGATTATCCTTTAACGGCTTTAAATACCAAAAAAAGATTTGAATTACAGATTACTAGGATTATTTGTTCACTACATTTGAATGAGAAAAGAGATGAAGATTTGTATTATATTTAATCATTATTAATACCAGGGACATACTTTTTATAACATTCAGGTGATGGCAAACTGTGCATCTATTCCAACCTATACCCCCATAGCAACCTTTAAGACAGAGTATGCCGGCGTTCGTGACCATGAGGGTCTATCCGGAATCTTTCTTGGTTGTACTTATGGCGGTTTCAAGGTGCGTCAGTTAGTTATACAAATGTAGAACATGTTTAAAGGTTTAGCTTGACCAAATTATTTTATTTCTGGTAATGACACATAACCTGTTACCTTGTAAGCAAGTAAAACAATGTTTTTCAAAGTAAATTATACCAAACAAATAGTGTTCAAAGAACGCACTATGCAATTACACAAGTATATTGTATGATACGCACATTTAGATATTCCATCAAATTATAAATTTATATCTAATATAATCTTATCTGATATATCTGATAAGCTTTTAAAAGAAACAACAGAGAGTAGCCAATCCACTACTGTACTAGTTTTTAATGATAAGTGTGTTTTTTATTATTTTATTTTTAATTCTTGAAATAAACCAAACAAAACTCAATATTATATCTAGTTTTTAAAAGGCCAAATACTTTTAAATTATATATAATGAATCAGGTTCATTGGGATGATCAATCAAGTTCTTTTTTTTTTCTTTTACAGATAGCTTTTCAGAATTGTGACACATATGCAACAATTAAGCATATAGAGAGTGCATCAGGGTCTGGGATTGATGATCCGTATAATTATTTTGTTATTGCATAATAAAAAAAAATGTCACGTAAAAAGTTGTTATACAAATAAATGTTCACCATTATTTACATTTTTTTGTTTGACCAATATGAGATCATTCATAAGTTAAGGGTTTGGCTATAAATACTGTAAGCAACCTAGAAAATATTTGGACAAACAACGTTACTTTTAAGAATCGGAACGCACGCACTTTTTGTCCGATTCAAATATGTTTTTAACTCTACTTTTCAGAGAAAAAGTGGGGCAATGCAATGATTGCAATTGCGTTGGTGTTGCTTAATATACTTTGTTAAGTTATCGTTCATGGTCATTTACTTTATTATAGAAAAGTTATTTCTTAGAAAATTGTTTTTTATGCATCTTGATATGTTGTTTTTAACAGGTCATAAGGTCAAGGTCACTGGGACCTTTATGGTCCATTTTCTCCAAAATATATATTAAATCTATCAGTTTCAGATTTGGTACACATGTTCCTTATTAAAATGTGATATACAAATACAATAATAGTTGGTCCTTAAATTACATTTCCTAAAGTTACACTTTGTTTGACCTTTTTGTTCAGATTAATTTCTCAAAAGTAAAAAAGTATGAAATGTATTTCCTTTAAACTTAAAATTCTATCAAAATTTGGACAAGTTATCCTGAAGGTCTTTTTTCAAATATTGTCTCCCTTTTCAATAAATAGATACATTTATTATATACTTATAAATGAAATATTGAGAAATATTGATGAAATAAAATGCGTATTTTCATTTTCCGTATTTTCACTGTAAAAATTTATTTTTCACTGCAGTGAAACATATTTTCCGTATTTTCACTGGTGTTTTGCCGGACTACTTTCTTTTAAATTCTACCAGTACACAAAATTTAAGGGGAAGTTTTTCAAATTTTATCGCAAAAAAGAGAAAAATGTACATAATAAACAGAAAATTCAAGTTTTTTCTATAAATACATGATTTATTTTCATCTTGTGGCATGAAAATTACCATATTTCACTCGTGGCTACTGCCACTCATGAAATATTTATTTTCATACCACTCTATATATTTTTTTAATTTTCTCAAAATCACCACAAGATATTTCACTTCAAACTTGAAATTCATCTCTACTATCAAGGTCTGATAATTTTGATAACCAGCAAAATTATGCCCACATTTCTACTATACTTTATAATATCCAGCACTGAGTGGATCGCACTGTTTATCTTAAAGTATTATAAGTAACTTTGCTGTATAAGTGCTTGTTAACGCGACTTTAGGACGATCATCACGATCTGAAAAAAATATTGGATCGGGGCCATCGAGCAATTTGGCAAATAATGGTTTTATTACGACCGTACTAAGATACTCCAACGTTTAACGCTTCTACTACGATGTAATGCAGACTGTAGCAGACCAGCGGCCGAGTTAACTGCGTTTATCTGACGCTGCCGCTACGACATTCAATATCATACTACGACGCTAAGCAGACCTACAATACTGCCACCGATACCGTTACGGTTGTACCTGTACTACGCTTCTAGTGCGATTTTGGTGATGATCTCTTTACATATTGGGTTTCGACCACAATTTTTCACTTCTTTCCAACCTTTTTTTATGACCTTTACCACGGGGTTTATTACGGGGCATTTTCAATTTTTGCAACTGTAACTGTAAGTTTGCAAAGTTCGAAGTCCCAGCTGATATTGATCGTCAAGTATATAAATGAAGTTGCCAGATGATGATTGGTCAAATATCAGAGCTTTAAAAAACAAACTTCTACCTTCTATGGGTGGTTGGGTTATGGTAGGCCTTCGTAAGATTGTCAGAAACGCAGGGATCGTAGTGGAAACGTAGTAAGAAAGTAGCACTCGATATGTTCTCGACTGTACTACGCCTTATATGCGCTTCTACTACGATCATGAATATCTCTCTACGATGCTTCAGCGCTGTTTGTACAATACCGGCGATTCTTCTACGCTCTTTTTACAACTTTACCCCGATATTTGCTGGCTACTTCCCCGCTAGCTTGTCTGAACATGCTCAAAATAAGTTGTGCGAGGTCGTAGAGTTCCGGACCATGAAGACCTTACCTCGACATACTTCTGAAGACTCTACTACGTTTCTTCCATTTGTCAGGATCGGACACGTTTTCGGCAACTCTTTTAGCGTAGAAGAAACAGCAGTCAATGTGTGAACGGGGGTAATCAACCCTATTTAGACGACATCAAACGCAAAAGTATTTTTTTAGATTTCAAGCTTCCCCTGGCATATCAAAATTTTACAAAGAAACGGAATGAATTTCTGCCACAAAGTAAAGCTATTTCACTTGGAATATTTTAGTTAATAAATAATTTATTTTACTACGATTTTATAGGAAACTAAATCCTTATAAACACCCCCTCTAAATCGTTCATGAAACAAATCAGTACTGAACATTGAGTATTAAGTTAGTTGCTCAAGGAAACAATGACATGGATTAAACTGAATTTTGAAATCACGCGGCTAGCGAGTGCGACTCATTAAATACACGGTCATTCCGCCACTATTATAGAACGTTGGAGTAACTATTTGCATTTGCACAACCTACTACCGCTTCTAAATGAATCGTCGACCTTGATAATGAATTTGTTTACGTTTCTTTAAATTGGACGTGACTTACACAATGTGAAGGCCAAGGAAAGATAATATATTATTGAAGAGGTCGAACAATACGGACTCATAAACAAGTACACCTGTTTTAAATCATGAAAGGCAAAATATATCTGCGTAAGTTCTAATTTTTGCTTCTTTGTTCTTTTTAATTTTATCTTCTTTTGTTAAATAATTTTTGTTGTTTTATGTAATTTATATCATCATTGTCCCAACTCAAGGCACTGCGTAACAATACCTTGTTTTCAGGAGGTATGACAACCAAAATTGATCAAACATTAAAGACTGCAAATCTAAATACTTATGTTTGTGAACATTACATACCTCCATTTTCCTATATCATCTTGTATATCAAGACACGTGAGAATGCGCAAATAACGCGAAAAAGCGAAAGAGAAAATATAACTGTGCAACTTTATGACGGTATTTAAATGAACATGAACAAACACATTTTAAAGTAAATCTAATTGAAAGAAGTGATTGAGCGCATACGGTTTTTTTGAGAGATTATGTATAAATTTAAACTCATTAAAATATTTACAGGAAAGTGTTTGCTTTTCAAGATCGTTCGTGAGACTGATGTCCTAGCTAGCGTGTTGACGTCATAAAACGTACCTGCATCATATTTATCTGCTTCCTTTAGTATTCTATTAAAGTAGTAGTTAGGCGTTAGAGTTTAAATGCGTTATTGTACTTAATTTCGACGAAACACAAAAGTCGCTTTCAAAATCATATGATCCAGCCGGGTCATCATCTTCGCAAATGATCTAAAAAAATGTAAACATATTCCAAGAAATAGTATACTTACCGAATTAAAATGTCATAGCAGTCGTATGCGTGCACTTATTCCTTTTTTTTTTTTTTGATCATCTGTTTGTTTACTACGTGACTCGCTTCGGCTTTGCGCATGTTCATTTTATTGCGTAAATCGATGTATTTACAAAAATGCCGAAATGTACGAAAACTTTAAAAGGACTCCAATAAATGAGATCATGATGTGTAAGTCGACTGATTTTAATGCGATTTTAACACACACCAAAAAGATTTTTTTTAAATATTTTGCCGAAAACATTTTCTCAATTTGCTTGAAGTCTTTGTACAGACGAAAAGATATCTTTTCGTCTTTTGTAAAAAATTGTCTTTTTGAAAAAAATTCGCCTAGACAAAAAACTGCAAGCATTTTCAGAAAAGTGACTAAGATTGACAAGAAATGGTCTAGTTTTTTGTGAATAAAATTAATTGATTTGTTTTAAAACATCTGATCAAATCGAACAAGAACAGTCGTTTTACACCTGATTATCGCACTAAATGGAGGCCTTTTAGCCTTTCCTTAAAAATGGCATTTATTCAGTTTTGACGAAAAGTCATAAGTTGCTGTATCATGTAGCCACTTACGGTATTTTTCTAATTGTTTTACGAATAAATGTATATGCACATGCCAAACATTTATCATACCACATTGAAATGAAAGTATAAAAGAAATAGAGCTATTTTTTTTATTTTAGTGTTGTGTGGAACTACAACAATTTTTCATCTGATTTCGGCATTTCTACTTGACCGTAAGCTACATTTACATTTCATTGCTATGGAGTTATTGTCTATAAATCGCATACATTTTATTAAAATTAATTCGATCTTTATTTTAATATTTGTTGATGAGGATGCGATATCAAACGTGTTTTTGAACATTACAAGAGAATCAAATTGCCTTGTACAATTTATCTGTTTGTTGTAAAATAATGTATTATTGCTTTTTGAAAATGTGGAAATAAAAAAAAGAACTGATATATTTTATCATTGTTAAATTAGATGTTCAATGTTTATTTCAACAGAACAACCATGCGAAAAACTTCCAGAATACCTAAGTGAGTTTCCATTTTCATAATAAATGGCTATATAGGAGGATTTTATATGTCTTGAATAGTTTAATTCTCAATTTAACCACTTTATATTTTATTGTTGGATACTGTTTAAGCCGATGCTTCGGGAGAGAGGATGAGTGTAGGCGGCTTTCACTTATCACGCAAACAAAACCTTCAACATTTTTCAATTTTGTCGATTAGGATGTTTTATAGGGATTCATATTTTCTTTATTAGATCGACATGTCTTCACGTGCAAGGAAATATTCTTAATGCTCAATATAAATAATTTTCTCTTGTCAAAGATTTTGCATTCCATTAAGTAATTGTTATTTAAACCTATCGGGTTTTTGTTACCAAAATTGACAAAATTAATACTGTGGCAACCGTATCATTAAAGATTTATTTGCAATGATTGTTTATGTGAACGAATTCAACAAAATTGCTTATCAAAAATATGTTTGTCATCAAACAATGACTTTTATTTTGGAACATGACTGTGTTGATCGGTTGGTCGATTGTTTGATTGATTGATTTCGGAACATAATCTAGAAATGTTATTGATTGATTGACTGACTGATTGATTGATTGATTTTCAGGTTTACGGAAAGCAATCAGCAGTCAACCGTGTTTAAGCAACACACAAAGTAAGTTCATGATTAAATGTTTAGAAATAATTGTAATCTGTACAGAGGGTGAATACAAAGTCAAACAAAAGAAAATAAAACTGGCTTTGCTAGAACTTTATAAAGGAAACACAATTTTAAAGATTAAAATGATACAGAGTAAACGTTGTTTAAAAGTAAAAAAAAAGAAAAGATTTTGATATGAATATTTTAAAACATACAAATTTCAATTAACTTTGTGAGTAATTGCGCATGATAAAAACAAATTTATACGGAAAAAAAAACGCTCGTATACGTAAATGTAAACGTCACACATTCTTTGTTTGTTTCAGTTTGGTCAATGATAGAGCCTATTGCAAAACACCAACTGCCTTGTCTGCATCGAGCAATAGCAGATATAAATGGTGCGAATTTCATACTTTATAATTATGATAATCAACGATAACACATTCGAAATATTGTGAAGTCTTATCTCAAAAATGTGAAGATTATCGGACTTTTTTAATGGCTTTTTTTTCTCTTGAAAAAAACAACAATGGAATGTTAAGAAACATTTTGGGTTTTTTATGAATGATCTATTCTTAAGACTGAGAAAAAGACATCTTGCATTGTAAATTTTCATCTTTTGATTGCGCTTTGAGACACCCCGACACTGTTAAGGTCTAATGGCGATTGTTTTAAGTACACTCGTGAATATAGACTTCGGGTGACCTTCCATGAAATTATTGATCGGATCTTAAAAGCAACTTCTGCATTTGTAATGAACACCTGAGTTATTTGCATTATGTGTTTAACAACGCTTTTGTTATGGTTAAGAGCATGTGAAATTTTCGTTCCAATAAATGAGACGCGCCATAACAAAACCAACATTATAGGGTTTTCAAGCGAACAACATGGATCCTGATCAGACTGCGCGGATGCGCAAACGCAAACGCATCATTTTAGTTTTGTCATGGCGCGGCCCAAATATTTTAACAGGGCACTCTTTAGTTGTCATGTATTATATGTTTCACGAGTACTTTTTCAACAGTTGTAATTGCGTGCATCTTTGAAAAGTTTATTACCTTTTCCTTCTCAATGTTTGACAGTAATATCTATTAATTTATATTGTGTATGTTATTTCAGAAACCTACATTACAGTTAGACATAATTAATTTGAAGTTTAGAAAATATGTATATAAAATACGCTTATTTTTAGCTGAAGTTTTTGGTATGGATGATCATGGGGAACATTGTCAATGCAATGGCAGCTTTCAGAAGACAATCATCACTATAATACGTAAGATGAATGTTATACTAGTATCAAAAGGAGTTAATTAACTTAATATTAAAATATCACATTTAAAGTACAGGCTACTTAGCATTTGCCAGTACTAATAAATAAACATGTATACCCATACCCTGTAACATTATGATGATGACGATGATGATGATAGAAATGTTCAATGATTTATTATATTCCAGTCAGAAAATGAAGTAGACGATATTGACATAGCAAATTTTTATCAGTAACACCAAGCAAAAGAAATAAATAATTAGCAAATAGTCAATGAAAACAAAAAACTTTAAAAAAAAAAAAAAACACTTTATAATAGCCCCATTCTTTTTTGCCCATGTGCTTTTCCAGATTTTGCCCTGTTTCATTTAGGCGGCATTATATAGTTGGTCATTTTTATTGCTTCGTTCCGGTAACGTGTCTGTCCGTTGTTTATTTGTTAATTTTTCATATTCATATTTAATTCATTACAGTTTGTTTTGAACAAGGTATACGGTTATGAGATATGGATAAATTATATGAATAATATGAAAAATAGGTTTATTTTAATACCCGAAACATGCAAATTTTTACACTTTACTTGAAACATTGTTTTAACTTCCATGTTTTTATTTTTTGTTTTTTTTTTCAACAGGAATTTATGTAAAACGTAAATGATACAAAATACATTTGATTGTTTGTTAAGGTTTCTTCTTTTATCCTCATATTCTATCGGTTTTGCCCATTCGATTACGTTTCTTCTTTCTGTTACGTTGTATTGAAAAGTTGTTTTTTTTCTTTCGTTTTTGTCCTCTTTACATATCATTTTGTTCAAATGAGATATATTATTTCTAACACCAGCTGGTCTAGCAGATCACAATGGGGAATGTATTAGATGGAGTCCTGATTGTTATTGTAAGTTTATTTTATTTTTGTTTAAAAAATAATTATGCATAATTTTGCTTTACTTTTAATAAAACACTTATCATAAATGGCTTGAACTAAATGGTAGCTAGATCTAAATATAAAAATTATAAACTTCAAACTTAACATTATACTCAGCAGATTTTCAACAACATTGGGGCTCTGTCAGTGATAGATGTTTTGAAAACTTACCATTTTGAGCTTGCTAAATAGGTAGAGCTATTGCACTCAACCACGCGTCACGCTTTAGATACATTTTTTGCGTACAAGTTGTTATTTCCAAAACTACTAAATGGTATTGGTTGAAACCTCACATTCTTAATTGAAAGCGTTACAGGGGTCAAGATCTAAGTTTTATAACTCATATTGGACTGTAACAGAACTTTGGCATTTTTTAAATTAATTCTTTATTATCCAGGTTCTTGTTCAAGAAAAGTCGTGCACGTTGTCTTTTTATCATAATTGTGCTGTTGATACCTGTACTTAATGACCGCAATGTTTCACCGGTTATAAAGCTTTTTGCGAGCTTACATATTCAAATATTTTTCGAGCAGACGATGATCTTATGGCTGGGCAAATGGTAACGAAAAATTGCATTTAATTTGTTCCAGATCTGTTCGATTATTTCTACGTTATGTATGAACAAAGGGAACATAAATCACCGTGTCGCACACACCATCATGGTAAAGTCTGACATTATTATATCAGTTATAACTATTTAGTTTTCTTGAAAAAAAAAATTAATCAGATATGGACCATGAATAAGGTATACATGTATAAATGTATTTCAATAAAATAATGGTTAATAACAGTAAAGATACAAATATATTACACTGTTTGTAAATCGATTTATTCTGAATATTTAAATGCAAAGGAAATGAAAGAATTCAAAGGACAAATAATCAAATGAGGTCGCCTTGATTAAAATAATTAAGCTTTATTTACAACAAAACAGAAAAAATATTGCAACGTTTTTTTTTTTTGGGGGGGGGGAGGGGGTGTTGTTTTTTTTAAATTTAATTTCTTGTGTCTACTCGATAAATTATGAAAAATGGAAACGAATCAATGACTTTATCCCTAATGTACTTATAACATCGTTCCCCCCACACACACACACAATAACAAAACTGTTGTCCCTATGATCAAATTTCTTCAAGGCATCTATAGTTTTTTTTAAACATTATGAGATTGTATTAATTTTTCATAGACTATATTAAAATTTCATGGACTGTTTTAATTTTTCATAGACTGTGGTCAATTATCATAGACTGTGTACATTTTTCAAAGACTGTGTTCATTTTCATAGTCCCTATTAATTTTTCAGAGACTGTATTCATTTTTCATAGACTCTATTAATTTTTCATTCTTTTACAAGTTTGGAGACATTTGAATGGTATACCGGATTTTAGACTGAACCTACAACACTATCTGATACAACATCTAAATCGTAAGCTTCTGTATACTTATTCATTTACTATTTATCTTATTGACATACTGCATTAAGTTATGATGTATATTAAGAAAGTGCTTTAATGTCATTAATTAAGTGCTGAAGATTTGAAGTTTTAGTTATTTCTGTTTAGATATATTAATCATTTATATACATCACTTTAAATTAAACTTTCTCAGAGAGATATTTCATATTAATATGTAGTAAAATGTTTGGCTGCAATGTCCATTGGTCGACTATTGAGCTTCATCCCAATGGTTAAGCTTTGCATTTTTGCATCAATTACCACGTTTCGAATATTTTACAACAATGACAGTATAGAGCTTTCTCTCGGCATCTCCGCAATTGGAGTTTCGTTTTATGTGATTCAATTTGGCTGACAATCAACTGGGTTTTTTTAAAGACCGAATACCGAGTTTTGTTCCCATAACAAAATTCCGAATTCATTAACTTTTATAACTATGATCAAGTTTTGATCTTTTAAGTCGCACAATGAGAAATGCTTGAAATGACTTATATATTCAGGTACTTCCTTTACTTTGGTCAAGCATACATGATGATTATTATTATTACCCCTTCACTTAAAAGCGAGTCAATAATTTACTCTTGAATTAATATAGCATTCGATGTATCTAAAATTGATTTCTTTCAATTATTAAATAAGTAATTTGTATTTATTTTCAACAGAAACATATTCAGCGGGGCGTCAGGATACATGTGCTTGCAAAGTATGTGACTAATAATGTACTTTAATAAGTTAAGTTTGTTTGTTGCCGAGTTGCTAATGTCGTTAACTTAGAACTACTTGTCCCTCACCTCTGTTGGTTCTAATCTTGTCAGGTACTTTGGATTCTTTCATGTGAGGAAGATTTCCAGCTAGTGCTTCTACTCAGGTGCCCGTTCGTGCCTAAAATAATACAAGAATGGGCACCTAAAGTTTACCTGCTTGCTGATATTGTAATGATTTAGACCTTTATTCAAGTGACTTTGAACTTCATTGAATAATCCTTAAGGTGGCTCTATATTATTTTATGTTTTGTTGTTGTTTTTTATTCAGGAAACTGTATGTGGGTGTTTTATCACCTTCAGTGATAGTTATAGTTGAATCTGTTTTTCAGGACAATCGTCTAACAACAAAAGTTTCATCAACACCTGCATCTACTACTTTGATGACATCAACAACGCTAAAGACATCCACTGTAAAGACATCACCTTCCACAGATCTTATATTCACGACTACTTTACCCAGAAGTTCTTCAGATACAGCTACTCCTTTAGTTACCACAAAAGGTATATAAGCATTTGTTTCAACTAATCTAAACATCTTAAGCTTCTAAAATCGATGCGTGTCGTTGTTGGCGTCGTCGTTGCCGTCGTGCCAATACTTACAGATTACCCATTATTCAAACATTAAAGAAATTCTTGTATGACTTTAAATACTTGCTTATCTTGACAAGGTGCAGGTGTTTGGAATTATGCCCAATTTTAACTTACAATTTTTGTCAAATATTGTGATTTGAACAGACGAGCATTCATACCGCATGCGTGGCTCTTATTATATTTTTATGTCACCTGTTTCGATTACAATGTAGCCTATTTCTCAGTTTGAGGGTATCAACACAAAACTTAAATATTTACAATTATCATGAAAAGATGTCATTGTAAGCTAAGGGACATAATCCTGAGCGCAATATTTTAGGAGGTTTGCTCTTTTTTTACTGTGGAATACTTTTTTTGCTATATTAGACGAGCCACAATATTGCATGCTGTGCTCTTGTTATATCACCATAAGTTAATTTTTATATTATCACAAGCATATAACAGATTTCTTTCCAATTTTTTTAAAAATTCTGATTCAGCAATGTTTTGAGGAAGTTCCCTCACATGAATCCGCGTTGAGTAATCCGTTACAACTCTAGGTAGCATGGAAAGCATGCACCCCAATATTTTCTTGTTTTTTGAAATGGTACAATCACATGTCACATGAGAGAAGCAAAATTATGAAGGATGTAGGGATGCTGTAGCAAGGTGCCACCTTCTGCAAGGTTGGTGCGACGCTTGGTGTGCACCACACCGTCATCACCAGAACATGGGAGAAATACCAGCTACATGGTACACTCACCAGGAGGACTGCTGGAGGCGTTAAAGGGTCACAACAACAGCTCAGGATCGGTTTTGGTCGTTCATTCAGGCACGTCCTGCAAGGTTTGTGGCAGTGACATCTCTTCCAAATGACTTGCTTATGCTGCGGGGTCTGTGTTTCCATGCATACGGTACTTACAAGGCTGCATGTAGGTAATTTGAGGTCGAGAAGACCTTGCATACTATCCCCTTGACGCGTAGATATCACCAGGCCCGTTTGGAATGGACCATGCAACAGTAGAGACACGTTCCGTTCACTGATGAATCCAGGTTCTGTCTAGACTTCACAATTAGGCGTGCTAGAGTCTGGAGAAGACGAGGTGAACGGTTTCAGGCTGCAAATATTGCTGAGCATGACTGCCACGGAGATGGGTCAGTTTTGGTGTGGAATGGTATCAGCTGGGATTGACGAATCGGCCTGATTGTGCTTAGTAGAGGTACATTGACAAGTCAGCGATACAAAGACAACATCCTAGACAACCAAATTAGGCTGTTTGCTTGAACAGTCGGCGATCAGTTTATAAACTGGACAATAATGATCACCCCAAAGGGGGGTCCAGGACCACCTAAAGAGGGAGTCTATTGAGCGCATTGACTGGCCAGCTCGCACACCTGACTTAAATCCAATATAACACATGTGGAATGAGCTGCAGGTTAGAATTTCAGCTTGTCAGCTGCAACCCAGAACCATCCAGGAGCTTGAAGCCATGTTGGTCAACGAATGGGCAGCCATACCCGTTAGAACGACCAGAAACCTAATAAGGAGTATGAGAAGGTGCTGCCAATCTGTCATTGATAGACACGAGCCACACACACGGTATTAAGTCTAATACTGTAAACAAAATAAAACATTTTAAAGATATACTACTATAAATATATTCGACTTCTTTTAAAGTAGATATGTTATGTTTTTAACTCTACACACTATAGGTGGTCACAATATGAAAATATAGTGTCATTAAAAAAACTGGCAGTTTTTTTAAGAAAAGACCAACTTAACTTGACCCGTAATAGGGAATTCAGCTTTCCATACATAGTTGATTCATTATTTTATTCAAATTAAACATATTCAGTAAGAATTTCATGGATTTCGTACGGAAGAGCATTAGTGCCAGGTGTATGTTTTTTATTAACTCGAAATTTCGAGTTATTAACATTACAAGAATGGCCAAAGTTATTAGTTAGATGGTATAAGATATAATAGGCAGTGCCTTTGAACGATGGAGATGGAGAAACGGGTGCCTGGACAAAAACTATTGAAATTTAACTTAAACTTAGTAATGGCATGTACACACCCGACCTAAAAAAAAACAAGGCTTCCTTTAATTTGTACGTTCAGGCGTTCTTCAGACGTTGTATTGTATCCCATCTGTTCGAACATATCTTTTCACTAATCATATTCTTCTCATCCCTGTAAAAAACCGATCCTATACTTCACGTGTGGGACATCTGAGGAAAGTATCGCGGCGTGGCCAAAATAGGGCGTGCTGAGGCCTTTGTCAAAATTGTTGGACTGACTATATTTCTTGTAAAATCGGATGCTTTTATATTATTCCCAACATAAATATAACAACAAGTATCACTTTTATCAACTTTTATCAACACAATATCAAAGTATTAGTAAATAATGAATAATATTACAAAAACATTATTAGTATAAAGAAACGTGACAGACTAACTGGCGTATACACGCCATTTAAAACTTATTTAACACATGATATTGCACAGTTTACAATAGGGTGGGTTTTGGACTTGTTGTTTCTCCACATGATGGTTGTATGTGTGCTTAAGAAAAAGAAACACCCGGTTAACACAGAAATGTGGAAAGTGTGATTTTACAACCCCCCCCCCCCCCCCGCTCCACAAAAAAGCGAAGGATATGTTCAGTATGTGTGGACAATTTGACCCTATAAAATTATTCTGTTAAATAAATGTTAAAGGTGCTCTGTCAATGTGCAACAGCTACACACGAAAGAAAATATCTTGAATTAAATCCTTGCTTTCACCGGCAAGCAATGAAAGTCGTGCAATGTTAGTCGAAATTTCGAGTTAGTAAGCCGAAATTTCGAGTTAATAAGTCGAAATTTCGAGTTAATAAGTCGAAATTTCGAGTTAGTAAGTCGAAATTTCGAGATAAGTAACTCGAAATTTCGAGTTAGTAAGTCGAAATTTCGAGTTAATAAGTCGAAATTTCGAGTTAGTAAGTCGAAATTTCGAGTTAGTAACTCGAAATTTCGAGATAAGTAACTCGAAATTTCGAGTTAGTAAGTCGAAATTTCGAGTTAGTAACTCGAAATTTCGAGTTAGTAACTCGAAATTTCGAGATAAGTAACTCGAAATTTCGAGTTAGTAAGTCGAAATTTCGAGTTAGTAACTCGAAATTTCGAGTTAATAAAAAACATACACCTGGCACTAATGCTCTTCCGTAATTTCGATACATTTCTAAGATAAAAAATATTCTACCTAAAGATGTGCATAGTATATCTTTAACAAATTTGGAAAACACGCTGCATGTTCTGAAATCTTCAAAGAGGGGGTCATCCTCTTCTCTAGCACAAAATCAGTGTAAAACACATTTATAGGGTTAAATTCGTCCTTCAGTTGAATTGATAAAACAGTAAATCAACATTTAAAACCTTTTGTACGGCGTTAATAAAATTATCCCAAAAAATATTCACACTCAAACATATGGTGCTTAGCAAAAGTTGAGTAGTATATATCATGGTATGTACAACATATCTGTTTGTATCTTGAAACAATAAAATAATTGACTATTTATATCAATTACTTATTACTTATTGATTACTTATGTTACATGAATAATTAACAATTTCACATCACTGTTTACAGCTAAATAAGAAGCATTTTGGGCACAAAGATTCTAGAAAGGGAAGATCTCTTAAGACGAATAGCAAATAAATGCAAATAGTTGAAATAGAGATGTAACAAGACTATAAGCGAAAGTTGAAAATGCAACATCTTTCACGTGTCTTTAAATATTTGCATAATTAGCAGTATTCCTCAACACTAAACCTACTGGAATTTACGTGTTCATACTTTGCGTTCACTTATCAATTGTGCAAAGTTTGTTCACGTATTTGAGTCTCTACTTCAAAGAACTCTTTATCTTGTTCTTCCTGATGTTCAGCATGACTCTGTGCACTAAGTTGACATGTGCTTAATAACTGCTTGACTTATCATTACAACGAAGACACATTATCAGCTAAAATACATTTTTGACTTTTTTATTTACATCAGGAGTTGTTTTGTTAAATATTGATTATAACTTTGTTCGTTTTAAAGACGTTTTCGTCAAATAAATATTTTCACTAGAACGTTTCTTTGAAACAAATTGATAAATAATTGGGGATCACAAGCGAGCTTTTTGTTCTTTAATTCATAATTTGGGTTTTTATTTTCTTTCTGGGCCTTGTAAAAATGTGCAGAACTACAATCAACGTCTTAAATTAAATGGATTTGTTTTTGCCTTGAAAATTGAGATAATTTGTTTTGATAAATGAATATACATTTTCGGACTAATTTATTTGTATTTCAGCTTTTCCAGCATGCATGAAGTATGAGGTTATTTCTGATGTCGCAAGCTCAAAATACGAATCCAATTCAGATGCCCGACAATGTCCTTCAGGCAACAAAACTTCACACGAGGCTCTTGTAATAGCTAACTGTAATACTGGACCAACAAATACTTGGACGAAGGGCGCAAATGTAAGTAATTGAATGTAGTGAGGACATTAGTTTGTCTTAAAGCATACTTACTTTTTGTATTCTCTCTAAAAATATTAATACGGATTTTACGAAATATCATTAAGGGAATAGAATACTGCAGAATGGAATACACCCTTCACTCGCAAAATATCTTAAATAGACTAGTCCATCTTTCAATCTTGATTAAACCATTCAAAAGTTAAGAGGGTAAACTAAAACAAGTACTGATTGAATAGAGCATTGGTGCAATCTGTCATAGTCTGCACTGGTTCCGTCTGTATATTTCCTTTCTGGCAACAAACTATGGATTCAAAAGGTCAATTGCGAAACCCCAAAAATAATTCAACAGCTTTATACATGTAATTAAATTTGAAAGGCAAAGTTTGCTTCATGAATCTTACATTTAAAAGAAAAAACAAAGCGTCAAATCTGTTACGTTTTTATACAGGTGATGTCTGTATGTTCATCGCTTCCCTCCTACACACCAGTTGCTTCAATATCCAGTGGAAATACAGGACTAAATTGGGACAGATCAGGAATATTCATAAGTTGTTTAGGCAACGGATTTAAGGTGAATATGTCATAATTTTGATCTAATTTAATGATTGTATTGAAGATTAGTTTGCTGATTTTTTAGTGAGAAACACAAATGTGTAGTATTTGTCTCTAAATCAGGTTTAACCCTTTCACTGCCATAGGGACGGCTTAAGCCGTCCCTGTTATTTTCGGCGTATTTGCCATATGGACGGCTTTAGCCGTTTCTATAATAATAATAGTAATAATAATAAATTATTAATAATAATAAAAAAATTATAATAAATATAAAGAAAATTATACCATCGACAATAATTATTATTATACTAACAGATTTGGAAACATATATAATTATTATAATACATATAACAAATGATAATAATTATATTAATTAATAATATAGTAATTACTTACAAAATCCTTTGGCAAATAGGTGAACAATAAAACAATAACCCTCTGGCAGCGAAAGGGTTAAGATGTTATTAGTAAACTTTTTGACTTTCAGTTTATCCGCCAATTTTCGTGAAAATTCGGTTTCATCCGCTAACAACCATTCGTTGTATTTCGCACATATCCATCAATAACTTTAGGGCCTTACTAAATACAAATAAATATGATTTATCTCTTACCAGGCAGTTATTATAAAGATACAACGCAGTGGTAATTTGTGAACTTTCAGTGTATTAGTTAATTTCGGTGAACATTCGGTATAAATCGCCAATTAACGTAATCGTTTGGTCAATTCGTGTATTTCCTTTAGCATTCGTTACGTTTCTTTCAGAATCTTCGGAATTACCAGTATCAAAAATATTTTGTCAACATGTTGCTTATGTTGTACATTAAAACTGTAACATATTTACTAATTTTAACAAACTTAGGAGATTTTCAATCTTTTTCGAATGTCAATAACTCGAAATATTTTTACGTCGAGTATTTGTATCGAAAACACAACTGCATCATTATCTTCATTGCTTTGGAATGTTACTATTTATTTTTTAAAAAAAATAATGACAAAAAACAGACTTGTTTACTGAGAAACAACTAGCTAAGCTTCTCATGTCTTTGTATTTTACAGGTCTTAGTCACTTAATATTGCTTAGAATTAAATACAATCATTATAAATTATCAAGAATACAAAACTAAGACAAAACGGTGATTTCAAAGAATTACAATCGAAATATTCTAAAGTCATTCGGGTATCTTAAAGTATTGGATACAAAATGATTGTCTTTCATTACAGATAGCTTATCAAGACTGCGATACGACGCCGACTTTAGCTCACATTATTAGTGGGAATGGAACCGGAGTACGCGATCCATACAATTATTTTGTCATTTTGAATTAGACCAAACATTCATGTTATGTCGGATTAAAAACATCGCTTACAGGCTTCTATCACTTTCTGTTTTACTTTTGTATCGTTTTGCCTAATCTCACCGGAACGAAACAATATACAAATATTCTTTGTCAGCCAAATTGCCAAAATTTATGTATCCATACAGATCTACAACCAGTTTAAATCATTTTTTTTTTGGGTATGTGTGTGTTATTTATGATATTAATCGCAATAGATAAGTTGCTAGAAAAAAAAACATGTACGCGGCCAAGGTCGGATTAGCATTCGTCAGACTGAATATTTGCTGCATGCAGGTTTTGCTGATTCTGGCCAGTTAAGTCCAGTAACTGTACATGAAATATATTTTCAAAATTCATCTTCCAAATATTTTTTCCTTTTTTCTGGCCATGCATCGGCAGCTTCCTGTGTGTTCATAATGGCTTGGTCTATATCATCCAGTACATAGTTAACATAGATATACTTATTATTAAGATGGGTGTTTTCGTTTAATTTCTTAAAGTGGCATTATGCTTATTTTTTCGCTGTTGGTTTGAATTAGTAATATTTACAAGAGACGCACTATTATATGGTGATTTACTAATAAATGAAAAAGAAAAATATTTAGGAATAAAAACAAAAAATACCTAAATTATAAAAAAGAGACCCGCGTTTTTAGAAAAATGAATGTTACAGATATATTCCGAACGATAGTTATAGAAATATCCGAGGGTTTCGTAGATTATTGATTATATTCCATAATAAAATATAAAAATTGAACACACACAACTGTGGCAAAATGTTAAGTTATTTTGACTATGTGCACACACCATTTTCACTTGGATTGACATAATGCCATTTTAATCATGGGAAAATTCTTGTGTACTACGTTAGACAAACCATTAAAGTGCTTTCTTACTTTTTCATAATAATTATAATGACAAATTGATGTACCGATCATCCCTTTTTTAAAATGAACAAAATCTGTTACTGTAAAATATATAATACACCAATCTGAAGCCTTATATGAGAAAGTTGAAAAATAAGTCACTCTAAGAGAGTTTCTGGAAAGAAAAGTACAAGTTGTCTTCACGTGGCGACTTAAGCAATATATCCCCAGGATAATTTCTGTGAAAAAAAATTATATTTTAGGCAAAATGTCGGGATATGTACAGAGTAAATAACCTTAATCAAATCCAAATAATTCATATCTTTCGTTCATTTCAACATTGTATATATTGAATGCATGTATATCATGTACTGTGTATGATCATGAATAAAACATGTTGAAACTAAACAAACCCAGAGCGACCTTGATATTTGATGTTAGGCCGCATGATATTGACTGCATGTGCCAAAACAGGTACAATCATGAGATGCCTAATTGCATAATTGTAGATTATAGTATTTTTAAGTTCATGGGATATCTCTAACACATTTTAAATATTGATTGATTTTGACAATTATTGTACTTATTTATCTGAACATTCTTTAAAAGAGAATTAAACAGGTAGTTAGAAATCG
Organism: Ruditapes philippinarum; assembly: GCF_026571515.1. NCBI lineage: Eukaryota > Metazoa > Mollusca > Bivalvia > Venerida > Veneridae > Ruditapes > Ruditapes philippinarum. The sequence continues at coordinate 129,514 of NW_026859373.1, read as the reverse complement.
TTTTTTTTTAATCCGAAATAGTTTGAAAATGCTAAATCTCCAAATCCTCCCTGCCCCCACGCCCCCACCCCTGTAGCACATGCTGAAGCAGTATTCAATCTCGTAAACTAGAAGAACACCTATAGCAAACAGTGCCTGCTTAGCACAAGGATTTATTACATAAATTTGAATAGGGCAACATTTTACAGCAACCATGACTTGATACGTGCCTTTGAGAATTTATTTTCTGGAAAAGTGATGAGTTTTTAATGGAAAGCGACCTTGAGAAATGGTTAATAAGTAGTCAGTAGTAAATATTTTAAGTATTAGTCAACTGAGACATTAATCACTTACTTTAAATTGATAATAAAATAATGAATTGTTACAGAGATTAACAGGCCCGTGCCTTTCCATTCATTTTACCTTATATATTTTACTGTAACAACACATGTTCGCTAATATAAGTATAATAACATCCAAGGAAAAATTAATGCCACAAAAATCTATTTTAGGGGAACATTTTAACAGTTATTTTGCATGAGGAAGTCACCAAATATTAGAAAGCCACTGAGAAATATTTTAACGTTGCATGATACTTGATTAAGCCTTAACGTGGCTTATACGGTGTGAAAGTCAATGAAAGATAACACTTATTTGTAGAGGTCAATATATTAGGACATATGTTCGAGATATTCCTTTTAGAATCATGGAGTACAAGATATACTTTCGTGAGTGTTCTATTGTGCTGTTCTTTATTTCTAATTGTTGTTGTTTTTTGTTGTTTTGTTTTTAGAAAAAGACCATTTAAGTGATAGCAATATATAATAACGACACACATCATTGATTACTTACTAATTAAGACTCTTAATAATCATGTCTTATCTTAAATAAATTGAGTTTCTTTTTTACAAAAAAAAAATATATATTTGGATATTTTAACCAAAGCTTATATAGGCATTTTTTTACCGTAAACCTACTGAGTTCGTGTGTTGTCAGTTCTATACTAGGGCCAATGACTTATCACTTCCAGTTCAAATATATCAGGGTGGGTGATCACGTGAAATTTGTTACGGTAATATTGGGTCAATTCTACATATATTACAAAAGTAGCTTCCCTGAGGCTGACTTACACCGTCGTCTAACTTCAGATAAGAACTGTCTAATAGGCCTTAATCCTAGGGTTCTGTGAGCTTTTCTGTGTTCCCTGAGGCTTTTGGTTAGCTAAAGATAATAACCCTCTAAGAGGCCCAATAGTGTGGATTGTGTGACCCTTACTGTGTTCCCTTTTCATGTATGCTTTCAGAAATTTGTTACACCACTTTACTTCAAATTGTCATCAATATATTGCCGCGTAGGAAAGTCATTGGTGTAGCCATTAGCGGCCGTAAACAAATGTCACCTGATCACCCAATTGCGTTAACATTATGCCTCCATTTGCCCCATATCATACATTACAAGTTTCAGCAGGCAAAAAAAATGCCAATGTCATTTATACAGGTTTGACGAAAAGTCAAATGTTGCTATAGCAACTATGCTAAAATGTATAAAGGCATAGTGGTTGATTTACTTCTTTATTGTCGTTTTACTGACAATGTGATTTGCATATGACTACATTATATTGTATCAGACAGCAGTTTTAGGAGATAAACAATGTGTATACATATAATTTACAAATAGAATAATTGGAATCATAGATCAACTTGAGAGTGAAATCAGTGTTAACTGTTTTGTCTTATTTCAGTGCTCTTTGGAACTGCGGCATTTCTTCATCAGATTTCGGCATTTTTGTGGTTTTTCCGTAAGCTTCTTCACATTGTTTTTTCATATAGTCGTGGTTTAAATATATTTAAAGTTTATCGTATATTAGCAGTTTCCCGTAAGAAATTTATATATGAATCATTTGACTTTGTAAATAATGTTTTTCTATACCAGAAGTCGATCAGAAGGTATTAAGGAATTTATATACGATATATGTGTACATTTTAGAATTGCAATGTTACCTTGTATATTGTACTCGTAGTTGAATTATTTTTGCGATCATTGATTTTTTTCTCAAATTTTACCATTTGTTATAACCTTTAGAATAATATGAAAATAAAAGGAACACATGGACGTCTATCTAAACATTCGATTTAAACATGTTATATTTCAGCCAAACCTACACAAAGTCCAGCATGCGAAATGGTTCCGGAATATTTAAGTGAGTATCATATAAGATTTTATGAAAGGGTTAGATGCAAATTATGAACCTATACATGTTTTAATGTTCCTGAGTGAATGTGTAGCCAAAAGTATTTGTAGTTCAAATGACACTGTTTTTATACCCCGGACATACAGTCTGTCCGTGTGAGGTTAACATAAAACCGGCAAGTTTGATTTATATTTATCTTTAGTCTTACCTGTACCAGTGGCTACTTACTCATTAATTCAAAAAACATGATATAACCTGGTTGCTTAACTGTACCATCCCTTGTTGTCACTTCGAAAATAGGGCCTGGTATGGTTAATTTATTCTGCCAAGTTGTATTTATCTTAAATTCTTTTTAAATTTTAAATTACTTCATGTATTTAATGATGCCATCCATGTTTGATAGATAAATACCTTTAAGGGTCCTCTTTTTGTGGAGTTAGAGGTAACTGGTGTATTTCTTTTTTTCAAATATTGCTCACACATCGTGTTATTTTAATGGACGCATAATATGTACACAATTGTTTATACAGCCTTTGCCGGCGGGGGATATAGAAAAAGTCCATCCTTCCGTCCGTCCTTCCATCTCACATTTTTTCCGGAGCATAGCTCAAAAGTATTTGAGGTATCAACTTGAAACTTCATAGGTGGATAAATCGTATTAAGGAGGTGTGCAATGCACAAGAATAATAATTCTTTTCTGCATAATTTTTCAGTTATTGCCCTTTGTTATCTTTTAAACTTAATTTTTGTCCAGACATAACTCAAAAAGCCTTTGAGGTATCAATATGAAACTAAATAGGTGGATAGATCTCACTCAGGAAGTGTGCAGTACACAAGAGTGATAACTCTACCCTTCATTTTAGTTAATGCCCTTTGTTATTTTTCACCTGAGTGGAGCATAACTCAAGTCTTTGAGATGTCAACATGCAACTTCATAGGTATTTTTATCTTATTGAGGAGGAATGCTGTGCGCAAAAATGACAACTCTACCTTTTATAATTTTTGAGTTATTGCCCTTTGTTATTTTTTATACTTTTTGTCCGGAGGTAGCTCAAAAAGTGTAAGAGGTATCTACTTGAAACTTCATAGGTGAATAGATCTCACTGAGGAGGAGTGCAGCACACAAGAATGATAACCTACCCTGCATTATTTTTCAGTTATTGCCCTTTGTTATTTTTAGCCATCAATATTCACATAGGTTTTTAATCTGTAATCACTTCAGCCATCAGTTTTTTGTTACCAAAAGACCTCTAAAATTAAATTATTTTGCTCTACTACATATACATTCTTCCAATGAGCAAACACATTCGGCGGGGCCATGTTAACATGGCTGAGGAAGATAACTTGCGTGGTGTTCTTCTTTTAGATTTAGTAAAAGGTCAGTGGGTCAAGGTCTAGGCTGCCAAAATAGATTTGTACACATTTGCTTGCACAGCCTTTTTTACCGACTTATGTTTTTCATATTTGGAAGTAACATACCTTGGACTGTCAAGTGTTGTGATTCACAAGGCCAAGATCACCTGTGCCAACACTTATCCTTACATCTTTTCTTATACACCCTTTGTTGTTTATTTTTACCAATGGAAGCAAGATACATTAGGCGGTTCCTCTAAGTTTAGACGGAGTTTTGAATAACTAGTTTCAAGGTCAAGGTCTTGCGTTTAAATATTTTTGATAAACTTTATTTGGTTAATTGAATATTTCATCGGATCGCAATGTCATGACAACTTATAGTTTTCACAAAAACAAAAACAATACATGACTCTGAAGACATTTTAAATGACATAATAATTGACAAAAATATTTGATGCTATTAAACAAAGGATACAAAGAGAAAGACAGTTATTCCTTTTTTAATTTGACTGTTCGAAGAATAAGGAGAGCTATTGATTTCATCCTGGCGTCTTCGCCGCCGTTTGGTTACGTTTTATTTTTACTTGCAATTTTGTATCTCCGAAACTACTTGGGTCGAACGCATTGTCTAACGGACAACTCTTGCTATACTGATCAATATGGAATAACTATACAATTTTAACGAATGCATATACATCTGCTTAACACGAAATTTGAAAGGATACCCTTTTTATGTTTATAGATTTGAGACAAGCAATCAGAAGTCAGCCATGTTTGAGCAACACACAAAGTAAGGTTTTTTTTATAAAATATATAATCTTACTGGTCTCTAAAATGATTTGGGATGTATGGATGAATGTTCCATTTATTGCAAGGAAATATTATTAGCTTTATTTATATATAAAAAGAAAGAATGTTAAGCATTTAGATAGTGAACCTCAAAAAGTGTGCAAATATAAAAAATGTCATGAAATAAATGGTTTCAAAATATACGATTTTTGGACCATAATACATAGATTAATAAGAAAAGTCAGCCTCTATGAATAAAAAAGTAAAACCATTTTGCCATTTTAAGTCTTGATTTTTGCGTGATTGATCTCTTACAGTTTGGTCCATGCTTGAGTCTGTTGCAAAACACAAGTATGCTTGCATGCATCGTGCAATTACAGAAATGAAAGGTATGGTTATTTCATTTTGTTAGTTCACACCGAGGCAATAATGGATTTTTAAGTATAAGTAGAGAAGGCAGATCTCAGGTGGAACATCTCCGTGCATGATTTCAACACATGATTCGAATCACTAACATTCCGCTAGCTAGCTAGATATATTACTTACATAACATCATTCATAGTTTTTGGCGTGATTCCAACCCACATCAAAAAGGGACAAGCTGTTTGAAACCGTAATTTTTAAAGTTTGCCATGGAGGTCCCTTGCTTTGTGAATATTATGCAATAAGCTAATTTTGAAAAATTGAGATTCTATTTCACGTTGTTTGCTATACCTCAATTGTGATTAAAACTTGAAGCCCATATGAACAACTCTTACAAGTGGGAAAAATCCTGATATAAAATTACTGTGAAGGGAGAAAAGCTATATCACTATAGCGTAACACAATGTGAAGTCCATTGCTTAACCCCTTACTTCATATAGACGTGTTTTGACGGCTTTTCGACACACACACACACCCCTCCTTTTTGAGGCCTCAAACAGTAAACAATTACCCAATTTAGGCCCCAAACACTGTCTTTCATTTGCGAAACGTTGCTAGAAAGTGATTACTTTTTGGGCGCCGCCCCTTATCAGAAAGGTACATCAGATGGTTGCCAGAAGGGGGATGTGCCGCGTAACTACAAGTTGACAATGGAAATAAAAGTTGTATGCATATTTATCACGTGGGGGCGTAGCCCCTGAATATTAATCAGATTGCCAAGTGTTTTGATGCTCTCTCACTTTTGCACCATAGTCAAGCATTAAAGCACGTCCCCTGTTGTCACAATTTGAAACTGCAGAAAAAAAGTAACCAATCAACGAGCATCTGAATATTGTATTTCAATCGCTTTCCCTTTCCCTGCCGTCACAATAAGTAAACCCCACAAAAATTTAGCAAATCAATGGATATGCTCTGCAGTGCAGGTAACTTATACCTGTGCATGCATAAGATTTAACTCTGCTACATTCAACAGAAAGGTCCCGTAACTATGATACAAGTCTTAAAATGGCACGTTCGGCCACCGGATAAGACTAATGTGTTCGAACAATCCTTTACATAAGGTGCAAATGCTTTAATATTATCTAAAACAATGAATGTAATATAACAATAAATTCATCAAAATGACATTCAACATACGTTAAATTACGTACAATTTTAGAATTCCTCGAATGTATGTGTCATTATTGCTCGTATTTTTCGAAGAAAAAGTCGAGTAATCAAGTTTTCCACATTGCCGTTGTAAACAATTTTAATGTAGCCCATTATTCAAACATGGTAAATGTTATCAACATGAAACTTGAAATACATGCTGATCATGGCAAGGTGCAGTTGTTAGACAAGGAGAAAAGCTATAGTTAAATAATGTTGATCCTTTTTAACTTAGTATTTTTTTAATTGGTCGTGTCGTTGCACTTAACAGACGAGTTTTAACACCGCATGCTCTTGTTATTTCTGTTTTGCTATAACTATAACAATGGGTACATTTGTCTTATATTTTAGAGGCTAAAACGCTTTGAAAGATATGTGCATGTTATTTGTATTAAAACTCATTCTGTTTAGTTAATTTCCTATTTTAAAGTTGTATGTTTGTTTTTAGCGGATGTAGATGCTGCAGAAGATCATGGAGAACATTGCCACTGCAATGCTTATTTTCAGAAGACCAATTTTATGAACATACGTAATTATGATAAACCATATAGTGGTGGATACTTAAAATTCATTTTTTTCTTAATTGCAATAAGTAAAATTGTTATATTAAGTTGTCATAAGACTTTGTTTTTTTTTAAAGTACGCCTCACTTATAACCGTTAACAAATCGTTTTAGACCTATTAATATACAGTATATATTAAACATTAAATTATACCCAAACAACCCTTACAGCCAATAAACAACAAGGTCGTTGATACCAATCATTTGCATTTTTTAATATTAATTTATCACTTTCTTATATTTTTGTCGGATTTTTTTCTTTTTCTCTAATTACATTTTTCATTACACAGTTATGTTTATATATATATATTCATAACATTAAGATTTAAATTCGTTTTATTTTTAAACATTGTTTTAACATTTTGAATTAACCAAGTTGCTTTCATCTGGTATAAGTTTGTTACACCATTACACATTAAAGATTAGATTATATTTTTTATCAGCTGGTATTGCTGACCAAAGCGGGGATTGTATTTTCTGGAACCCGGACTGTCATTGTAAGTTGTATTCATATTTATTATCCCTTTGTCGTAATCTCGTCATGGATTTTGGATTCTTACACATGAGAAAAATTATGCAGGTTACTTACGGTACGTCGGTGGTAATGCTCAGGTACCGGCTTGTGATTGAAATTATGCACGGAGAGGCACCTGATTTCTTCCTCCCTCGTACCAATAAATCTGGAAAATTGCCATTTGACATCATGGGTTAGTGAGACTTAAAATCAAACCAAACGTATGCTCTAACGTCATTTTGATGACCCTGGTGCTTTTGCAAAAATTATAAAAAAAAAACCTGGCACGAAGATATTTTGAAACGAAAGTGAGTTGATTCATCTTTATGTATAAAAGTGATATAACATTATAAATAAAAAGAAACAGAGAACTAGTTTATTTATTCTCATAGTTTATTTTTGTAATAAAATAAGAATGCATGGCAGGTCTTTCATCATCAAATCTTAAATCTTATCATGCCTTCATAATAATGTCGGTGGTATTTAAGACCTAACCAACATGCTTTAGTTATTGTAGTTTTCGCCGACACTTTGAGAATAGATATGATCTTCAACTGTTCTCATGTTAGCTTATTTTTTATGCTCCCCATTGGGTAAGCATAAAGTCGCCGCTTTGTCCGTCCACCCGTCTGTCCGTCTGCTTTTCTTGTCCGGGACATAACTTTTAAACAACAAGAGGTATCAACATGAAACTTTGTAGGTAGATAGATCTCGTTGAGTAGGTGTGCAGTGCACACGAACTGTGACTCTGTCGTGCCTAATTTTTGAATTATTGCCCTTTGTTTATTTGTACACTTTAAAGTTTGTCCGGGACATAACTCTAAAACTATAAGAGTTATCAACATGAAACTTTGCAGATAGATAAATCTCATTCAGTAGGTTTGCAGTGCGCAAGAACAGTAGCTCTGAATATCAACATGAAACGTTGTAGGTAGATAGATCTAATTGGATAAAACTACAATGCTAAAGAACCTAAACACAGCCTTGTCTAATTTTAAAGTAACTGCCCTTTGTTAATTTGAACACTTTGAATTTTACCCGGGACATAACTCTGAAACTATAAGAGATATCATCACGAAACTTTATAGATAGATAGATCTAATTGAACAGAAGTGCAGTGCAAAAAGTCATAACTCTGCCATGCCTATTTTTTGAGTTTTTGCCCTTTGTTCATTTTTTATACTTTCCTGTGTTCAAAACCTTTTCGGGGAGCATCACATGGAATACAACATTGGAGCAGGCATTTCATTTTATTGCAACTTAATGTTTTGTTATTCCTAGCATGCTATGATAAAACATTTCATTTAATTGATTCCAGATCTGATGGGTTATTTCTATTTACTTATCGGACAAATCGAGCAGAAATCTCCGTGTCGTTCTCATCACCACGGTAACAAATTACCCTTCATATTTGAATAAATGAGAGTTGTTTGTTTTGTGTTTTGTTAATTTTATGTTTAGCTTAACAGAGGCAAAAGTTGAGCTATTGTTATCACTCACCGACCGTCGTCCGGCCTTTGTCAATTATATCAAAACTGCATAGAAGTCTTGAATTATTTTAAGATATTTGAAAAGTCAATCCATGCAAAAACGCCATGACAATTAAAAGAAATAACTTAAAGCTCGAGTTTAGATATATGACATAAAATATCTTCTAGTAGACATTCACAAATTTTTACAAATTTTAACCCTGTCGTAAAATATGAAAAACAAAATCATCAAGGAAGGGAGGCGTGCAATAAATGCAACCCCTACTCGATCTAGCAATACAGGACCACCGGCAAGGAGCCCAGCAGGACACAAAAAACAGGACAGGGCACAAGGCAACGCATGAACGGGATGATTACTATGATAATACATAATTGGTAATAAAAAAATGCTCTTCCCGGACGTCATTTCTTTTTAAACGCCCGTTTGAAAAACGGGCCGTATTATAGTTTTCCCCCTGACGGGCGGGCGATTTTGAGGACCATGACCAAGCCCTTGGTTCAAAATTGGCTCTATCAAAGGGTTTTCTTATATCTTTTTATTACAGATCTTAAATCAAAAGAGCTTCATATTTTGACAAATAACATATGTTAGTGAGCTTCAGCCAATTTTTTATGTGCATTTTAGCCCTGGTGTCAATTTTGGCCTTTTCTTGGATTCCTTAACTGAATATAGTATTATCCTCCCTATAACCAGGAGCCAAAACATTGTGAACGAAAAAACGCGTAGTTGGCCACTACACTGTGATCAAAGGATAAACCTTAGGTCAAAATCTGTGTTTATTTCATACGTATAAAGTGAAATCATTAGACTCATCTCTTCTGAAAGTATAAATTCTATAGCTTATATAATTAGCGCGACACATTGTCTAGTGGACAACTAGTATGTTTTAGCTCTCTAAGATGAGTTATTGAGATATCCCAATGTCCGGTGCCCTGTGTCCATTGTTATTATTTTCACTTAACCAACATCCGTTTTGACGGTTTGGTCAATTGTGATGACAATATACAGAAATTAACCTTGGAAGGTTGGTCTTATACAAAAAAACATTGCTCTAATGGGTCCAGTTCGCTTAACCAGATGGATAACAGAGCTGAAATAGATAAAAGGCATTTGCTCAACTACTTCGTAGATTTTGTTGAAATGTCGCAGCAATTATCAGAAAAAATCTGGATAAACAGTGATCCCTCGGAAGCATTGATCACAATTAAATTACATGAAAATTGTACATGAGGGATAATGAAAAAATATTCTACAATATCATCATCCCCAACTGAATAAAATACTTTATTTTATTTTTCACAAGTTTGGAAACATTTGGATGCCATGCACGCCCTTGGACGGGATATTTACTTAATTCAACATCTTAGTCGTAAGCTACTTTATATCTTTTCTGAACAAAATAGTACCTTTCTTACAATGTATGTTAATACAGAAAATACTTTAAATGCTATTAATAATACGAGTCATCTGGAGTAACAAACAAATAAAAAAAACAATTTCTTTTGTGGATATATAGAAATACTTAAAATTAATCATTTAATTGTTTTATTTAAAGTTATTTAACTTTAGAAACGAAGACGCTTTAAACATTCAAGTTAGCCTATGAATATCAAACTTAAAACGAATGTTTAACCTATAATGACCGAGATCTGAGCTACTTTCAGGACCGATTTTAACTTTTTTAAGTAGCGTACTTACTTACTTTACCTACTTCTCCCTAGTTAATCACTTACAACTTGCTTTGATTGTTGCAGTATGCATGTAGAGAGTCCCTTGACTGAAGAGCAACCGAATAATTTACTCAAGACTTTTCTCAAGTCTTTCTTTCTAAATTTGCACTTTTAAGTTCTTCAGACTCTTAATTCATTTTCTTTTTTAACAAACAGATACGTTTTCATCGGGACGACAGGATACATGTACTTGCAAAGTATGTGAGTACTAATTAACTGTTGTTTGTTTGTGAATGTATTGTTTTTCTATAAAACAAACTTTTAATGAAATAATGATATTGGTTGATGTGATTTTTGTGTCGCCTTGAAAAAGGCGACATATAGGGGTTACTTTTGTCGGCGGCGTCGTTGTCGGCGTCGTTGTCGGCGTCGTTGTCGGTGTCGGCGTCCCCTTAAGCTTGTCCGGAGCATAAGTCAGTCATTATAAGTCGGATTGACTTCAAACTTGGTATGCAGGCTTCTTACAATGACCCGAAGTGCAGTGCACAAAGACCGGTACTCTGCACTTCTTTTTTTGAGTTATTGCCCTTTTTTAATTTTCATACTTTATTTTTTTCGGGGCCATTTCTCCTAAAGTATAAAATCTATGGACTTGAAACTTCATAGGATGATAGATTTCATTAAGAAAAAGTGCAGTGCATAAGAACTGGTACTTTGCATTTCTTATTTTTTGAGTTATTGCCCTTTGTTAATTTTCATACTTTATTTTTGTCCAGGCCATTTCTCCTAAAGTATTAAAGCTATGGAAATGAAACTTCATAGGATGATAGATCTCATTAAGAAGAAGTGCAGTGCACAAGAACTGGTACTCTGCATTTTTATTTTTTGAGTTATTGCCCTTTGTTAATTTTCATACTTCATTTTTGTCTAGGCCATTTCTCCTAAAGTCTAAAAGATATGGACATTAAATTTCATAATATGATAGATCTCATTAAGAAGAAGTACAGTGCACAAGAACTGGTACTCTGCATTTCTTATTTTTTGAGTTATTGCCCTTTGTTAAATTTCATACTTAATTTTTGTCCAGGCCATTTCTCATAAATTATAAAAGCTTTAGACTTGAAACTTAATAGGCTGATAGATCTTATTGATAAGAAGTGCAGTGCACAGAAACTGCTGCTCTGTATTTCTTATTTTTTGATTTATTGCCCATTGTTGTTTTTCAAATATAATTTTTGTCCTGGCCATTTTTCCTAAACTATATTGTTCACAAGGCGACACATCCGACTCGCGGAGTTCTAGTTATATCTTAATATTAAAATGTTCTATAACGTTCAATTTCATTATCTTTTCTTTTCATATTTTTTTGCCTTTTTTTGTTATATTTTACATCACACAAGCAATGTAAAGGTCACACTTTCCAGCGTTCATTGAGGAGGAATACCTCATGCATTACGCCAGCCTCGGCCGAAATTCCTTGAGTGAGCTAGTTACTTAGCTTCAGCTTATGAAAAAAACTTAAGTTCCTGACAGAATTCGAGTCCACAGCATTGATGAGCTCATTTTTAGTTACTAGCTGTGAATAAAAGTATGGCTGTAAATTATGTAAAATCAAATGAAGCAAAATACACAGAAAACCTTTTTTCCTCAGGGATATTTAAAGTTTACCTTTGTTTTTAAAATGCTTTTCAAGGATAGTCGTCCAACAACATCAGTGTCATCCACTTCTATAAGGACATCAACGGCGATCACAACTACCCCTGTAGAGACCTCAAAAACGTCGTCATTTACCCAAGGTCTGATATATACTGCAACTTCACCCCATCGTTCTACAGATAAAAATATTCCTGAAATCACAACAAAAGGTATAATAACATAATTGAAATATTTGTTCTATCCTTTTCTTAAGCAACGAAAATTAAAATTAAGGGTCCCCTTTTATCCTTAGGTTCGTATATATTAGAATTTTATATAATTATGTATGATAACCTGTGTATGAAATTTGGAATATCAAACTTATTTACCATTAACAAAAACCGTTCCTTTCATTCTAACAAGCCAACAGAGAAATATTTTTCTTCATATAAAATCCCCATGCCGGCAGTGACATAAAAGAATGTAGTTGAAAATCGCATACTTGGTTTTATTTACTTTGGTAAAAAAGAGATAAGTTTAAAACTGCAACACCTCTATTATGACCCCCACCACCGAAATAGGCATTAAAATCTCCAATAAACATAATTCCTGTGCCCTAAACGATGATAATGGGAGGGAGGAATTAAATAAAAAAGGAATTTTGATTGTTTTGATGAATTAGATGGACCGATGTTGTAAAAATTATATTATATTATTTTTTATATTGTTGAAACGTAAATGATGGTTTAAAATGACTGTACAATTAAATAAAGACACATTATTTAAAAGAGATTGATCTGTTTACATTTCAGCTTTTCCTTCATGTAAAAAGTATGAAATTATTTCTGACGTTGCAAGCTCTAAATACGAATCCCATGCAGATGCCCGACTATGTTCCTCTGGCAAAAAGACGTCGCACGAGGCACTAGTTATGGCAAATTGTGATGCTGGGCCAACAAGTGCCTGGAAGACAGGCGAAAATGTAAGTTATTTAGTGACAGGAATAATGTAGACACTTGGTTTCTAATAGTTCATATCATTTATTTTTCGCTTTTTGTTAGAAAATGCCGTTTTTATAATTACCGCGTTGATTAAGAAGTTTATTTAATACTACAGACTACCAAAGATATCCACGCTTAAAGACAATTACGAGGAGCTTCTTCAATACAATAGATTTTACATTTTTATTCAAATTTAATTTGGGGTTTGTCTACCATCATATAGTTAGTAACACTAGCGCAAAGGTTATTCAGGTAGATTTTTCATCATGGGCTGTTATTGATAAAATAACTATAAATATTATTGATAAAATAAAACTATAAATTGATAAAATAACTATAAATTGATAAAATAACTATAAATTAATAAAATAACTATAAATTGATAAAAAAAGTAAACACTCGGATTCAATTTTGTAACAACTATCGAACAGGATAAAAAATGAAAATAAAATCGTGTAAATCGTTCAGGTTTTATACAGGTGATGTCTATATGTTCATCGCTTCCCTCTTACACACCGATTGCTTCAATATCCAGTGGAAATACAGGACTGAATTGGGGCAGATCGGGAATATTTGTAGGTTGTCTTGGTAACGGATTTAAGGTGAATATTAATGTTACTTTCAAAATTTCAATATAAGTAATCATAATACAATTTAGTTAGTACATAGTAACTAAATGTATGTTTCCTTTGTCCCTTCATTTAGAGGTTTTCACTTGGTTTATGTGCAATCATGCATGATAATGGCTCGAAAAAACTCGATATAACATAGCCATTATAGTTTCAAATTTACTAGTAAGTATGCATTCTATTTAATAGAAACGTACCATAGAATAACAGTGCATTCGTGAACGTGCGGGTACGTTGTCTTCAAACCACTTGCCCTTACCGTTTTAGGTCGAGTCCCGCAAGGGACTTTGAATTCTTTCATGTGAGGAAGCTATCCACCTAGCTACGGGGCATCCGAGGTACCCACTCGTGCATGAAACAATGAACAGAGGGGCACATGAGGTCTCTTTCCACCGGAAAATTAGAAATTCGCCATATGACTACTACTTTGTTGATGTAAACCGAAGCAAACACACCTTTTGATAAAAATTGATCGTTGATTTGTTGGGTTTGTTTTTTTAAATATATCAACATATATATGTATCTGGTTGTTCAGCATGGGTATATTCATAAAGCTATCATTCCCAGTATAAACTGAAGAGAACGGTAAGTAGGTTGGAGGAAAATGGCTTCGTTTAGCTTAACCCAAATGCATCTAAGTTCTGCTTGAAAATATGAAAATCATATGCGTTTTTAACGCAAGTAAAATATATATTCCGTATTAAGTAGTTTTCACCACATTCTTTGAAAATTGATGCCAATCACGTGATTTGTTACGTCATTAATTTGCTATCGCGGGCAGACAAAAAAGGTATACGAAGTGGCAATTTTTAGGGTATTTTATGTTTCGTTCCATATTCATCAGAAGAATTCCAGTAAAAACCTAAATAATTATTAGGTGTCATAATCTGTGATGACGCTTGATGCGTTCAAATTATAAATGTTTAACATTACAGATGGTGTATCAAGACTGCGATACGGAACCGAGTTTTGTTCATGTTATCCGTGGAAAGGGGACCGGAACGCACGATCCATACAACTACTTTGTCATTTCAAAATAGATACATTATTCATGTGGCTTTTTTGAAAAATGTAGCCTTCTCGTATATTAATACACATTGTTTTATATCTATCGTCTTGCGTTATCTTATTTACAACAAAATATTGGTAGCAAGAACTAATGCATATTAATCTACAGCCATCGTAAACCCTTATTCATTATTTGTTCTTCGTACATTAAATTCTCCTAAAACTCAAATTTAAAAAAGTTAACAGAACAAATACAAGTTATGTCAAAATTAAAACAAATATATTGCCAGCGACAAATTTTAATCACAGAAGGTGAGTTGTCTTTACAAATACAAATCTACAACCAGCATTATGTGTGCATTAAAATGAACACATAATAAATGGTTAACTATGTATACATTAGCGATTTACTAAAATCCCTATCATCGCACAGAATTTATACAAAATTATGGACTAACTATTATCTACAATTTTACATAATAAGGAACTTATTTAGATGCTCATGTTCTTAAAAAGCAACGAATGACACGTGAGTTATTCATAACCAGAGACATATTAAAATCATTGGCGGTTGATTCACCTCCCCAATTTTACTGGATACCTCACCAGTGATCCAACATGATTTTCGCGTCACCGGTGAGAGACAAATGACAATTAGACCATATCATTTGTAACGGAGACATTTTTGCCTTGCCCGAGGAATCAGCAGCCCGTGAATTACTAATCCAAATTTTTCTGTTATTTCTCTATTGTGCCTAGCGGGCAGGGTCGACCTAATTAAACACAAAGATGACACGCTGTCTATGAATAATAAGTAGTAAAAAAGTGAGAAAAAATCGCCGGGTTTCAAAGATATGCATTCTTTTATGGAAAGGGTGTGAACTACGGATATGACCAGATGAACTGGACATTTCAGTCTCTAAGATTTGCCTTTTTTCATACCCGAAAGCATTTCATTTAAAGAGGACTGTGCATACGGAAAATGAGGAAATAACCCTTACAATTAGTCAAAACAGAATGTTTGACCTTTAAGAGAGTGACTTGCAAGCTTTAAAGGGTAACTAAAAGTAATAAGTAATGTGCGACTGATATGAAATCGATTGTCAACAACATTTCTCAGGGTCTACGAGGATATCAGAAACAATCGAGGATATCAGAAATAATCGCAGACAAGTTGAATTGACTGTGTGGGGGAGGTGCTGCAGAAGATAAAATGCCATAATCTTAACGGGCTCCTAGATACATGGAAGTCTCTGACGGTCTCAGAAACTGTCAATGGACTCGGGGAGAGAGGGTCTTAAGAAGTTAAAAATTTCATAATGTTTGTAAGACCCAAGCTACCTGGAAGTCTGCAACAATGTTAGAAACAGACATAGACTAGTGCAATGTACTCGGGGTTAAAACTAGTCCAATTTTCCTATATATTTTATTCAAAAGGTAGACATTTTGTTCTTTCGTATTCTACAAACATAATGATAAGTATATAAATAATGTACTGTTTACAATTTTATCTGTAAAATAACTTATTTTAAGCGGACTTTTTCTCGATATATTGGTATAAATTTAGTCTAACCCCTAACAAAAAATTACTATATTAATTTGCTTACATATTTAGTTTCTTAGCGAAGGTTAGACTGAAATACCAAATTCGTCCGATGTATTTTTACTATAATTGAGTTCGACGTTTTTCGGAAAGGGCCGAGAAGTTGCACTCATTATTCAACATTTAACGTCTGCTCTGATTTGTTTGACGATGCGTGTATTGAGTTAATCTTTGTTCTCATAATTTGCATAAATAATTATATATAATCGAATCAAAACGACAAAGAGAACAAAAATGTTGCCAGCAATCATTTATGATTTTTTTTATGGTTATAGCGTCAACAAAAACGTAACAAATTAAGAATTGGTAAGGTTCATACATTTTTATTTCACAATTTCACATGTGATATTAACCAATTATATGTGAGTAATCATGCTGCACGTGGAAGCTGTTGTAGAACTGACCAATCATTGTTAGCTCTGAAGAATTGGGTTGTAACAAGCTGGCAGACGGGGTGACAAACTTGTCGTAGTGCTTTTGAGAAATTCGAGCCGAGAACCATGAATACCTAAAATGAAATGAACAAAATAATTTACATAAATATGCATATACACTTGAACGCAGATCTATCAATTCAAGACTTATTATTCTTACCTTGATACATTGCTTGTTATAAGTATGATATGAATATCAATGTAAGCAGTGCTTATTGGCTATTTAACTTTTAATTTGTTGTTTCTATTATATCAAACTAACCACTTAGGCCAGCGGCTCCCGTTATCATTTCCTACATACCAAAATTCCAAACCAGTGTAAAGTAGTCTATGAAATAACAAGGGTGGCATTCATTGAACCTATCCCCAAATAAACTCAGCAATACAGGACCACCAGCAAAGATCCCAGCAGGACACCAAACAAAATTAGGAAAGGGCACAAAGTCAAAGCACGGATGTGGCGATATTATAACTTATACAACGAAGTAAATCATAGAAACCGACGGACAGAGGGGAGTTAGTTGTGTACCAAACCTCACTCTTTGCCCAACCATGTTTCTGTTACAATAAGAATCCCAGCCAAACCTGTCACATCGATATCATTTCTTAAATTAAGTTTAAGCATTGTTTATTTCAAACAATTAATCAAATAATAATTTACAAGTTAAACTTTACAACACATAATCAGAACCGAAAGTTGATGCTTACATATGTCTTGTAATAGTATTTATTTGCTTTTATTTACGGGACGTTTGTACAAAAAGTGAATGTTGAACAACAGCCAAGCAAACAAACTATGCTGAAACAATACCATTAGCATTGTGCATAAATATGATATTGTTCACAGCTCAATCTTTCAAACATTTTTACAGATATCTTGCTTACTTTATAAGAACTTCGCCAGTTACATGGAACTGTGCAAGTACGACCTTACCAATATGTCAAATGTCAATTGTGTCTGAAAAGTGTTTAATTTTTTACAGACCTGAATACGTAATCTGCAGCCTCCAGCTGTGGCAAGAGGGTCTTCATCAAATGCAGTTGTTTGTATTCATCATGTGTTTGTGGACATGCAAATTCCGTGAGCCAAATTTTCTTGTTGTATCTGTGAAACAGTTGTTGCAAGTACGACATAATTGCATTAGCATCGCAGTTGTACATGTGTGCTGCGAGAAAGTCAATCCTGCAGCCGTGACAAAGCCGGAAAAAATCATCGTACCATTCAAATTGTCCACTAGCAGCAGGACTGACAAGCTTGGCTCCGTGTGAGTTCTTTTCTATCTCTGGCCAGGCATCGGCAGCCTGCTGGGGTGTCATATTGCCATGGGCTTCACGATCTGGCTCGTTGAAGCCTAATACAAACCTTCCCCAGGTTTGGATTGTAAGATTGGTGTGGTTGTTGTATTTCTTCACCATGGGAACATGCTTGGGAACAAGACGATTGGTGCCATTACAGTGCTGTCCTACTTTTTCATGATAGAATGATAAGTCCATACTCCAATCATACCTTTTTAAAATAACAAAAAGATATTTCAGGTACAGATATACAAGTATTCTGGTAAAACTTTTATATTAAGTTTGATTAAGTCTGTTAGTAAGGGGTATGGAAAGTGCAATATTACTTATGTCCTTAGCATTTACCTATGCAGGATAAAATACTTTAAACAAAACGTATAGTAATCACTGATCACTCGCGAAGAGCCAGAAAATATATCATCACTGGGACGAAATACGGCAACACATCTGTGGATGTCTCTTAATTCAAAAAGTACCTTTTCATGTTAAATGTTGAATTCTGCTAAAACCGGTGTTAGTGGACATGAATGGTAGCTTGCACTTTTCAGTATTCTCCATGAACAGGATCAATGAGTTATGCAACATTTTAAATTTGGCTGTTTTAAATGCTCTTAAAGATTTCTGTTTCTCAGTATTTATTTATTTAATGCCCATGAAGTATTGTTAACACTATGAGTTTTACAGAAGTAATAAGAAATACTTTACTTAGGCCTAGCACTTTGCCTCAAAAGTTGAAGTTTTAAATCATTTCTTACCACCACGACATGTTGTTGAGAACTTTGAAGTCATCACACAGCAGGTTTCCTGGATAAGCACATGTTCCTTTCTTGAAGGATCCTTCAATTGTACAAGACAGAGAAACTAAGGCTAACAAAACCCACAGAGCCATGTTGATTTTGACAATGTTAGTTTAAAACAAGCTTTATATTGAAACTCAAATCACTGTGTATAACCTGTATGTAACCTCATTGTACGATTTTGTGCCTTGTGCCACTAGATATAATTAAAATGAAATGTAATTCTTTAATTTATTATATGTTGATATGTTACATGTTCAAGGTAACAAAGAAAATATAATATCAATAAAAGGCCGGGTAGTGACCTATCTGTTTTAGTATTGAATGATTTTTTTTAAAATAAACAGCATTAACTCCTAAACAGAAAATACAAACAACGAAATTTGTTACTTTTAATAAGCTTTTTTATACAGCGTGTTCTGCAGTACATGTTGTACACGTGGGTACGCCATAATATATGTTGAAGATAGGAATATAAGAAAGTTTTGCCGCCAAAATATCTGATTAAGGTTGAAAGACAATGATCGACTTTCCAGGCAAAGCAGTTAATTTTTTGTTAGCTCTTAAAATATCTTATAGAGAAAAACGGAATCCGTTAAGAACGTCCAAAACGACATAATTGAAAATGTTGCAGGCTGGTTGAGTCTGTTCATGGACAATATAGGAAAGTGCAAGTTACCGTCCACGCCCCATAGCTTAAGAAGAAATCAACATTTAACGATTTTGCCACTACATTCATCATATTAAACATATGACCTGTGAATCGCACCATGTTCGCCCATTACTAAGAGGATAATAAACAGTTTTAGAGGACAGATGGAGCCTACTTTAACAGACATAGATTTTTAAGAATAAATTTAGATATAATCAGTGTGAACATTAAGTTGATCGGAGTATAAACAGTGGTTTCGTTATCATTTTATCAGCAGTTAGAACTAGGAGGATTGTAAAATTAATGCACTTCGTTAGATTTTAACCATGGCGGAGGTCAAAAACGACGTCTTGGTGCAAATAACGCTTGTGGTAAATGTTAACAAATTCAGCATGTCCTCATTTTTTCAAAACAAATCTTAAAATGAGATAGATTCCATAGTTACAAAGGTAAGACATCGCCAAGAACGCTAGCTTGCATATAAAACTGTAAGAACATTTAATTAAACGAATGGCCTTTGCGTCGTCAGAGATATTAATGCTTCAAAATATAATACAATTTTCTGTTTGCGAAAAAGTTTTGTCAAGAAACGGGGTGCAATTTTCCACACAAAAAAATCTTGTTATATAATATCCTACAGGAACTTTCTTCCGATTTTATTTAACAATCAACTAGTCAGTGATACACTGAAACATTTTAACAGTATATTTAAAGTCAATAAAAATCAATACTATAACATTTTCTCATATCCAGTATTTTATATTTTGAATTGTATGCTATTCCCTCAACGTTGGTGCTGTGCTGCTAACCTCAGAAAAAAGACGATGTTACGATGGTGTAAAAAAATAATGTTAGATAGCCTCATTTAGAAAGGTAAAGGTCGTCCAAAACCTCAATTTTGAAAATGTTGAAAGATGGATTTTAATTTGAACATCGGTTTAGTCAGACTTCAGCATTTGATCTCAAGACATCCGTTTTAAGGAACATTAACCCTCGACAAAAATGAATAATTTTTAGGGCAGGTTTGTTTAGGACGTTTCTTAATTCAAAGTTTTGCCATTTTCATGTTTAAATGTTGAATTCTGCTTAAGCCGGTGCTAGGGGGAGGGGGCGTGGAAGGTACTTTGAACTTTACAATACATCCATGAACAGACTCAATCAAACCGACCCTGCAACATTTTCAGTTTTGCCATTTTGGACTTTCTTTAGGGATTCTTATTTTCTGTTTTTATAACGTTTAAATAAAAGTTATCGAGCATGTCGGATGCCTTTTACTTGGAGAAAGTTGCTCTTGGTGGGAAATTATTAGTCATTGAAATAGTGAAAGTAAACAAAGTATTATTTATTTTGACTGCAAAAAAAGAACATAGAAGAAATAGATGGTTCAGGTTATAAGCCAATGAGAAACATTTAGGAAACTATAAAAAGACATGAAATATAAAAAGCGTTTGAGAAAATGAAGAAAACAAATCTAGGCATAATGGGCCTTTAATAAAGAATTAAGAAATATTCATATGTCTGCTTGGCCTTTTTGAACATCCCATTGACTGAAGCATTGACACTGCGACGAGTCTTAATATAGAAATGAACTTAAAATGAATCGTTTATCTAAATAGATAAAAGTGCAGACTTCGTTTGAACCCTATAATTGAACTTTATCAAACTGGCCTGACATACATAAATAATGTCTTATCTTTGTAAATATAATAAAGCTGTATGGAGTTTGCAAATCAGGTCGGGATCCTGCTAAGCGATGAACAATTTATAGAAAATGTGTTACTTTTAAAATTGCTGTACTTATTCTAAAGTGCGTCATTTTATATATCATTTTATACGCACAATCAAATCAGCAAAGCATGTGAGTGGTTAGTTTTAGTTTCGCATAACAAAGTTGGTCAATATTTAAAAACATGTCAGTTTGAACAGTTTATTGAAAATGCTGGGCCTCTTAGAGGCATCAGTCACATATACAATAAAATACATGTAATATATGACGGACGGACGGTTCAATTACTATATGCCCGGGGGCATAAAAATAAAAGTGTTACATTATGAAAATAAGCTTAGGTATCAGTTACTTAAATGCTGATATATTTTTTTTTACAGAATACTGCCAGTTTTAACAATATACTCCTATCTGTGCTATTCATTAACATAGAAAACTTGATTGAATTAACATTGATATTATACTCTCTAGTAATATATTTTATTATATAAATCTATCTATGTTATTCACATTTTCAATTCCCCACACTTCGCTACCATATAACAATGTAGGTGCTACCATGCTATCAAATAAATGAATTTGCATACTGATAGGTAGATCCAATTTTCTAGCCTTAACTATAATTGAAAACATAGTCTTTCTTGCCTGTTCTTATAAATGATTCATTGTTTTATCAAATTTACCATTATAAGAGAATATAACACCCAGATATGAAAAATCATCAACAATTTCTAGCAAATTACCTTCAAAACTAAAGGCTGGAATATTACATAAACCTCTTTTACTTTTACAAAAACAACAATTTTAGTCTTATTAGGATTAACTTGTAAATGCCATAATTGACAATAATTTGACATTGCATCTACTGCTTTTTGCAGTTCTTCAGCAGATTCAGCAAATATAGCTGTGTCATCAGCATATAAAAGAATGTACAACTTAAAATACATTTCAACATTAGAATCACTCAGGGTATCATTTACAATGTTTGATAGTAGATCCAGATCATTAAAATGTTGTGACAGAAAATAGTTTAAATCATTTAAAAATAAAGAAAACAATATGGGAGATAAATTTTCACCCTGGCGAACGCCTGTATGACTTGTAAAAAAATCTGACATATGACCAAAAGAATTAAATTTAATACAAGATTTGTCACCAAACCCTCTTTCCATTATAGGGGATTTAAAAATTGAAATAATTGAAATTATCAGTACCTTGCAGTCTTTTATTAAGGAAAGTCATTTATGTCAATGAAAAGTACTGCCATAAAAGAAAATACATCTATTTAAGTAAATTTCGCAACATTCGGTGAATATTCTGAATATTTAGCAATCGGTAAAATTCGATTTTGGTGAATTTTGCAAGTTTCCGTCCCAAAAGAAAATTGTTAAAATGTCAATTATAACCCAAGGAAAATAACATCTCTTCAACATATCGGTGACTTGTTGGAATGTTCCAAATTTAGACGGTCTATTCATAGATAAAATACAAAAATAACAAGCAATTTATTGTTTTAGTTAAAAAATGTTTTGTAATAAACTATTTTTGCAAAACTCCTAATAATCATTTTCGAATCCCCTTCTGCTGGTGTCATTTGAGAAAAATTTGTGTCGACACCCACGAACCCTAGATTTCTTAGTATAAACGTTGATACGTTGAAAAATAAATCAAACAAATACTTAAAATGGTCATTGGGTAAAGTGTCTAAATGCGCATGTTTTGCTGATTGTTTAGAAAATAATGTGATAGTAGAACATGACACTAATTACCAATTGTGTATTTATCCTGATGATACTATACCATGTATAACTTCAAGAATTTATATATTTGACATCCGAAGAAAAATAAAGTCTGTTTCGTTACAATTATGATTGAAAATATGTCTGACTAAATATGCCCAATGATGTACAATTTTATACAAATCCGACTCAATGTCAACAGGTTGGCATTTTGTACTTTCGGTTTCTACAACCATAATAATAAATATATAAATAATGTATTGTTTGCTTTTGTATCTATGAATTTACTTATTTAAGGTGGACTTTTACTTGATATGTTGGGAATAAACTTGTCGACAACTTCCAGCATTAAATTTCTTTTTTTTAACATGTTTAGTTTCTAAGCATAGGTAAGACGGAAAATACCGTATCTGTTCTTTGTATTCATACTATTGTGTTCGAGGTCCTTATCCGAGACTGGCGGAACGGGCCGAAAAGTTTCGATTGGAGGAATTTGTGTCAATTCCAGGCTAAGGTTTTATAATTTTTAGTGCCATCTACTTGTTTAGGTTCTTGGGATTCTGTAGCCTAGTGGTTTATGTTGCAGACTTCAAATCCCTTGCCTCTAACCGATGTGGGTTCGAGTCCCTATCAGGGACTTTGATTCTTTCATTTTTCATGAGAGAAAGCTGTAAAGCAAGTTTACCGTCTTCATATCATTTGCCACACGCCGTTGTTGGTTCGAATATCAGTAAGGTACCGTTGATTTTGTTTTTCGATTGAGGAAGCTATCAAACTAGCTTACCGAAGGTCGATGATTCTTCTCAAGTGTCCTAACGCCAGTGCTGAAATAATGCACCAAAGAGCACTTGTGGTCTTCCTCCACAAGTAAAGCTGGAGACTCACCTTGTAACCTTTATAGTGTTTATGTGACTTTTTGAAATCTAAAACTAGTTTTGGCATAAAAAGGATTTACTGGCATAAAAAGGATTTAACAAGAAATGAACAATGTACAATTATTATGGTATTTAAGTCTTCCATGTTATGATAAATGTCATTCACAACTGATGCTGTACCGATTACGATATACTAGTATATTCGCTTTCGTTATTTGTGGAAATGGAAATGACACGGCAAGTTATTAATTTTGAGAACGTAATTTATACATAATTTTCATTTTTTAATCGCATTTAACGGAAGGTGATTTATACTTAATTATGAATGTATAAGGAACGCAGTGATGACACGTGAATTGTGTATTAATTGTGTATTATAATCAGCGTCCTTCTAAAATCAATATTTGTAAAGATCTGAAATCACAATATAATAAATGGCTTACTCTTGACTCATCGTGAGTTTTATACTTTGGAATAAAACAACTTAAAAACTCACGATTAGTCAAGAGTAAGCCATTTATTATATTTTGATTTCAAGCAATTTTCTAAATGATATGGTTTTTCCATTGGTCAGATAATTCGCTGTTAATGACACGCGTTTTGCGAAAGTATTAAT
Organism: Ruditapes philippinarum; assembly: GCF_026571515.1. Lineage (NCBI taxonomy): Eukaryota > Metazoa > Mollusca > Bivalvia > Venerida > Veneridae > Ruditapes > Ruditapes philippinarum. Next base: position 105,382 of record NW_026859373.1, on the reverse strand, counting down.
TTTTGGATGTCATTGAATAACTGAGTCAGTTGGATTATTTCATAAATTTCTGCCGCAAAATTTGCAAGAAAAGCGTGCATATTTAACGGATATTATTCATTATTTTAGTGTAAAGCGCAGTTGTGTTAGATTTCTAGTGAATGTGATTAGAAAAAAGAAACATTCTAAAATAGATTGGAAATTACAGGAAGTAACATGTACAATAGAGTAAATTAAAAAACAAAAGTCGCATTGATTATGGATTTTATCAGGATTTTCCTTTAGAATTGGCAGCATGCAGATCAACAATCAAGGTATGTTTTATTCAGCTAGGGATCTTTTTATCAAGCTAATACCCCGGTTCAATCTAGACTTTTACCCTAAAAGCTTCACGGGGCTCTACCGTTCACAATACATTATTATTTCAACACGTAACACACGTAACTGTAGAAGTTTGTTTGTATCCTCGGATTTGCAGGAAAACAGCGAAAAAAACATTCTTAGATCGTGTTGACTAACAAAGCATGTCGCCTTAAACTTTTGTTCGTTTAACATTTATTTTGGGGTATACTATATAATAGCCATTCATGCCTGAATGTAGTGAGGGGCACATGGGGTCCTTCTTCATCAGTGACTTTGAGTAAAGGTGAAACTGTAAAATGTAAATGCGACGTGAAGCCCAACCTAAAATAATCCTCAAATTTTAGGACTTTACCCGAGGTATAATAATCGAAGACAAGAATAAATATATATGAAATGTTTCAACATTTGAATTTTGTACATCACAAGGTGGGGGTTGAATAGAAGCTTTATGCCAAAGGATGTTTTAATTTTTTATTTATTTAAAAAGCTGTAAGTTTTCCGTGCTGTATGACAGTTTCCCAACAATTACCCATAGCTGAGCTTTATTTTGCTACCTTTGTGTCTTGGTGGTAAGTACAGTTGTAGTGGATAAGTATTTTGTCTCCAGATTCATGCTGATTTTCATGTTATTTTTTTTTTTTTTTTTAATGTTTTAGAAATAAAATATTGTAAGTGAACAAAGAAAGTAAAGAACACTTTGTAAACATCACTTGAAATCTACGAAAATAACCGAAAGAAAGTCAGAAAATGCAAAATTAGCCCTTATTGTGTTAGTCATACAGTAAAATTACGTTGATGAAACGCAGTAAAAATATGATTGCGTGTGCTGCAAAATCAGTCATTAATTGCACATATAACGTGCAAATCATTTCTTATTGTTTGTTTGTTTGTTTCATGTTACGCCTTTTCCCAACAGTATTTCAGTCATATAGGCGGGTAGTTTCCTAACCATCGTTCTTGGAGAGTTACACCAGTACTAGACTACCTTCTTCCGCGCTAAACTACCAAAGCATCTCCCGGGGATCGAACCCACGCCAGAGAGTTAACTGGATTAGAAGTCATCGACTCTAACCCCTCGACCACTTTGGCGGTCCAATCATTTCTTAAATTGTTGATAAATTTACTTTTCTATATAAACAAAAAAAAACGCTACTGATGCAACTAATGAACATTGGTATCGCTGAATGTAAAACATTTTCAATTGTGCACATGTACTTTTGTAAATGTCAATAATACATAAATTTTCTTTTTTTAATAAGATATATGTTAATTCAGCAAATAAGGGTGTGTTTAGCGTTCTAACATAAGAAGCAAAGAAAACTGCTAGGGTTAAACGTTTTTTATTTCACAATTTCACATAAATTATCAACCGACTATATGTGAGCTGTGGTATGGCACGTGAAAGCTGTTGTAGAACTGACCAATCATCGTGAGCTCTGACGAATTAGCCTTCAACAAGCTGGCAGACGGGTTGACATATCTGTCGGCATGTTTTGGATGAATTCGGGCCGAAAACCATGAATACCTGAAATAAAGCAATAAACAATATTTTTAATGAATGTACCTTTTAACGTTACCATAATAAAATCAAATAGCACTTAATGCTTCCATAATGAATTTAAATCAACAACTGAACAAATAAAGATTGATCGAGATATATACATCATGTATTTTCCCATGGCCAAATAAAAGAAAGGCCGTGTGTATTTTAATTGTCATCTTCACTGTATAAAATATATCACTTTTTACTAAAGGCGTTTAAAATTGTAATATATACCTGAATACGTAATCTGCAGCCTCCAGTTGTGGCAGAAGGGTCTTCATCAAATGCAGTTGTTTGTTTTCATCATGTGTTTGAGGACATGCGAACTCAGTGAGCCAAATTTTCTTGTTGTACTTGTGGTACAGTTGTTGCAAGTACGACATAATTTCATGAGCATCACACCTGTACATATGTGCCGCGATAAAGTCAATCCTGCAGCCGTGACAAAGCCGGAAAAATTCATCATACCATTTAAAGTTCGGCCCAGCTGTCGTCGGACTGACCAGCTTTGCGCCGTGTGAGTTCTTTTCTATTTCCGGCCAGGCAGCGGCAGCTTCCTGTGGTGTCATATCGGCTTGGTCTGCATGATCTGGCTCGTTGAAGCCCAAGATGAATCTTCCCCAAGTTTGAATTGTAAGTTGTGTATGGTTGTTGAATTTCTTCACCATGGGAATATGCTTGTGCACAAGGTGAGGCGTACTATTACAGTGTTGTCCAACTTTGTCATGATAGAATGACAGGTCCATGTGCCAATCATACCTTTAGAAAATAAACAAGATATGTAACTGTATGGTGTTAAGATAATGGCCCCAAATGAAGGATCAAATAAAGAGAATTTGAAAATAAGTCACTCATGATCATTTATAAAGGAATTTTCACTCTTCACGCCATTTCTTGCGTAATAGAATTATTCTTTAGGCACATTTTGTTTCCGCAAAAACGCCATTCGTATGAAAAACGCGGAATATTTTTCCGCAAAAGTTTATGGGAATACAGTAAATGTTCAAAGTCCCTAGCAAAGGATTATGCAATGTTCAATCTTCAAAACCAAATCAGTGGTCGCCTTTAACCGAAACATATAACAAAGCTTGGAAGAAATACTGAGCAAGAATTTTAAACAAAAAATTATCTTACAAAAAGACATTTGACCGGGTCAAATCCTGGTTTCAGGGTTTATTTTCGATAATCATCTTACTCTGTGATTTTTGGAAATGGCATGAGAGACGAAATATCTTTCCGGCAAATACTGGGAAGAGGGTGGCGAAAAGTCCGTAAATTTACCGGAAGTCAAAGTGAATAAAAACAGTATACGGCCGAAAAAATAGCTAAGCACTGAAGACTCGTTTTAAATAACCTTGCAAGCAATGCATTGTTTTTGTAAGTCGAATACCGGTAGTTTTGCTATGTTTTGTGAAAATCTCATTATGCAGAACACCTGCATATTTCCAACATTTCGACAAACGATTTATTAATTCATGCTATCAATAATATAAAAACAGTTTGTATCAATACAGATGCCAGTAAAGAACTCGAATACCGAGTTTCCTTTTCTTTAATCGCCATTTTTATAACAAGCCAATGAATCTTATTGCGTTAGCATTTATATTCAGATTAATAAATGATCGTAATGATCAGTGATGTGGTTATTTGTATACGCATCGTACAATAAAACTAGAAAGTAATTGCTAATAATACTCGTATTGATCAATCCCGTATTTTGTTTTAAGAATGTCATTACGAATTCTACCATCAATGCATGAAACCTTTCTGAAACTTCTGAAACTTCTAAGCAGGTGGCCGGAATCGGAAGAAACTGAACCAGTGACCATGAAGTATCGGAATAGGTTAGTGCATCTAGCAATATTAAACATACACTGCTATGCGCCGAAAAGCAAATAATTTCTTACCACCATGACATGTTGTTCAGAACATTGAAGTCATCGCACAACAGATTCCCTGGATAAGCACATGTTCCTTTCTTGAAGGACCCTTCTACTGTACAAGACAAGGACAGCGCGGCTAACAATATCCACAGAGCCATGCTAACGATTACAGTGCTAGATAAAAACAAATCAAATTTATAAGTCCCAGAAACCTGGCTCTTAATTCACTGTGTATAACCTGTAAATAAGCAAATGAAATGTCAACTGTTACGGGGAAGCCAAAGACCGTGACCGGAAAGCTATAGACTACACATGTATATTTAAAAGGAAATCAAATTAAAAAAAAACAATTAAAGAATATATAGAATTCTATATTTATCACTGAAATTTTCAGTGTCAGTTCTAGTTGGGCGCCCCCATTTTCAATGTAACTCAATGATAATAGGCAGGGTATTCCGATAACGGAACAATCGCAACTTTTCGGATTAATAATAATCACCAAGCGCTCTGAGTGAAAACGGAAGCGGTGCATGAAATACCGAATAACACATTTAAAACGGAAAAATGAACGATTTTGTAACCAACTTCTCCGTTCATATGCTTTACCTAATTTCATATTATGATAAGCTGTTTCATACACTGTTCCTGCTCGGCGCCCAACTGGTTACCATATACATGCACGACTGGATACTGTCGGGGTCTAACATTTCAGTATTGAATTGAAATGCAATATTTTTGCGTGTTTGACCTTATGAATAATTTCCGATCGAAGGAGGAAAACTACATGTATTAACCTTCTGCATTTTGCAATTTTCGTGGAATGTCACAATTTAGAGTTCCGACGGAAGCTCCATGATCTTAAAATATCTAGAACGAACATTTGACTTTTGACTTGTCTCAGTCTGATTAAAATCAGCTCTAACTAACGCTCCGCTTCTAGATCTGACCGTGACTCAATACTAAATTATTTCTGGTGACGTTTCACACAGCCAATCATCGGCGAGCTTTCATAATTTTGAAAGCGATGTGGTTTGAAAGCGATGTGGTTTCTAATTTTAACCCTGGGAAAGAAAATCAATACTGAGGAGGTAATTTTCACGATTTCCAGAACAAACATGGAGCCGTCCATATAGCCGACAGGTAAACAAAAATAAAAAATGTCTTTAACTTCCACGGGTTACGGTTTTTTTATTCTTCTAATACCTCGGTTTGATTGCATGGCTAAAAATAGCTTTCTCGGAAAATCAAATTTATAAATATGGCAAAACATATACGGCCGTCCTCAGATCTACAAAAAAGAAATAAGAAGACCTGAACTTCTGTCAGATTGAACTTGTCTCGGTGTTCAGACAAGGCTAAACAATTTACAGCTGCGCTCGGTCCCTTACCTTTGTTCATCATTGCTACTTTATTTTCACTCAAAAATGGCCATGGAATTTAATATAAGCTAAGCGCAAGAATTGATAATATCTGACAACTATACTTGCAGAGTATACACAATGAATTCGTTATCTTCTTCATCCACATGAGCAGCTCTTTATTAGTGAAACAAGAAGTATCTTTAAAAAAGATACTCAGCCGAAGTCAAACTTGTTAATTTGCATAGGATAAGCTACCACTAACCATGATAACCACAAACACATCATTTTATTCGTCCTCAATAGTATTATTTCAGTTCATTTTTACCGCAATGTTTTTCCCATTAATTGTCATCTAAGATTTTAACTATATTACTTACATTATTTGATTTTAATCAAAATGGAATTTGATTTGAATAGGAACTGATAGTAAAACAATTAGTAGATAGTGTACACTAATTCCACGGAGAATTTTGCAACTGTAAATTAGGTAGTTTCATTCGTCTTATGCCCGGTTCGAGAAGAGAATATAATGATCAGAACAGCTTAGAAGAGAAACCATATCGAACGCAAAAAGTATCAAAAAGGCGATCTGTCATATTTTATTTCATATATTTATTGAAAAGCTGTTAGAAACATGTAGAAAATATCATTATTGTGTTTTTATATTTATTCTTACTTTTATCTTCTTCCAACACTTCTTGCCATCGAGCAATCGAACAGTTTGAAAGAACTCTACCTATAACGGAAGCTCTTCTAAAGTATAAATCGAACAGGCCATTAGTGTTCAAATGACCAATGAAACTTTTTGTCTATATTCATTTCTTTACTGTTAATTTTAGCGGAAGTCAATGTGAAATCAGACGGCCTTCGGCCAATAACCCTGTACTACACTTCCATGTACAATTCTACATGTTCATTTCCGTAAATCCATAGCATCTTTTTGGCCCTGATTGTCAAACTTTGGATAATAACTGACGTTAATGATGTAAAATTTAGTCCATCGATATGTTTGACTTTTAAAGTAAATGTAATTTTTGACCAGCCAATTGTCAATGCGACACAATATGCGACCTGAATATAGAAGTGCACTTAAAATTTGTTTCAATTAAAATTGCGGTCAGTAAAAGGTTATCTTGTATCTACCGTTGTCTTATCATGTATATAAGTGTCTAATCGTATACATTTGTATTAAGAATAAATTGCATAAATATTTTTGAAAATCGTGACCTGTCGTGAAATGACTACAATATGGACTGCATATTAATTGTTGTGCCCCCACTTTAGGGGAAGGGGGCATTTAGATTTACCCTTGTACGTCCGTCCGTTCTCATTTTGTGTCGCACGTAGCTCAAAAAGTATTTGACCTAGAGTCGTGAAACCTTACAGGAATATTGCTAAGCATGAGAAGTTTGACACCTAGGTAATTTCGAGTGGATGAATCTAGTATTTTAGAGTGATTGCCCTTGATTTAGTAAAAATTTGCAATTTTCAACTTGTGTCGCATGTAGCTCAAAAAGTATTTGACCTAGGGTCATGAAACTTTACAGGAATGTTCATCAGCATGTGTAGTTGTGCACCTTGGCATTTTCGAGCGGATATATATTTAGTATTTTTAGAGTAATTGCCTTTGACTTAGTAAAAATTTGAAATTTTCATCTTGTGTCGCACGTAACTCAAAAAGTATTTGACCAACCTTTAAAAGTTCAAAAACGGGGTTATCTGGGTTTTTTATCCGACATCGTAAAAGAAAACACTTACATATACTATAAAGCTATATTCTTACAGTATCGTTGGTGTATTACCGTTATGGCTCTGCCGGTAGATCAAAGTAATTGTAACTTTTAGTGTTTTGTACTCATAGGTTCGAACCCCACGCAGTGCCATTTTATAACCACAGTTTTTTCTTCTTGCTCTGTTTTTTATTATTATTATTTACTGATTTTTCGTTTTCCTTTTTCTTTTTGTTTTCTTCTTATTATATATATTTTATAGTATATGTTTATTTTTATTTTTCTATTCTTTTTTCTTTTTGTAATTTTTGATCGCAGTGAAATAAAATATTAGATTTCATATTCATGTATGTATATGAAAAAAAACCGGTCAAACTTGTTTTCTGAACAATTTACTGTTCTGAGGTAAAAATGTGTCTTACCAGTAGTCGAACTCCTGCCTGCACGGGTTAAACACATTACTGACCAGGGTTGCTCTACCTACTGCGCTAATAAGACATATGATAACATGCATTTTTATTTTCATTTTTATAGGTTGTGGCATTGATCTGCCTAACCTATTTTTTGCATTGTTATTGGTCTTTGTTATGTAAACAACGGCTCAAGTTATCATCCTAGGACAATAATTGAGTCAGTTGAATTATGTCAAACCTTTCTGCCGCAAAATTTGCAAGAAAAGCGTGAAAGCATGCATAATTAACGGGTATTTGCACGTGGCCTACACGTTTTAGCCGGATATTATTCACTATTTTAGTGTAAAGCGTAGTTGTGTTGGATTACTTGTGAATGTGATTAGAAATAAAAAAATTCTAAAATAGGTTGGAATTTACATGATATAAGTAACATGTAATAGAGTGATTTTATCAGGATTTTCCTTTAGAAGTGACAGCATGCAGATCAACAAACAGATTAAGGTCAGTTTTATTCAGCTATGGATCTTTTTATCAAGCTAATTAATACCCCGGTTCAATCAAGAAAAAAACTTTACAAGTAAACAAGTAAAAAACTTTACATCACAAGGTGGTGGTTGAATAGAAGCTTTATGCCAAAAGATGCTTTAATTTTTTATTTAAAAAGCTGTACATTTTCGGTGTTTTGGGACAGTTTTCCAACAATTACCCATAGCTGAGCTTTATTTTGTACTTTTGTGTATTGGTGATAAGTAGTCCAATATATTAGATGTTACAGGCTTGTTATAGTTTTATGTCGGCCTGACGTCTAATAAACGCATAGCATTTAAAAAAATATAAAAAATGTATATTGTCTTACCTTCCAAGCTTTACAACAGCTAATCTTCTTTTCTTTCAATTTCATGCTCAATCATTAACAAAAACTCTTAAACAATGTACTCATCAATTAAAAATAAAATATAAATTTCAATTAAGGTTTGCCTATCGGCAATACTGGTTAAGTAAAGCGCTTTACAAATTTTTGATCGGAAAAATATATTCGAACACGCTGACGGTGCATGGGCAATTATTTCGTTAAAAATATTCCGTTAGAAACTTCTGGCTCATTTAAACGCTTGCATTTGAATTAGCCAATCAGATTTCGCGCATTTGTTTATCGGCTGTATAAGGAATTGAATTAAATGAGAGGTTTTAATGCATGAACTTGTTTCGGTTTGGAACGTTTATTTTATTTTTGGTAAAAGGTATATATTGTTTAGTTTGGTTCCCATGAAATAAGGTTCGCAAATTAATGGGGTAAATACACGCTGTCCTTAAATTGGTTTTATTGCATTCGATCTTAATCGTTTGTCTAATGTTCAAATTTGTTTGCAAGTGGATGCTGTTTAAGCTAACGTAACAGGAAAATGATAAAATGTAAAATATGCAAGATTAAATGATGGATAAATATGAAATAGGTTAAGTTAGGGGTTTTTATAAATTAAAAGGAAGCTAGGTGATAAGGGTACAGTTGAGTGGATAAAGTATTTTGTCTCCAGATTCATGCTAATTTGCATATTTTTTTTTTACTAAAAATAAAATATTGTCAAGTCAACAAAGAAAGTAATGTACACATTGTAAATACAAAAGTAACCAAAAGTAGGTCAGAAAATTCAAAATAAGCCCTTACTTGTATTTTTTTTCTTTTTTTTTAGTAAGGATGAATTGGAATTAAATAAGTATTACCTCCTTCAAAGCAATCCTCCGTTATAGCTGAAGAACCTTCATATATATACAGTTGTGTTTCCAAAGCACCACCATCAAGTTGTTATCTTGTAAGTAAAAATGCTACGACGGACGCCAGGGGTATAAATATAATATAAGCAAGCAATTTTAAAGGCATATTATTAATGTACTCAATATAAGTGATCATCCTATGTAGTTCGACAGATGTAAAACTGTTAACAATACATGTATTCAGGTCATATGATATTGACCTTGTCACCTCAATATAGATATGGATCTTTTATTCAATATAGGCAGTTAACCTATGATGTTTGACCAAATGGACCTTATTTGTTTGTTTGTGTGTTTGTTTCATTTTACGCCTTTTCCCAACAGTATTTCAGTCATATAGGCGGGTAGTTTATATTAAGTTATGCTCCAGAAATCACAATTTTCAGTGTAAAGATCATTTTGACCCTGACCTTATGACCCTAAAATCAATAGGGGTCATGTATTGGACTGGGCTGTTTATCATATAAAATTTTACAGCTGTAGGTTGATTAATACTTAAATTATTATGCGGAAACTGTTTACAGTTTTAAGGTTATAGTGACCTTGTTCTTTGATCTTGTGACCCAAATCAATAGGAGTGTTCTATCCAATATGGACAATCATCCTATGAAGTTTGAACAATGTGGGCCAAATGGACCTTACTTAAATTATGCGCCAGAAACTTTTTTCAGTTAAAAGGTAATAGTGACCTTGACCATTCACCTTATGACCCCAAAATCAATAGGGCTCTTTTACCTAATATGGACAATAATCCTATGAAGTTTGAACACTGGGCCAAATGGAACTTGAGTTATGCTCCGGTAACTGTTTTCAGTTATAAGGTAAAAGTGACCTTGACCTTGTGACCCTAAAAAACAATAGGGGTCTGAACACTGGGCCAAATGGAACTTAAGTTATGCTCCGGAAACCAAATTGCTAACGGACGGACGCCAGGGGGTATAACATAATATGCCCGAAATTTTTTCGGGCATATAAAAATTGTATTTTTGCGCATTACTCATATAAATATGCTACTGATGCAACTTAAAACCATTGGTATCGCTAAATATAAAACATTTGTCGTTATCTGTTCTAAATGTGCACATGGAAATGCGTAAATTTTCTTTTTGGATAAATGTAAACTTCAGCAAAAAATGATGAATTTTGCGTTCTAAGGTAAAAAGTTGCAAAGAAGAAAGCTACGGTTAAAGTTTTTATTTGTTATTGTCACAATACAGCATAAATGTCAATCCGATCCTATTATGTGGAAGCTGGGGTGGGGTGTGGGCAGTGAAAAGCTTGTTGTAGAAACTGACCATTTTCATCGTGAGCTCTGAAGAATTAGCCTTCAACAAGCTGGCAGACGGGGTGACATATCTGTCGTAACGTTTTGGAGGAATTCGAGCCGAAAACCATGAATACCTAAAATAAAAAATACACAACATTCTTAATGAATATACCGTTACCATAATAAAATCAAATAGCACTTAATGGTTCCATAATGAATTTAAATCAACAACTGAACAAATGATCGAGATATATACATTATGTATCTTCCCATGGCCATATAAAAGAAAGCCCGTGGGTATTTTCACTGTCATCTTCGCTGTATAAGATATATCACTTGTTACTAAAGGCGTTCAAAAATTGAAATACATACCTGAATACGTAATATGCAGCCTCCAGCTGTGGCAGAAGGGTCTTCATCAAATGCAATTGCTTGTTTTTATCATGTGTTTGAGGACATGCGAACTCAGTGAGCCAAATTTTCTTGTTGAACTTGTGGTATAGTTGTTGCAAGTACGACATAATTTCATGAGCATCACACCTGTACATATGTGCCGCGATATCCTGCAGCCGTGATAAAGCCGGAAAAAATCATCGTACCATTTAAAGTTTGGACCAGCAGTGGTCGGGCTGACAAGCTTTGCGCCGTGTGAGTTCTTTTCTATTTCAGGCAAGGCAGCGGCAGCTTCCTGTGCTGTCATATCAGCTTGGTCTGCATGATCTGGCTCGTTGAAGCCCAAGATGAATCTTCCCCAAGTTTGAATTGTAAGTTGTGTATGGTTGTTGTATTTCTTCACCATGGGAATATGCTTGTGCACAAGGTGAGGCGTACTGTTACAGTGTTGTCCAACTTTATCATGGTAGAATGACAGGTCCATGTGCCAGTCATACCTTTAGAAAAAAAACAAGAGATGTAACTGTATGGTGTTAAGATAATGCCCCAACTGAAGCCTCAGATAAAGAGTATTTGAAAATAAGTCACTCTGTAATCATGATCTTTTATAAGGAAATTTCACTCTTCATGACATTTCTTGCGTAATAGAATTATTCTTTAGGCACATTTAGGCACACAAGTTTATGGGAATACAGTAAATGTTCAAAGTCCCTAGCAAAGGATTATGCAATGTTCAATCTTCAAAACCAAATCAGTGGTCGCCTTTAACCGAAACATATAACAAAGCTTGGAAGAAATACTGAGCAAGAATTTTAAACAAAAAATTATCTTACAAAAAGACATTTGACCGCGTCAAATCCTGGTTTCAGGGTTTATTTTCGATAATCATCTTACTCTGTGACTTTTGGAAATGGCATGAGAGACGAAATATCTTTCCGGCAAATACTGGGAAAAGGGTGGCGAAAAGTCCGTAAATTTACCGGAAGTCAAGGTGAATAAAAACAGTATACGGCCGAAAAAATATCTAAGCACTGAAGACTCGTTTTAAATAACCTTGCAAGCAATGCATTGTTTTTATAAGTCGAATACCGGTAGTTTTGCTATGTTTTGTGAAAATCTCATTATGCAGAACACCTGCATATTTCCAACATTTCGACAAACGATTTATTAATTCATGCTATCAATAATATAAAAACAGTTTGTGTCCATACAGATGTCAGGAAAAAAACTCGAATACCGAGTTTCCTTTTCTTTAATCGCCATTTTAATAAAAAGCCAATGGATCTTATTATGTTAGCATTTATATTCAGATTAATAAATGATCGTAATGATCAGTGATGTGGGTATTTGTATACGCATCGTACATTAAATCTAGATAGTAATTACTAATAATACTCGTATTGATCAATCCCGTATTTTGTTTTAAGAATGTCATTACGAATTGAAATAAAATTTCTACCATCAATGCATGAAACCTTTCCGAAACTTCTAAGCAGATGGCCGGAATCGGAAGAAACTGTATCAGTGACCAAGAAGTATCTGAATAGGTTAACAAGTGTATCTAGCAAAATTAAACATACACTGCTGTGTGTCGAAATGCAAATAATTTCTTACCACCATGACATGTTGTTCAGAACATTGAAGTCATCGCACAACATATTCCCTGGATAAGCACATGTTCCTTTCTTGAAGGACCCTTCTACTGTACAAGACAAGGATAACGCGGCTAACAATACCAACAGACCCATGTTAACGCTGACAATGACTGATAAAAACAAATCAAATTTATAAGTCCCAAAAACCTGGCTCTTAATTCACTGTGTATAACCTGTAAATAAGCAAATAAAATGTCAACTGTTACGGGGAAGCCAAAGACCGTGACCGGAAAGCTATAGACTACCCATGTATATTTAAAAGGAAATCAAATAAAAAAAACAATTAAAGAATATATAGAATTCTATATTTATCAATGAAATTTTCAGTGTCAGTTCTAGTTGGGCGCCCCCATTTTCAATGTAACTCAATGATAATAGGCACGGTATTCCGATAACGGAACAATCGCAACTTTTCGGATTAATAATAATCACCAAGATTGAAAACGGAAGCGGTGCATGAAATACCGAATAACACCTTTAAAACGGAAAAATGATCGATTTTGTAACCAACTTCCCCGTTCATATGCTTTGCCTAATTTCATATTATGATTAATAATATCTGTCATATTATGCGGTTCGGATCGGAGGGCGGTAACGAGGCTTGCCGAGTTACCGCCCATTGGCGGGTGAACAAGGGACGTATATTCCGATCCGAACCGCAAACATATGTCAGATATTTTTTCTTGCATATTCTACCATATTCCATTATATTTTTAATTCTTTATCTTTAATTCCAATGGAAATTTATATCATTACAACTACTTTCTTACAACAGCGTATGAATTACAACTTAATTCATAACGGTAAAATGACGTCATCCTAAGCGTGCCATTGTACAGCACGCGACTCATCTGGCACAGCCTATACCACATGAAATTTCCGTCATGGGTAAAACTCACGGAAACGCCAGTCTAATATGCAAGAAAAACTGGTTCATAGTTAATGCACTGTTCCTGCTCGGCGCCCAACTGGGTACCATATACATGCAAGACTGGATACTGTCGGGGTCTAAAATTTCATTATTGAATTGAAATGCAATTTTTTGCGTGTTTGACCTAATGAATAATTTGCGAGGAAAACTACATGTATTTACTTTATCCATTTTGCAATTTTCGTGGAATGTCACTATTTAGTGGTTCCATGATCTTAAAATATCTAGAACGAACATTTCACTATTGATTTGCCTAAATCTGATTAAAATTAGCTCTAAATAACGCTCCACTTTTAGATCTGACCGTGACCCAATACTAAATCATTTCTGGTGACGTTGTACACAGCCAATCATCGGCGAGCTTTTATAATTTTGAAAGCGATGTGGTTTCTAGTTTTAACCCTGGGAAAACCAATACTGAGTAGGTAATTTTCACGATTTCGAGAACAAACATGGCGTTGTCCATATTACCGACAGGTAAACTGGCAAATTAATCTTGTCCAATGAAAATTGACTTTATTATTTCAAGTTAATTTGTTTAAAATTACTTTAAACTTTTTTTCTAACAAAAATAATATGTTTAACTTCCACGGGTAACGGTATTTTGATACTTCTACTAATGCCTATGTAAAACCCGGTTTGGTTGCATGGCTAAAATAGCTTTATCGGGAAATCCAATACGGCCGTCCTTAGATCTACAAAAAAGAAATAAGAAGACCTGAACTTCAGTCAGATTGAACTTGTCTCGGTGTTCAGACAAGGCTAAACACTTTACACCTGCGCTCGGTTCCTTACCCTTGTTCATCATTGCTACTTTATTTTCAGTAAAGGATGACCATGACATTTAATAAAACCCAAGCGCAGGAATTGATAACATGTGCTGGTTCTATCCGTCAACTATACTTGCAGAGTATACACAGTGATTTTGTTATCTTCTTTACCACAAGAGCTGCTCATATTGAACCCGATTTTATTATAGAAAAAAACTAAGATTATACCTCCATGTACAATAATTGCACATGTCCATTTCCGTAAATCAATGGCAACTTTTTGATCCTGACTGTCAAACTTTGGATAATTACTGACGTTAATGACGTAAAATTAGGAAATTACATAACTTCATCGATATGTTCGGTTTTTCAAGTAAATGTAATTTTTGACCAGCCCATTGTCAATGCGACCCTATATGCGACCTTATTATAGAAGTGCACTTAAAATTTGTTGAAATTAAAATTCCGGTCAGTAATAGGTTATCTTGTACCTACCGTTGTCTTATCATGTATCTACATATATGTAAGTGTCAAATCGTATATTAAGAATAAATTGCATGAATATTTTTGCAAATCGTGACCTGTCGTGAAATGATTACAATATGGACTGCAGATTAATTTTTGTGCCCCAACTTCAGGGGGGGGGGGGCATTTAGATTTACCCTTGTCCGTCCGTCAATTCGTCCGTCCGTTCTCATTTTCTGTCGCACGTATCTCAAAAAGTAGTTTACCTAGAGTCATGAAACCTACAGGAATATTGCTCAGCATGTGAACCTGTGTGGCACCTGGGTAATTTCGAATGGATATATTTAGTATTTTTAGAGTTATTGCCATTGACTTAGTGTAGTTGTGGACCTGGTTATTTTCGTGTGGATTTATTTAGTATTTGTAGAGTTATTTTCATTTTCCTTAACTTAGTTTTAAAAAATGCAATTTTCAACTTGTATCACATGTAGCTCAAAAAGTATTTGAGATATCGTCATGAAACTTTACAGTACTGTTGATTAGCATGTGAAGTTGTGCACCTGGGGTTTCACTTATGAATTTATATGCTTTGTTAGAGTAATTGCCCTTGACTAAGTGAAAATTTTCAATTTGTGTAGAGCGTAGCTCAAAATGTATTTAACCTAGAGTCATTAAACTTAAGAGGAATATTGGTCAGCATGTGTAGTTGTGCACCTTGGGTTTTGCTTGTCGATTTAATCAGTCTTTGTAGAGTTATTGCCCTTTACTCAGTAAAAACCATTTCATTATGTTTTGATATTTGTTCCTTGTGTGCTTGAGATAGAATCAACCAACTTTACAGGAATAATGATCGACATCACTGTGAAGCTATGCACCTGGGATTTGCATTGGTTTTTTAAGTTTTAATAGAATTATTGCCCTTTACTTATTGTAAATTTGCACTTTTCAACTTGTTCATACATAGTCCAAAATGTATTTGACCAGCAGGCCTGAAAGTTTACAAGAATGTTGGTCAGCATGTATACTGATGCATCCTGGCGTTTGCTTGTGGATTTATTCAGTATTTGTAAAGTTCTTGCCCTTTACTTAGTAAAAGATTTTCAGTTTTCAACTTGTTGCACATGTAGCCCAAAAATATTTGCCCTATAGTCATAAGATTGACAAAACAGTGGAGTGGGGGGGGCACCCGTGACCACATTTCTAGTTCTAACGCGTTTTGCAGGGTTTCATTGTGCCGCCTCTACGTTTCCGGAGCATAACTAAGGTTCCATTTGGCCAACAATATTCAAACTTCAGATTGCTATTTGGAGGAGGTAATACTTTATTTAATTCCCATGTCTTACAACTGCTTCATCCTTACTAAAAAAATAAATAAAAACACTTTCGGGCTCCGCCTAGTGGTGCTCTTGTTGATATTACATTGGTGTATTCGTATTTCACGTATGAGGCCCTTATTCGAAGTATACGGAAAGTGCCGATGTTTTAGATTGTTGATACACGTTTTGACAGTCGTAACAACTCGGCAATCTCCGTCAAGTTCGTAGAATTCTTAAAGTCGCCCGAGGTGTTCCGATTGCACGTTTTGACTCACAGATAGATAAAACTACATCACTTCACATCACGATAAAAAGGTCACGTGAGAATAAGTTTATTGAAATCTATGACATTCTTACTGAATATGTGTCTGATTTTGATAAAGGAATTCAAACTATGTATGGAAAGATGCATTGCCTATAACGTGTCCAGTTAACTCGGTCCGTTCTTAAAAACACTGCCAGTGTTGTTTTTCTAATGCGACTTTACTTTCATATTGCGTCCACCTTTAGTGTTTAGAGCTTAAAACATAACCTATCTACTTTGTTTACAAAGAGATTGTATAGCAATAATTATTAGATTTAATCATAAAATGTCTTTGACAGTTCTCAATTTTACTAATGGTTTCCTTTGATGCACATTAAATATTTCATCCCATTTGTCAGAAAACATAAGTTCTGTCATGTGACCGTATAGAATACCTACGGACATTATCTTAATGTGTTTCTGAAATGTTGTTTGGAATTGATAAGAAAGATATAACATTTTAAAACCATCTGTCGTTTTTAATTGAACACCCCTACCTATAGAAACCGTGAAAAAAGATTCTGCGCAGTTCTTTCAGTCAAAATGTATACTTTGCGTAATGCATTATTAATGAAGGAAAATAATCTAAAGAAATCAGAGTTTTATTCTACTTCTCTTCAGAGTTATCTGTCTTAACCCCGATGTTGAATTATCAACAAACGTTTACTGTAAACGGAAAAAAATGTAAAAAGGTAAATTTTTGCTATGGTTTCTTTTTTATTTCAATCTTTATTCATTTCAGATATCTAAGATATTGTAAAATAATTGACAGGATTTTGGTTAAAGTGATGACCCTGCAGAAGTTCGGTTATTTCAGGTGACTGTCCACATGTTTGGAACGCAATCTCTTTTGTGTCGCACGTAACTCAAGAAGTATTTGACCGAGAGTCATGAAACTTGACAGGAATGTTGATCAGTATGTGTAATTGTGCACCTGGGTATTTTCGTCTGGATATTTTTAGTATTTTTAGAGTTATTGCCCTTGACATAGTAAAATTTTGCAATTTTCAAATTGTGTCGCATGTAACTCAAAAAGTATTTGACCAAGAGTCATGAAACTTTACAGGAATGTTGGATCAGCATGTGGTAGTTTTGTACCTGGGTAATGTTCGTCTGGATTTATTTAGTATATTTAGGAGTTATTGCCCTTTGACTTAGAAAATTTTTGCAATTTTCAACTTGTGTCGAATGTAACTCAAAAAGGATTTGACATAAAGTCATTTAACCTTACGGGAAGGTTGCTCAGAATATTTAGTTTTGCACCTGGGGTTTCGCTTGTGGATTTATCCAGTATTCATTATGTTGTTATTTGTTCCTTGAGTGCTTGAGTTAGAATCAACCAACTTTACAGGAATAATGATCAACATCACTAAATTACAGGAATAATGATTCACATCACTGTGAAGCTATGAACCTTAGGACTTTGCATGTGGATTTTTTTCAGTTTTGTAAGAGTTATTGCCCTTGACTTACAGTAGTATAAATTTGCAATTTTCAACTTGTTCATGCATAGCTCAAAGAGTATTTCACTTGTAGGCCTGAAAGTTTACAAGAATGTTGGTCAGCATGTGTACTTATACACCTAAGGGGTTTGCTTGTGGATTTATTCAGTATTTGTAAAGTTCTTGCCCTTTACTTAGTAAAAGATTTTTAGTTTTCAAAAAATATTTGACCTAGAGTCATAAGATTGACAGAACAGTGGCGTGATGGGGGCACCCGTGTCCTATGGACACATTTTTAGTTGTTTTTTTAATTTTTGTTTTTTTTGTTGTTGTTTTTTTTAATTTTTTTTGTTCTTGTTTTTTTTTACGGCGCACCATGGTCGTAATATGGCGCCGAAACAGGAAAGGTGATTTTGGCTAACCTCGATTGATACCAAGCATCACCAAGGGTAAAAACCAGCTCACCTGCTAGAGCTAAGGAATGCATAGACTGTAGTATTTCGAACCCCTTTAATAGTATCTTACGATCAAGTAGGGTTAAAATGTGGCTGCAGTTTTGATGCCTCGACCTCCGTATAGGCAACCCCTCAACAAGTAAAGGCAACTGTTATAAAATTAGGACAATCAACCGATGCAATGTAACATTTCTTGTTATTGTTGCGAAACATTACTCCTGCCATTGTAAATGATGGTTATGTTTACAATGTACATATTGAACAAATAATTACTTTCAGAAAAGGTTCACTCGCTTCTTCTCGCCCCAGTTTCCTTCAATAAATACATTTTTACCCATTATGTTATAACTATTACATAATATCTGTTGATTTACATAATTGTGTGTTTCGGAGTTCTTACTAAAAAGTGAAACAATCTTTTATTAGAATAGTTGCCTTTATGTATTATTTTGTTAATGAACGTAATATATTATGCTTCAGTGATCGACAAAATGTTACTGCATGGACGCCCACTATAACCATATTAATTTTATTAAAAAGTAACTTGTGTACAATAATGAAATAATAAAAATAAAGTGTAACAAAGTTATTAAAGTTCTAAACAAAGTTCTCTTAACACAGGGATCATCAGTAAAATATCTTTAGGCGTAACGAAAATGTTTCCTCATATGACAGATGACAGACTACATGAACTCGACAGTATAACTGCCATTTTATAAATTTTGTTTTGCAACAAGGCTTTAATAAAAAGTTAATATTGAAAATCTAGAGGTTATTAATTGTACTCTATAGACACAACCTAAATAAAATCAGACCATAAACGATACCACCTTTAAATAAAACAAGAGAGTCCAGAGGACTCTGCATCGCTCACCTGAGAAATAGGTCAAAGCTCACAGTGGAACCCTTTCAACCCAGAAGCACAATTTGAAAATAAGGGACAGATTAATCTGAACAATTTTTGAACCAGTGGTTTAGATGTTGTTTTAAGGTGTGTTTTTTTCTGATATTAGATGACAGCTAGATGACCTTAGTCACCTTACAAACCAAATATCAAAGCACTAGGTCTAGTGATTTTTGAGAAGAAGAATTTTTAAGATTTTCATAAAGTACTCTAAATGAAACTAATTAAGCCCCTAGTGTGCCCCATTTGATCCCAGGGTGATACTTTGAACAATCTTCACAAAGGATCACTAGGTGATGTTTATAAACCAAAAATCAAAGCTCTAGGCCTATATAACTCAAAGTATTAAATATTGATGACTCTCTGGAGGGGCTGCTTTTAACCCTAAGGGCATAATTTGGAAAGTCTTTGTAAAGGACCACTAGATCATGTTACATACCAAATATCAAGGCTCTAGACCATGTGGATTTTGATAAAAATATTTTTAATGATTCTTTTTTAAAATCGATAAGCAGACTGGCGGGGCCCCTTTTCGTCCTAGGGGCATAATTTAAAAAATCTTTGTAGGAGGTAACTAGATCATGTTATGTACTAAATATCAAGGCTCTACACCTTGTGGATTTTGACAAGCAGACTTTTTAAGATTTCCCTAAATAGCCTTTTATAAAATTGAGGAGCCTCCTAGCGGGCCCCCTTTTTATCCCAGGAGCATAATATGAACAATCTTTGTAGAGGACCTTGTGGATTTTGACACGAAAATTTTGAATATTCCCATACTTAACTTTATATAAAACCAATTTTGACCCTAGGGGCATAATTTGAACAATCTGTTGTAGAGAACTACCAGATCAAGTTACACCAAATATCAAGGCTCTAGGTCTTGTGGATTTTGACAAGCATATTTTCTAAGATTTCCCTATAAACTGATGAGCGCCCTGGCCCCTTTTGACCCTAGGGGCGGGGCATAATTTGAACAATCTTTGTAGAGGACCACTAGATCATGTTACATACCAAATATCAAGGCTCTACACCTTGTGGTTTTTGACAAGAAGATTTTAAGATTTTTTTTAATTGTTCAACAAATTTGTCCAAGTGTTTTAGGAAGAGAAGTTCTTTAAAGAAATTAATGATGCACGGACGCATGGACGACGGACAATGGGCCATCACAAAAAGCTAACCTTAAGGATAGTGTCCTCAGGTGAGCTATAAACATACGAGAAAATTAGATATAACTTACATATAACTTACTGAATATGATGATTTTATACGAACTTACATGGAACTTGACGAAGAAAGTGTAATGAATGCGAACTGTTGGTCTATGCTTACCTTGAACCCATCACTTGTACATCCTAGAAATACCCCAGAGAGACTACCAACTGAAGAATAAATTCCATGGTCAAAGCTTGCTATAGGTGTATTGTCAGGTAAAGGATTCGAGCTTGCACAACGTGACATAACCTAGACATAACAAAAAAATAACGGTTTGACGGTAGCTTGATATTACAATAAAAAACAAACAAATTGACTTGGTCTTAATTTTATAAAGTTGCAATATACCATGGGGTCTATTTTAGATTTAAATTTGACTATGTTACAAAAAAAATTGTTAGGGCGGAATTTCTGAAAGAAGTTGCCTTCTTAGTAAATTAACATTGTATTTCAAAAGCAATTCATAAAATAAATAGATTTTTAATGAAATATTTGTTGAATTCAGTTAAGTCCGTTTAAATCATTTGCAAAAGGGTGAAGAATTAAACATTTGTGAATGAAATAAAGATTGTAACACACATTAACTCCTTGTTTCCATGTGCTTGATGTATGCGGTACATCGCATTCCGTGAGAACAAACGCTTCGTTGGAGGTGTGTTGTACTTCGGCACACATGGAAGCATTCGGGTGAGAAACCTGTGTTTGGTAGGCTACGGCAACGATGGTTTGTGCGTGGTTGCAGCGATAAATGATAATTATGTATGATAACCTGTGTATGAAATTTGGAATATCAAACTCATTTACCATTAACAAAAACCGTTCCTTTCATTACACTTCTAACAAGCCAAAAGAAAAATATTTTTCTTCATATAAAATCCCCATGCCGGCAGTGACATAAAAGAATGTAGTTGAAAATCGCATACTTGGTTTTATTTACTTTGGTAAAAAAGAGATAAGTTTAAAACTGCAACACCTCTATTATGACCCCCACCACCGAAATAGGCATTAAAATCTCCAATAAACAGAATTCCTGTGCCCTAAACGATGATAATGGGAGGGAGGAATTAAATAAAAAAGGAATTTTGATTTAGAGGATCAGAGGTTATGAAGCCTTCATATTACAGATAAACATGTGCTTGTTTTGATGAATTAGATGGACCGATGTTGTAAAAATTATGTTTTTTTATATTGTTGAAACGTAAATGATGGTTTAAAATGACTGTACAATTAAATAAAGACACATTATTTAAAAGAGATTGATCTGTTTACATTTCAGCTTTTCCTTCATGTAAAAAGTATGAAATTATTTCTGACGTTGCAAGCTCTAAATACGAATCCCATGCAGATGCCCGACAATGTTCCTCTGGCAATAAGACGTCGCACGAGGCATTAGTTATGGCAAATTGTGATGCTGGGCCAACAAGTGCCTGGAAGACAGGCGAAAATGTAAGTTATTTAGTTACAGGAATAATGTAGACACTTGGTTTCTAATAGTTCATATCATTTATTTTTCGCTTTTTGTTAGAAAATGCCGTTTTTATGATTACCGCGTTGACTAAGAAGTTTATTTAATACTACAGACTACCAAAGATATCCACGCTTAAATACAATTACGAGGAGCTTCTTCAATACAATAGATTTTACATTTTTATTCAATTTAATTCGGGGTTTGTCTACCATCATATAGTTAGTAACACTAGCGCAAAGGTTATTCAGGTAGATTTTTCATCATGAGCTGTTATTGATAAAATAACTATAAATTGATAAATAAAACTATACATTGATAAAATAACTATAAATTGATAAAATAACTATAAATTAATAAAATAACTATAAATTGATAAAAAAGTAAACACTCGGATTCAATTTTGAAACAACTATCCAACAGGATAAAAAATGAAAATAAAATGGTGTAAATCGTTCACGTTTTATACAGGTGATGTCTATATGTTCATCGCTTCCCTCTTACACACCGATTGCTTCAATATCCAGTGGAAATACAGGACTGAATTGGGGCAGATCGGGAATATTTGTAGGTTGTCTTGGTAACGGATTTAAGGTGAATATTAATGTTACTTTCAAAATTTCAATATAAGTAATCATAATACAATTTTGTTACCGTACATAGTAACTAAATGTATGTTTCCTTTGTCCCTTTATTTAGAGGTTTTCACTTGGTTTATGTACAATCATAGATGGTAATGGCTCGAAAAAGATCGAGATAACATAGCCATTATAGTTTCAAAGATCAGTATGCATTCTTTTTAATAGAAACGTACCATAAAATAACGGTGCATTCGTGAACGTGCGGGTAGGTTGTCTTCAAACCACTTACCTTACCGTTTTAGGTCGAGTCCCGCAAGGGACTTTGAATTCTTTCATGTAAGGAAGCTATCCACCTAGCTTCAGGGCATCCGAGGTACCCACTCGTGCATGAAACAATGCACAGAGTGGCACATGAGGTCTCTTTCCACCGGAAACTAGAAATTCGCCATATGACCACTACTGTGTTGATGTAAACCAAAGCAAACATACCTTTTGATAAAAATTGATCGTTGATTGGTAAGCTTTAAAAAAATATATCAACATATATCTGTATCTGGTTGTTCAGCATGCGTATATTCATAAAGCTATCATTCCCAGTATAAACTGAAGAGAACGGTAAGTAGGTTGGAGGAAAATGGCTTCGTTTAGCTAAACCCAGATGCATCTAAGTTCTGCTGGAAAATAAGAAAATCTTATGCGTTTTCAACGCAAGTAAAATATATATTCCGTATAAAGTAGTTTTCTCCACATGTTTTGAAAATTGATGCCTATCACGTGATTCGTTACGTCATTAATTTGCTATCGCGGGCAGACAAAAAAAGGTATACGAAGTGGCAATTTTGAGGGTAATTTATGTTTCGTTCCATATTCATCCGAAGAGTTCCTGTAAAAAACCTATCTAATTATTTGGTGTCATGATCTGTGATGGTGCTTAATGCGTTCAAACTATGAATGTTTAACTTTACAGATGGTGTACCAAGACTGCGATACGGAACCGACTTTTGTTCACGTTATCCGTGGCAATGGAATTGGAACGCACGATCCATACAACTACTTTGTCATTTCAAAATAGATACAATATTAATGTAGCATTGTTAAAAATGTAGCCTTCCGCCTTCCCGTATATTAATACACCTTGTTTTACATCTATCGGCTTGCGTTATTTTATTTACAACAAAATATTGGTAGCAAGAACTAATGCATATAAATCTACAGCCATCTTAAACCCTTATTCATTATTTGTTCTTCGTACATTAAATGCTCCTAAAACTTTCAATTAAAAATGTTAGCATCTCAAATACAAGTTATGTTAAATAAAATAATATTGTGTGCGACAAGCTTGAATCATGTAGGTGAGTTGTCTTTACACATGCAAGTCTACAACCAGCATTACGTGTACTTTTAACAGACACATTTGTAGTCAATGAACACATTATGATTGGTTCACGATTTGTACATCAGCGATTTAATACAATCCCTACTAATGGCACGGAATTAATACATTTACATAATAAGCAACTAGCATAAACATACTTGTACTTAAAAAGCAACGAATGGCACGTGTGTTATCAATAATCAGAGACTAATTAACAGAAAAAAGTTATTTACTCAAAGTTTAAAAAAAATTTATTGTGATATCTCGGCGGTCATTCCACCTCACCAGTTTTCCTGGATACCTGACCAGTTATTTCCAACTTGTCTACAGTTCCACAAGTGACCACAAATCCAACAAAATATTTTAATCATTGGCGAAAGACAAATGAGCCGCGTCATGACAGAAACCAACATAATGGGTTTGCGACCAGCATGGATCCAGACAAGCCTGCGGATCCGCGCAGTCTGATCAGGATCCATGCTGTCCGCTATCAGTTTCTCTACTTGTTATAAGGTTTGTAAGCGAACAGCATGGATCCTGATCAGACTGCGCGGATGCGCATTATGTTGGTTTTGTCATGACACGGCTAAATGACAATCAAACCGAGATCAATAGTAACGGAGAAAGAAGAACAAATTAGCGACCTCTGAATTGCGTTACTCATCCGGAATTTTCAATTGAGCTTGGCGGGCAGGAGCGACCTACTTGAACACATAGATGACACGTTATCATGAAAAATAGTAGTACAAAAGTGGGAAAAGATTGGCCTTTTTTACGGATGTGGTATGCAAAAAAAGAGAAAAGAACATGACATTTCTGTTTCTGAAATTTGTCTTTTTTAGCCCTAAGATTTCCCCTAAAAAGATGACTTCGCTTACGAAATAAGAAAAATAAACCTGACAATAAGTCAAAACCTAAGATTTGACCTTTTTAGGGGACATGCAAGCGTAAAAGGGTAAGTAATAGTTTTTGCAAATGATACATAATCGATTGTCAACACAATTTCTCCAAAGTCTACGAGGATATCAGAAACAGTCGTCAAATGGACTTTGTGGGGGAAGGGGGGTTCTGCAGAAGTAAAAAATATTATTATCTTGACTGGCACATAGATACCTGGAAGTCTGTGACAGTCTCAGAAACTGTCAATGGACTCGGAGAGAGAGGGTCTTAAGAAATTAAAAAATCCATTATCTTGATAAGACCCAAGCTACCTGGCAGTCTTTTTTCCCTCTAGATCTATGTAAATTTTGGAAATTTTTGTCGTAAAATATCAAACTTGGGAGAAAAATATTATTGTGAAATTTGCCAATTTGGGAAAATATGCTAGGATTCAAGATGTTACAATTGTTAAAAAAATCTAGATAAATCTTACTTAAATTGTCCAGCTTTTTCTGTCATATCAAAAATACAAGGACAGGCTTAAATGTGTACAAATGTTCAGTTGATATTAATTAAAATCCTTTTTTATTCACAAAACATGAATACATTCGGTAACGCTATTTCGCGACATCAAAATTGAAAATGTGGTACTTTTTCTTTCAAAATGCCGACTTCTTAATTGGAATTTTTTTTTTTTTTTGGATTGGAAAAAAAACATAATTTGGATGTGGTGGGGCCCATATTCGGACCCGTGGGATAGGGGGAAAAGGCCTGCTACAGTGTGAGAAACAGACGCAGACTAGTGCAATGTACGCGTGGTTAAAACCATAGGAACTCGAGAACCGGACCGCAGATTGCGGCGCATATTTTCGATCGTGTAACGGTTTTTAAAAACGTTTCTGCTACAACTAAATATCTTTTAGTATTATCCGAGATTTGGCCTCAAAAATTATTATCAATTGAACCCAGTCTGTCTCTTTTAAAACTGGTCAAATTTTACGGTATTATAAAAAAAAGACAAGGAGTGACATCCGCCATTCGCCGCAACGTTTTCAGCATGAGTTTTTACCTTTGGCTACAATTGATTACTTTTTTTTATTAACTTTTTTTGTTATTTTTGTCAACTACTAGTATCAGGTATCGTCCGTATATAACGTTCACGGTTTATTGTTTACACGTGTTGACATGTATACGCCTCATTATTACGGGCGTATTCGTGTTTTGATTTGTTAACAGACACATTAGTAATATGGTCCAACTGATTTTGCCTAACTGAAAAAAGGAATATTAAAACATGATCCATAGATAAATATTTTAGGCACTCATCTAGTATTCATTACTAGAAAAGTTAAAACAAAAATCAAGCATATTCAAGGGGATAACTTACGCCGAACGTTGCGGTAAATGGCGGATGTCACTCCTTTTCTTTTTTCAATATACTTTAAATTGACTAATTTTTAAATTAGCAGATTATATTAAATTGAGATAAGATAATTAAAGACCATCCGCTCGCATAATATGAAAAGATATTCAAAGGTCGGACAAACAAAATGTAAAGCCGGTACGGATTCGGATTTATGCGCCGCAATATGCGGTCCTGTTCCAGAGTTCCTATGGTTAAAACTAGTCCAATTTTCCTAAATATTTTATTCAAAAGGTAGACATTTTGTTCTTTCGTATTCTACAAACATAATAAAAATAATTACATTTTCATCTGTAAAATAACTTATTTTATTCGATATATTGCTATGAATCTAGTCTAATTCCTAGACTAAATTACTATATTAATTTGCTTACATGTTTAGTTTCTTAGGGAAGGTTAGACCGAAATACCGTATCCGTTCTGTGTATTTTTACTATAATTGTGTTCGACGTTTTTCGGAAATTGCCGAGAAGTTGCGCTCATCATTCAACATTTAACGTCTGCTCGGATGTTGTTTGGCGATGCGTGTATTGAGTTAATCTTTGTTATCATATTTTGCAAAAATAATTAAAATCGAATCAAACGAACAAATTTAGAACAAAATATTTCCAGCATTTTTTTTAATGATCGTTATAGCACCAACAAAAACGTAACAAAGTTAGAATTGGTAAGGTTCATACATTTTTATTTCACAATTTCACATGTGTGATTAACCAATCATATGTGAGTAATCATGTTGCACGTGGAAGCTGTTGTAGAACTGACCAATCATTGTGAGCTCTGACGAATTGGGTTGTAACAAGCTTGCAGACGGGGTAACATAGCTGTCGTAGCGCTTTTGAGGAATTCGAGCCGAGAACCACGAATACCTAAAATGAAATGAACAAAAGGATTTACATGAATATGCATATACACTTGAACGTAGGTCTATCAAAAGAAGAATAATTATTCTTACCTCAATACGTTGCTTGTTATAAGTATGATATGAATATCAATGTAAACAGTGTTTATTGGCTATTACACTTTTATTTTTATTTTTTTATGATAACAAACTAACCACTAAAGCCAGCGTTTTTCGCTTTCAATTCCTACATCCAAACCGGTGTTACGTAGCCAATAAAATAACAAGGTTGGCATTCAATGAACCTATCCCTAAATAAATTCAGCAATACAGGACCACCAGCAAAGATCCCAGCAGGACACCAAACAAAAAAAACAGGAAAGGGCACAAAGTCAAGGCACGGATGTGGCGATATTATAACTTAAACAATAAAGTAAATCATAGAAACCGGCGGAGAGAGAGGGCTTAAAGAATCTAATAAAGAAAATCAGAGAAACCGATAAAGACATATAAGAAAGCAATTAACTTAAATGCAAAGATAAAGGCTAAGGATGTCTGGAAAGGGGCCAGACAGGGAAGGGAAGGGCCGGGTGCAAATTTTGAAGAAAAAAAACAACAGGAGAAAGGGTTTAATTATTTATGACGATAAAACAAGAAGGGACGCATAAAGTGTTACCATCCACAGCAGCATGAAGAAAAAAAAACAAGACATAAAATTATAACCGATGTATGAACATTTGCAGATGTTTCTTTATTCAAATGTTTACTATTTTATATTAAATGTTGAATAAAACTGTTTTAAACCGGTGCCATAGGACGTGGACAGACCTGCAACATTTTCAATTTTGCCGCTTTGGGGGTGTTCTTTATGGATTCTATTTAACTATATTCTATTTATCTTAGGATCATATAGGGACAACGATCAGCAACACAAGTACTTAATGGGAGTTAGTTGTGTACCAAACCTCACTCATACCCAACCGTGTTTCTGTTACAATCAAATGTCAATTTTGTCTGAAAAGTGTTTAATTTTACAGACCTGAATACGTAATCTGCAGCTTCCAGCTGTGGCAAAAGGGTCTTCATCAAATGCAGCTGTTTTTTTTCATCATGTGTTTGTGGACATGCAAATTCCGTGAGCCAAATTTTCTTGTTGTATCTGTGAAACAGTTGTTGCAAGTACGACATAATTGCATTAGCATCGCAGTTGTACATATGTGCTGCGAGGAAGTCGATCCTGCAGCCGTTACAAAGCCGGAAAAATTCTTCGTACCATTTAAATTTTCCGCCAGCAGCAGGACTGACAAGCTTGGCCCCGTGTGAGTTCTTCTCTATCTCTGGCCAGGCATCGGCAGCCTGCTGGGGTGTCATATTGCCATGGGCTTCACGATCTGGCTCGTTGAAGCCTAATACAAACTTTCCCCAGGTTTGGATTGTAAGATTGGTGTGATTGTTGTATTTCTTCACCATGGGAACATGCTTGGGTACAAGACGATTGGTACCATTACAGTGCTGTCCTACTTTGTCATAATAGAATGATAAGTCCATACTCCAATCATACCTTTTTAAGATAACAAAAAGATTTTTTAGGTACTGATAAACAAATATTCTGGTAAAACTTTTATTTTAGGTTTGATTAAGTCTGTTCATAAGGGGTATGGAAAGTGCAATATCACTTGTGTCCTTAGTATCTGCCTAAGCAGGATAAAATACTTTAAACGAAACGTATAGTAATCACTGATCACTCGCGTAGAGCCTGAAAATATAACAACCGGCAACACATCTGTGGATGTCCTTAATTTAAAGAAAATACCGTCCGTGTAAAATGTTGAATTCGGCCTAAACCGGTGCTTGTGGAAATTGGTCGGAAGCTTGCCTTTTTCAGGACCTTCCATAAACTTAATCAATCGATCTCGCAACATTTTCAACATCGCTGTTTTGAACGTTTTTTAGAACTTTTTGTTCTCTATTTTTCTTTTTTTTTTTTTTTTTTTTTTTTTTTTTTTGATTCAATGCCCAAGAAGTACTGTTAACACTGTTAAGCATTATTTCACTTAAACTGTATCAGTTTCAAATAATTTCTTACCACCACGACATGTTGTTAAGAACTTTGAAGTCATCACACAGCAGGTTTCCTGGATAAGCACACGTTCCTTTCTTGAAGGATCCTTCTATTTTACAAGACAGAGACACTAAGGCTAACAGTACCCACAGAGCCATGTTGATTTTGACAATGTTAGTTTAAAACAAGCTTTATATTGAAACTCAAATCACTGTGTATAACCTGTATGTAACCTCGATGTACGATTTTGTACCGTGTGCGACTAGATAGTATTTAATTGATATGTAATTCTTTAATTAATTATATGTTGACACGTCACATGTTCAGGGTAACATACCAACGTGCCTTTCAGACTTTCAGACAAAACGAACTAAGCACGAATCATGGTACATATTACGTCAATATCTTATAAAGAAATAAAAACTTCATAGGAAAAATCAGTAGAAATTTTGGACAGTATATGAGGTAATTAAAAGTAGCGACCGTTAGTAGTACCTTGCTTATAGGGGTTAATACTCGTTATTTAAAATAAAAATCCATTTAATACTTAAACAGAAAGGCATGAAGGCACAACTTTAATTTGTGCTTCTGCAGTGCACTTTGTACACGTAGGTTCGCGGGTTCGCCTTCCTGCATGTTGAACAACACCGAATGTAGGAAAATTATATCGTCTGGTTAAGTCGGCTAGAGGCAACTATTGACTTCCCGGATGATGCATTTGATAGCTCTATAGCTCTTATAATATGTAAGTCGAATTTGCTGCTTCATTCATCAGATATAGCATTTGATGTCCGCCCGTTACATAGAGAATTCTAAACAGTTTTCACAGATGGAGCCTAATTTTATAACAATAGATTTTTAAAGAAGAATGTATAAATAAAGTTAGATATATTAAGTTTGAACATCAAGTTGACCGAACCGAACTGTATGCGATGCATTTAAATTAAATTGCAGAGTATGCACAGTGGTTTCGTTATCATTTTATTATCATTAAGAACTA
Organism: Ruditapes philippinarum; assembly: GCF_026571515.1. Taxonomy (NCBI): domain Eukaryota; kingdom Metazoa; phylum Mollusca; class Bivalvia; order Venerida; family Veneridae; genus Ruditapes; species Ruditapes philippinarum. Next base: position 75,597 of record NW_026859373.1, on the reverse strand, counting down.
CGAGGATTGTACAAATTAATGCACTTCATTAGATTTTAACCTGGGCGGGGGTCAAAAACGACGTCTTGGTGCACCACCGTCTTGAGGTAAATGTCAGCATGTCCTCATTTTTTCATAACAAACCGTAATATCGCTGACGACGCATATGCCATTCCTTTTATTAAAATAGGCCTCTCCTTGAAGTTCTGTATGCAAGCGTTCTTGGCTAACCCGGTCTAACCCCTTTGTAACTATGGAATCTACCTTTTTTCATGCTTCAAGATATAATACAAATATCTTTGTACTAGAAAGTTTTGTCAAGAGAAGAAATTAAAGCAAGAGCAATGAAAACATTATATTTGTTATATTTTATCCTATAGGAACTTTTCCCCGATTTTAATGAACAATCTTCTAGTAAGCTGTACACTGAAACATGTTTAAATAAAGTAAAAAAATTCATTACGAAAACATGTTCTCATATCCAGTATTTTATATTTTGAATTGCTTGCAATTTCAGACAACGAACGAACAAACTAATGATAATGTTTAAAATGTAGAAAAAAATCTGTTTCAGAAACAATATCTGAAATTGGATATTCAGGTAAAGGTCGTTCAAAACCTCAATATTGAAAATGTTGCAAGATGTGTTTTTATTTTAGTACCAGTTTAGCCAGACTCATTTTGAAATGTTGACCAATTTCATTTTAATTTTTTTACTCTAATTTAATCTCAAGAGCTCCGTTAAAAGAAACATTATGCCACAAAAAAACGAATAAGATTTTTTGGGAGAGGCACGAGTTTAATAACTTTTAAATAATATTTAAAGAGCATGACATATGCCTGTTACTTGAAGAAAAATGCGTGAAATGTGAAATTATTAGTCATTGAAACAGTGAAAATAAACAACATTATTGGACTAAAAAAAGAACAGAAGAAAAAGAATGTTTGGCCAATGTGAAACATTTTGAAAACTATAAAAGTACTTCAAATATAAAAAGCCTTTGAGAAAATGAAAATAAAAGTGTTTTTTTTCTGAGGCATTATAGGCCTTTAATAAAGAATTAAGAAATATTCATATATGTGCTCGGCCTTTTTAAACATCCCATTGCTTTCCGCACTGACATTGTGACCAATCTAAGTATAGAAACGAACTTAAAATCAATCATTTACAATTTAAATAGATGTCAGTACAGATTTCGTTTGAACCCTAACGTTGAACTTTATAAAACTGGTCTGGAATGCATAAATGAAGTCTTATCGCCTAGTAAAATTAAATTAACTGTATGAAGTTTGCAAATCAGGTCCGAATCATGTCAAGCAATGCACAATTTATAGAAGATGTGTTACTTTTAAAATTGCTGTAAATATTCTAAAGTGCATTATTTTATATATCTTTTTTGACGCACCATCAAATCAACAAAGCATTTGAACGGCTAGTTTTAGTTTCGATAAAAATATTGGTCAACATTTCGAAACATTTCACCAAACCCTCTATCCATTCTAGGGGATTTAAAAATTGAAATAAATAAAATTAACAGTACCTTGCAGTCTTTTATTAAGGAAAGTCATTTATGTTAATGACAAGTCCTGCCATAAAAGAAAATGCACCTATTTCAGTAAATTTCGCAACATTCGTTGAATATTCTGAATATTTAGCAATCGGTAAAATTCGGTTTTAGTGAATTTTGCATGTTTCCGCGCCGGAAGAAAATTGTTTAAATGTCAATTATAACCCAAGGAAAATAACATCTCTTCAACATATCGGTGACTTGTTGGAAAGTTCCTAAATTTAGACTGTTTATTCATAGATAAAATACAAAAATAACTAGAAATTTATTGTTTTAGTTAAAAAAATGTTTTGTAATAAACTAATTTTGCAACTCATATTAATCATTTTCGAATCCGCTTCCAGGTACTATCCTGAGCTGACGTCATTTGAGAAAATTGGTCTCGACAAGAGTAGGACACCCACGAACCCATAATTACTTAGTAGAAACGTAGATACGTTATAGCTGTGTTTTACAGCTGATTAAGCATGAAAAATTAATTCATACAAATATTTTTTCGGGAGAAGGGGGCGGGCGGGGTTACGTTACATCGACACAGTATAGGTCATATCGCGACGTTCAAGCTTTACTGCTGGAGAAAGACCTCATGTGCCCTTCCGTGCATTATTTCAGGCACGAACGGGTACCTGAGTAGAACCACCGACATTCCGTAAGCTAGCTGGATAGCTTCCTCACATGAAGAATCATCCAAAGTCCCTGTCGGGATTCGAACCCACAGCGGTGAGGGAAACAAATATTTAAAACAGTCATTGGGTAAAGTGTCTAAATGCACATGCTTTGCTGATTGTTTAGCAAATAAAGTGTAAGTTCAACACGAAACGAATTATCAATCGTGTGGTTATGCTAGCTGATGGATACCATACCAAGTATAACTCAGAGAATTTTCGATATATTACCACTGTTTCGTACTGCAAAATGAACTGTCAACAATGTCAGCGTAGGTGCCATACATCATCGATTGTTTCGCCCCGTTATACCGAGAACACTCTTATATGGTGGGGTCACAGTGGGGATCAATCCACTGTGTGTTGACAATTAGTACCAGCTCCTTTCATCTCTTCTGAGCCACAACCAACAAGATACCTTTTCAGCTGCACTAGCTGACTGAGCGGATGGCTTGCTTTCTCTGATGGTCAGTTATTCCTAACTCGGTCAGCACTTATATTATTCGAGATTCGAGCAACGATATTGATATCTTGAAAATTGTTCGCACCTGACTAAGTGTGCTAAGATTTTCGAAGTTTTCCGAATATATACGAACCTTAAATTGATTGAATACAATAAATCAAAAATGTGCATGAATAGATTACCGATCTGTCATGAAAAGGTGAAGTTTAAGAGAAATATGTGTCAGAACTAGGCTGAGCTTTAAGTATTACCTACCTGTTTAGGTCCTTGAGTGGTTAAAGTCGCCGGCCTCTCACCGATTTGGGTTCGAGTCCCTGTCAGGGACCTTTGATTCTTTCATGTGAGGAAGCTGTAAAGCTAGTTTACCGTCGACTTCAAATCATTTGCCGCTCACCGTTGTTGGTTTAAATATCCTTAAGGATATTTTTTTCGTGTGAGGAAGCTATCAAGCTAGCTGACCGAAGGTCGATTATTCAGTTCAAGTGCCCGAACGCCAGTGCTTGAAATAATGCACCAAAGAGCATTTGTGGTCCTCTTCCACCAGTAAAGCTGGAGACTCACCGTGTGACCTTACAGTGTTTGTGACTTTTGAAAGCTTAAACTAGTTTTGGTAAAAATAGGACCGATCAAGAAATGAAAAATGTATACAGTAATGATAATGGTGTTTTTAAAAGTCTTCCATGTGATGATAAATGCCGCTTTACCGATTACGTAATACTAGTATATTCTAATAATAATATATTCGCTTTGTTATTTGTGGAAACACAAGTTCTTTGAGAACGTAATTTATAAATAATTTTTTTTTAATCTCTTTAACGGAAGGTGATTTATACTTAATAATGAATGTATAAGGAACGCAGTGATGACACGTGAATTGTGTATTATTTCTAAAATCAATGTTTGTAAAGATCTGAAATCACAATATAATAAATGGCTTACTCTTGACTCATCGTGAGTTTTATACTTTGGAAAAAAACAACTTAAAAACACACGATTAGTCAAGAGTAAGCCATTTATTAAATTTTGATTTCAAGCAATTTTCTAAATGATATGGTTTTTCCATTGGTCGGATAATTCGCTGTTAATGACACGCGTTTTGCGAAAATATTATAAATTTGTATGTCATTGAATAACTGAGTCAGTTGGATTATTTCATAACTTTCTGCCGCAAAATTTGCAAGAAAAGCGTGCATATTTAACAGATATTTGCACACTTTATAGCCGAATATTATTCATTATTTTAGTGTAAAGCGCAGTGGTGTTAGATTTCTTGTGAATGTAGAAACATTCTAAAAAAGATTCGAAATTACAGGAAGTAACATGTACAATAGAGTAAATTAAAAAACAAAAGTCGCATTGATTATGGATTTTATCAGGATTTTCCTTTAGAAGTGGCAGCATGCAAATCAACATATCAAGGTCAGTTTTATTCAGCTAGGGATCTTTTTATCAAGCTTATACCCCGGTTCAATCTAGACTTTTACCCTAAAAGCTTCATGGGGCTCTACCGTTCACAAAACATTATTTTTTTAACACGTAACGCACGTAACTGTAGAAGTTTGTTTGTATCCTCGGATTTGCAGGAAAAAAAACAGCGAAAAAAACATTCTAAGACCGTGTTGACTAACAACGCATGTCGCCTTAAACTTTTGTTCGTTTAACATTTATTTTGGTGTATACTATATTATAGCCATTCGTGCATTAATGTAATGAGGGGCACATGAGGTCCTTCTTCATCAGTGACTTTGAGTAAAGGTGAAACTGTAAAATGTTAATGCGACGTAAAGCCCAACCAAAAATAATCCTCAAGTTTTAGGACTTTACCCGAGGTATAATAATCGAAGACAAGAATAAATATATATGAAATGTTTCAAAATTTAAATTTTGTACATCACAATATGGGGTTGAATAGAAGCTTTATGTCCTGTCAAAAGATGCTTAAAAACGCTACTGATGCAACTTAAGAACTTTGGTATCGCTGATTGTAAAACATTGGTCATTTCTGTTCTAAATGTTCACATGGAAATGTGTAAATTTTCGTTTTGGGATAAATGTAAACTTCAGCAAAATATGATGTATTTTGCGTTCTAAGGTAAAAAGTTGCAAAGAAAAAAGCTACGGTTAAACGTTTTTATTTTTATTTCACAATTTCACATAAATGATCAACCGACTATATGTGAGCTGTGGTGTGGCACGTGAAAGCTGTTGTAGAACTGACCAATCATCGTGAGCTCTGAAGAATTAGCCTTCAACAAGCTGGCAGACGGGGTGACATATCTGTCGTAACGTTTTGGAGGAATTCGAGCCGAAAACCATGAATACCTAAAATAAAAAATAAACAACATTCTTAATGAATGTACCTTTAGTTACCATAATAAAATCAAATAGCACTTAATGCTTCCATAATGAATTTAAATCAACAACTGAACAAATAAAGATTGATCGAGATATATACATCATGTATTTTCCCATGGCCAAATAAAAGAAAGGCCGTGTGTATTTTAATTGTCATCTTCACTGTATAAAATATATCACTTTTTACTAAAGGCGTTAAAAATTTTAATATATACCTGAATACGTAATCTGCAGCCTCCAGCTGTGGCAAAAGGGTCTTCATCAAATGCAGTTGTTTGTTTTCATCATGTGTTTGTGGGCATGCGAACTCCGTGGAGCCACAATTTTCTTGTTTGTACTTGTGGTTAGCAGTTGCTTGCATTAGTAGGACGATAAATTGTCATGAGCATCACACTGTAATATGTGCCGCGGATGACGTAAAGTCCTTCGCAGCCCGCTGACAACAAGCCGGAAAACTTCATCAGAATCATTTAAAGTCGGCCCAGTGTCGTTGACTGACCATGCTTTGCGCCGTGTGGAGTTTTTTCTATTTCGGCAGGCAGCGGCACTCTGTGGTGTCATATCGGTGGTCTGCATGAATTCTGCTCGTTGAGGGCAAGATGAATTCTTCCCCAAGTTTGAATTGTAAGTTGTGTATGGTTGTTGAATTTCTTCACCATGGGAATATGCTTGTGCACAAGGTGAGGCGTACTATTACAGTGTTGTCCAACTTTGTCGTGATAGAATGACAGGTCCATGTGCCAATCATACCTTTAGAAAATAAACAAGATATGTAAATGTATGGTGTTAAGATAATGGCCCCAAATGAAGGCTTTAATAAAGAGAATTTGAAAATAAGTCGCTCTGTGATCATGATCATTTATAAAGGAAATTTCACTCTTCACGCCATCTCTTGCGTAATAGAATTATTCATTAGACAAATTTTGTCTCCGCAAAAACGCCATTCGTATGAAAAACGCGAAATATTTTTCCGCAAAAGTTTATGGGAATACAGTAAATGTTCAAAGTTCCTAGCAAAGAATTATGCAATGTTCAATCTTCAAAACCAAATCAGTGGTCGCCTTAGACCGAAACATATAACAAAACTTGGAAGAAATACTGAGCAAAAATTTTAAACAAAAAAAATATCTTATAAAAAGACATTTCACCGGGTCAAATCCTGGTTTCAGGGTTTATTTTCGATAATCATCTTACACTGTGATTTTTGGAAATGGCATGAGAGACGAAATATCTTTCCGGTAAATACCGAGTTTCCTTTTTTAATCGCCATTTTAATAAAAAGCCAATGAATCTTATACAATAAAACTAGAAAGTAATTGCTAATAATACTCGTATTGATCAATCCCGTATTTTGTTTTAAGAATGTCATTACGAATTGAAATAAAATTTCTACCATCAATGCATGAAACCTTTCCGAAACTTCTAAGCAGGTGGCCGGAATCGGAAGAAACTGAATCAGTGACCACGAAGTACTGGAATAGGTTAACGAGTGCATCTAGCAAAATTAAACATACACTGCTGTGTGTCGAATAGCAAATAATTTCTTACCACCATGACATGTTGTTCAGAACATTGAAGTCATCGCACAACAGATTCCCTGGATAAGCACATGTTCCTTTCTTGAAGGACCCTTCTACTGTACAAGACAAGGACAGCGCGGCTAACAATATCCACAGAGCCATGCTAACGATTACAATGCTAGATAAAAACAAATCAAATTTATAAGTCCCAGAAACCTGGCTCTTAAGTCACTGTGTATAACCTGTAAATAAGCAGATGAAATGTCAACTGTTACGGGGAAGCCAAAGACCGTGACCGGAAAGCTATATACTACACATGTATATTTAAAAGGAAATCAAATAAAAAAACAATTAAAGAATATATAGAATTCTATATTTATCACTGAAATTTTCAGTGTCAGTTCTAGTTGGGCGCCCCCATTTTCAATGTAACTCAATGATAATAGGCAGGGTATTCCGATAACGGAACAATCGCAACTTTTCGGATTAATAATAATCACCAAGCGCTCTAAATGAAAACGGAAGCGGTGCATGAAATACCGAATAACACCTTTAAAACGGAAAAATGAACGATTTTGTAACCAACTTCCCCGTCCATATGCTTTGCCTAATTTCATATTATGATAAATTATATCTGTCATATTTTGCGGTTCGGATCGGAATATCCGTCCCGACGTGACCCGCCCATCAGATATTTTTTCTTGCATATTCTACCATATTCCATTTTATTTTAAATTCTTTATCGTTAATTTCAATGGACATTTATATCATTACAACCGTAACTACTTTCTTACAACAGCGTATGAATTACAACTTAATTCATAACGGTAAAATGACGTCATCCTAAGCGTACCATTGTACAGCACGCGACTCATCTGGCACCCCCTATGCCAGACAAATTTTCGGCATTGGTAAAACTCACGGAAACGCCAGTCTGATATGCAAGAAAAAACTGTTTCATAGTTAATACACTGTTCCTACTCGGCGCCCAACTGGGTACCATACACATGGACGACTGGATACTGTCGGGGTCTAAAATTTCATTATTTAATTGAAATGCAATATTTTTGCGTGTTTGACCTTATGAATAACTTGCGACTAAAGGGGGAAAGCTACATGTATTTACTTTCTGCATTTTGCAATTTTCATGGAATGTCACAATTTAGAGTTCCGATGGTGGTTCCATGATCTTAAAATATATATCTAGAACGAACATTTCACTATTAATTTGCCTAAATCTGATAAATTAGCCTCACTACGCTCCTACATTTAGATTGACCGTGACCAAATACTAAATATTTTGGTGGACGTTGGTACATCAGGCAATCTGGGCGAGCTTTATAATTTTGCAGGGATGTGGTTTCCTGAGTTTAACTCTGGGGGAAACCAATAATACTGGCGTAGGGTATTTTCCACGATTCAGAACAACATGGGTTGTCCCATATTAGAGGACAGGTAAGAAGCTGGGCATTATTATCTTGCTTGCAATAAAATTGACTTTATTATTTCAAGTTAATTTGTTTAAAATTACTTTAAATAATTTTTTTCTAATAAAAATAAAACAAAAATTGTTTAACTTCCACAGGTAACGGTATTTTGAAACTTCTTCTAATGCCTATGTGAAACCTGGTTTGGTTGCATGGCTAAAAATAGCTTTATCGGGAAATCCGATTTATAAAGAAGGCGGTACATATACTGCCGTCCTTAGATCTACATAAAAGAAATAAGTAGACCTGAACTTTAGTCAGATTGAACTTGTCTCGGTGTTCAGACCAGGCTAAACACTTTACACCTGCGCTCGGTCCCTTACCCTTGTTCATTATTGCTACTTTTTTCAGTGAAGGATGGCCATTGAATTTAATATAACCTAAGCGCAAGAATTGATAATATCTGCTAGTTCTGTCCGACAACTATACTTGCAGAGTATACACAGTGATTTCGTTAGGGTCTTCTTCTATCCCACAATGGATGCTGCTCAATTGAACCGTGATTCATTAATGGAACAACTTGACCAGTCGCCCAATTTGTCAATGCGACCCGATATGCGACCCTTATTATAGCGTGCAACTTAAAATTTGTTTGAAATTAAAAGATTGCGGGTCAGTATAGGTTATTTGTACGCTACGTTGTCTACATGTATATACATATATTGTAAGTGTCAAATCGTATATTAAGAATAAATTGCATGACTACTTTTGCAAATCGTGACCTGTCGTGAAATGATTACAATATGGACTGCAGATTAATTTTTGTGCCCCAACTTTAGGGGGGGGGGGGTATTTAGATTTACCCTTGTCCGTCCATCAATTCGTCCGTCCGTTCTCATTTTGTGTCGCACGTATCTCAAAAAGTATTTTACCTAGAGTCATGAAACCTAAGGAATATTGCTCAGCATGTAAACCTGTGTTGCACCTGGGTAATTTCGAATGGATATATTTTGTATTTTTAGAGTTATTGCCCTTGACTTAATAAAAATTTGCAATTTTCAACTTGTGTCGCATGTACATGTAGCTCAAAAAGTATTTGACCTAGGTCATGAATCTTTACAGGAATATTGCTCAGCATGTGAAGCTGTGCACCTGGGGTTTTGCTAGTGGATTTACTAGTATTCTGTTTTGTCAGAGTTATTGCCCTTGACTTAATAAAAATTTGCAATTTTCAAATTGTGTCGCATGTAGCTCAAAAAGTATTTACCTAGGGTCATGAAACTTTACAGGAATGTCGATCAGCTTGTGTAGTTGTGGACCTGGTTATTTTCATGTGGATTTATTTAGTATTTGTAGAGTTATTTTCATTTTCCTTAACTTAGTTAAAAAATGTAATTTTCAACTTGTGTCACATGTAGCTCAAAAAGTATTTGAGATAGCGTCATGAAACTTTATAGTAATGCTGATCAGCATGTGACGTTGTGCACCTTGGGTTTCGCTTATGAATTTATATGCTTTGTTAGAGTAATTGCCCTTGACTAAGTGAAAATTTTTAATTTGTGTAGCTCAAAATGTATTTAACCTAGAGTCATAAAACTTAAGAGGAATATTGCTCAGCATGTGAAGCTGTGCACCTGGGGTTTTGCTTGTGGATTTAATCCGTCTTTGTAGAGTTATTGCCCTTTACTCAGTAAAAACCATTTCATTATGTTTTGTTATTTGTTCCTTGAGTGCTTGAGTTAGAATCAACCAACTTTACAGGAATAATGATCAAAATCACTGTGAAGCTATGCGCCTGGGATTTTGCTTGTAGATTTATTCTGTTTTGTTAGAGTTATTGACCTTGACTTAGTAAAAGTTTGCAATTTTCAACTTGTGTTGCACGTAACTCAAAAAGTATTTGACCTATGGTCATGAAACTTTACAGGAATGCCGATCAGCTTGTGTAGTTGTGCACCTGCTTATTTTCGTATGGATTTATTTAGTATTTGTAGAGTCATTGTCCTTGACTTAGTAAAAAAATGCAATTTTCAACTTGTGGCACATGTAGCTCAAAAAATATTTGAGATAGAGTCATGAAACTTTACAGTAATGTTGATCAGCATGTGAAGTTGTGCACCTGGGGTTTGGCTTGTGAATTTATATGCTTTGTTAGAGTAACTGCCCTTGACTTAGTGAACATTTTCAATTTGTGTAGAGCGTAGCTCAAAATGTATTTAACCTAGAGTCATTAAACTCAAGAGGAATATTGGTCAGCATGTATAGTTGTGCACCTTGGATTTCGCTTGTGGAATTAATCAGTATTTGTAGAGTTATCGCCCTTTACTTATAAAAAAAAACATTTCATTATGTTGTGTTACTTGTTCCTTGAGTGTTTGAGTTATAATCAACCAACTTTACAGGGATAATTATCAACACCACTGTGAAGCTATGTACCTGGGATTTTGCATTGGTTTTTTTAGTTTTGTTAGAGTTATTGCCCTTGACTTATTGTAAATTTGCAAGTTTCAACTTGTTCATACATAGTAAAAAAAGTATTTGACCAGCAGGCCTGAAAGTTAAAAAAAATGTTAGTCAGCATGTATACTGATGCATCCTGGCGTTTGCTTGTGGATTTATTCAGTATTTGTAAAGTTCTTGCCCTTTACTTAGTAAAAGATTTTCAGTTTTCAACTTGTTGCACATGTAGCCCAAAATATTTGCCCAATAGTCATAAGATTGACAGAACAATGGAGCCACCCGTGTCCTATGGACACATTTCTAGTTCTCACGCGTTTTGCGAGGTTTCATTGTGCCGCCTCTACGTTTCCGGAGCATAACTTAAGTTCCATTTGGCCCACAATATTCAAACTTCAGATTGCTATATGAAGGAGGTAATATATATTTAATTCCCATGTCTTACAAATGCTTCATCCTTACTAGAAAATAAATAAAAACACTTTCCGGCAAATAATCCTCCGCCTAGTGGTGCTCTTGTTGATATTACATTTGTGTATTCGTATTTCACGTATGTGGCCCTTATTCGAAGTATACGGAAAGAGCCGATGTTTTACGATTGTTGATACAGGTTTTGACAATCGTAACAACTCGGCAATCTCCGTCAAGTTCGGAGAATTCTTGAAGTCGCCCGAGGTGTTCCGATTGCACGTTTTGACTCACAGACAGATAAAACTACATCATTCGTTGGGTGATAAAAAGGTCACGTGAGAATAAGTTTATTGAAATCTATGACATGCTTACTGAATATGTCTGATTTTGATAAAAAGGAATTCAAACTATGTATGGAAAGATGCATTGCCTATTACGTGTCCAGTAAACTTGGTCCGTTCTTAAAAGCACTGCCAGTGTTGTTTCCTTAATACACTACTTTCATATCTCTGCGGTCCACCTAACGTGTATAAGTGAGCTAAAACATAAACATAACTAAACTTTGTTAACAAGATATTGTTACAATAATTATTAGCTTTAAGCATAACATGTCTTTTACAGTTTTTAATTTTAACTAATTTCCTTTGAGGCACATTCATAGTTTCACCCCAATTGTCAGAAAAACAAAAGTTTCCCATAATGGAGACATATAGAATGCTACGGAATTATCTTTAAAATTTTTTGTTTTATCTGAAAAAAAAAATGTTGTTTTGGAATGAAAAAAAGATCTAGTCATCTTTGAAACATCTGTCGTTTTTAATTAAACACCCCTACCTATAGAAACCTTGAAAAAGGATTCTGCGCAGTTCTTTCAGTCGAAATATATACTTTGCGTTATGCCTTATTAATGAAGGAAAATAATCTAAAGAAATCAGTTTTATTTTACTTCTCTTCAGAGTTATCTGTCTTAACCCCGATGTTGAATTATCAACAAACGTTTACTGTAAACGGAAAAAAAATGTAAAAAAGGTAAATTTTGCTACGGTTTTTTTTTTATTTCAACCTTATTCGTTTCAGATATCTAAGATATTGTAAAATAATTGACAGGATTTTGGTTAAAATGATGACCCTGCAGAAGTTCGGTTATTTCAGGTGACTGTCCACATGTTTGGAACGCAATCTGAAAAAAAAGATAGAATTTGTAGAGTTATTTCCCTTGACTTAGTAAAAATCGTTTTATTATGTTGTTATTTGTTCCTTGAGTGCTTGAGTTAGAATCAACCAACTTTACAGGAATAATGATCAACATCACTAAATTACAGGAATAATGATTCACATCACTGTGAAGCTATGAACCTGGGACTTTGCATGTGAATTTTTTTCAGTTTTGTAAGAGTTATTGCCCTTGACTTACAGAAGTATAAGTTTGCAATTTTCAACTTGTTCATGCATAGCTCAAAAAGTATTTCACTTGTAGGCCTGAAAGTTTACAAGAATGTTGGTCAGCATGTGAACTTATGCACCTTGGGGTTTGCTTGTGGATTTATTCAGTATTTGTAAAGTTATTGCCCTTTACTAAGTAAAAGATTTTCCAAAATATATTTGACCTAGAGTCATAAGATTGACAGAAAAGTGGCGCGGTTGGGGCACCCGTGTCCTATGGACACATTTCTAGTTTTTTTTTTTGATTTTTTTTTATTTGATTTTTGCTGTTGTTTTTTTTTTTTTTGTTTTGTTTTTTTTTTTTTGTTTTTTTTTTTTGTTTTTGTTTTTTTTTTTACGGCGCACCATAGTCGTAATATGGCGCCGAAACAGGAAAGGTGATTTTGGCTAACCTCGATTGATACCAAGCATCACCAAGGGTAAAAACCAGCTCACCTGCTAGAGCTAAGGAATGCATAGACTGTAGTATTTCGAACCCCTTTAATAGTATCTTACGATCAAGTAGGGTTAAAATGTGGCTGCAGTTTTGATGCCTCGACCTCCGTATAGGCAACCCCTCAACAAGTAAAGGCAACTGTTATAAAATTAGGACAATCAACCGATGCAATGTAACATTTCTTGTTATTGTTGCGAAACATTACTCCTGCCATTGGAAATGATGGTTATGTTTAAACTCACTTTATACAATGTACATATTGAACAAATAATTACTTTCAGAAAAGGTTCACTCGCTTCTTCTCGCCCCATTTTCCTTCAATAAATACATTTTTACCCATTATGTTCTAACTATTACATAATATCGGTTGATTTACATAATTGTGTGTTTCATAGTTCTTACTAAAAAGTGAAACAATCTTTTATTAGAATAGTTGTCTTTATGTATTATTTTGTTAATAAACTTAACATATTTTGCTTCAGTGATCGACAAAATGTTACTGCATGGACGCCCACTATAACCAAATTAATTATATTAAAAAGTAACTTGTCTACAATAATTAAATATTAAAAATAAAGGGACGCCAAGTTATTAAAGTTCTTGATAAAGTTCTCTTAACACATGGATCATCGGTAAAATGTTTCTCATATGACAGATGAACTACATGGACTCGACAGTATAGCTGGCATTTTATAGATTTTGTTTTGCAACAGGGCTTTAATAAAAATAATTATATTAAAAATCTAGAGGTTATTAATTATACTCTATAGTCACAACCTTAATAAAATCAGATCAAAAACGATACAACCTTTAAATAAAACAAGAAGGACCAGAGGGCCCTGCATCGCTCATCTGAGAAATAGGTCAAAAGCTCAGTGAAGCCCCTTTTCACCCAGAAGCACAATTTGAACATAAGGGACAGCTTAATCTAAACAATTTTTGTATACTGTCATCAAGGAAATTTTTGTGTAAAATTATTTCAAAATTGAACCAGTGGTTAAGATGTTTTAAGGTGTTTTTTTCTAATATTAGAGGACAGCTAGGTTCACCTTAAGGACATTGTCCTCAGGTGAGCTATAAACATACGAGAAAATTAGATATAACTTACATATGACTTACTGAATATGATGATTTTATACGAACTTACATGGAACTTGACGAAGAAGGTGTAATGAATGCGAACTGTTGGTCTATGCTTACCTTGAACCCATCACTTGTACATCCTAGAAATACCCCAGAGAGACTACCAACTGAAGAATAAATTCCATGGTCAAAGCTTGCTATAGGTGTATTGTCAGGTAAAGGATTCGAGCTTGCACAACGTGACATAACCTAGACATAACAAAAAAATAACGGTTTGACGGTAGCTTGATATTACAAAAAGGAATAAATTGACTTGGCATTAATATTACATAGTTGCAATGTACCAGTGATCCTATTTAGGTTTGCAATAAGTTTAAATTGACTTTGTTACAAAAAATGTTAGGCACGAATTTCTAAAAGAAGTTGCCTCCTTAGTTAATTAACATTGTTTTTCAAATGCAATACATAAAATAATAAGATTTTTAATGAAATATTTGTTAAACTCATTAAATGCGTTAAAATAATTTGCAAAAGGGTGAAGAATCAAACATTTGTGAAAGAAATAAAGATTATAGCACACATTAACTCCTTGTTTCCATGTGTTTGAAGTTTGCGGTACATCACATTCCGTGAGAACAAACGCTTCGTGGGAGGTGTGTTGTCCTTCGGCACACATGGAAGCATTCGGGTGAGAAACTTGTGTTTGGTAGGCTACGGCAACAATAGTTTGTGCGTGGTTGCAGCGATAAATGATGGACAAAGGTGCAACTAAAATATTTGTTAAAAATACTTATATAAATTATTCTTTCCTTTATGTAATGCATTATCAGAAATTCTTCTCCACAGTAACTCAAGACATTCTAGAAAAATTAAAAGCCAAACTTGATGTAATATCAATAAAGAACATAAATGAACCTAATTACTCGTCAGTATACAAATAAGTACACATTTTGTCAACAATCAAGCTTACCCAACACAATCGATCTTAAAATAAAATTTGTATAAACTAAACTATTTGAATACCAGTAAATTAAATACAAGTAGTCGGTGAGTTTGTTGTGGTCGGCATTTTTGTGGTTGGCAGTGGTGTGGTCGGCGCTACAGTGGATGTAGTAGAAGAGGTAGTAGTAGTAGGTCTAGCTGTTGTTGTGGTGGTGGTTGTTGTTGTTGTTGTTAGTTTTGCTAAAAGAATTTCATAAAAACATTGTAAATTAAACGATTAAATCTTAATAGGGTTTTTACATGTTCTTATTTGATATAAGTAATAGAAAGAGCATCGAAACACAAAGGTATCGGATGTTTACGAGGGCTCGAACCCCCCCCCCCCCCCCCGGGTATAAATTAGATTCTGTTCTTGATCAATTTTGTATCATAGGCTAAAATAAAAATAAAAACAAATATATTCCCTGTCGACATAATTTGAAATAAAGGGAAAAATAAAAAAATACTTTTCCGTTTCGACACATAATGAAACCCCAGACTAAATGAGCCAATGAACGTGCATCTGAATAATATTTTTCCATCATTCCTCTTACTGTCGTTATAATAAGTAAACTCCAGAAAAAATGTTGCCAATTAACCAGCACTCTTTACTTTTATTCCTGATAGACAGTGCGGTAATTTGTGTATCAAGCTACATATCTGCGGTCCCACTTAACACTGCTTAGGACTGCTAAGGAGTCACAAAGGACCTTAAAATACCTCCTAAGGCATTCTTATAACATATTGTAGCATGTTTATTAAAAAAATGTATTATATTGAGAAACAATTTGTATCATAGTTTGGGGATCTTTCTGTTGAAAATGTGTCGGAGTTAAATCTTATACATATACATGCACAGTGCGTTAACTGGAGTGCAGGTATTAGTAACCCGCACTCCAGATCATGTCCATTGATTGGCTCATTTTTGCTGCGGTTTACTTATTGTGACGGCAGAGAAAGGGAAAGCGACAGAAATTTCATATTCAGATGCTCGTTCATTGGTTACTTTTTTCTGGGGTTTCATATTGTGACAACAGGTAGCGTGTTTTTATGTTTGACTATGATACAAAAGAGAAAGAACATCAAAAGGACTGCTAAGATGCACAAAGGACAATAGGGAGGCACAAAGGACCTTAAAATAGCTCCTGGGGCATTCTTATCATATTGTAGCATGTATAGTGAAAAAATGTATTATATTAAGAAAAATATACATTTTTTTCTTACTAAACATACTACAATATATAATCAGAATGCCCAAGGAGATATTTTAAGGTCCTTTGTACCTCTCTAGCAGTCTTTTGTGGCTGCTTAGCAGTCCTTAGAAGTGTTTAGTAGGACCTATGTATCTGATACAAAGCATCGCAAAATTTAAAAAAAAAGAATATGTCTTCCAAAGTGCTAGATTTAATTAATGAAGTAGTAAATTGCCATAAAACCGAATGGCGCATGCAAATAATTATTGCTAAAAAAATAAAACCCTACTTAAAATAACATAGCATTTCGTTTCGGAACATTTTTCTTTTTTATTTCGGAACAATAACGTATGTGAAAATTTTCAGATCGTTCGCTCATTCAGTTTATCAAGAATTATTATTCTAATTTGAAAAATGACGCAAAATTGAAAAGTGTTACAACGCTTTTTACTTGCATTCGGCTAAGGGCACAAAAATTTGATTTTCCTTATGTCACTGAGTATATTTCTCAATTTTCTTTCCGTTTCTGATCTGTGTAAGAAATTAACATTTTATGTTTTTTTGCTTTAATTCTGATACGTATCTAATTGATAGGTCTTCAAACTATGATGCAATTTGGAAATGTATTATTTTGTAGTAAAGTGTTGGTTATCAAATTTCAATTATGATATGCTGGAACTGGAATTTATATTTTGCCCAATGAAATAGTTCCATCTTTCATACATTTTATGGTACAAATCAGCAACAACTTGACATTTCATACTTTTTCGTAAAATACTTTGCTCTGTGTAACTATTTAGAATATAATTTCAACCACTACGTAGCTAGGTTCAGCATAAATTGAATTATATTTGTCCCGCGACTGCGCGAAAACCATATTCCCTTTTATTTACTAAATGTCAGTTATTCTTTTCATCTAGATACTCTCATTTATCTGTGTCTACCTCATTTACAATTCTTACATTATTTATCTTTATCTATCTCATTTATTTTTAGGTATATATAAGTCAGCTTGTCGGTAGGTCCGTAGGTCGATTGGTTAATTCATGGTTGATATTGTTTTTGGACCCACTTGGGTCAAGGTCAAGGTCACTGTTACTAAAAACAAAAAAATATCTCTGGAAAATAAATAGAGAAAGGAAAAGAGATACTGTAATCAAACTTGACATATAGCAAGTTTTTGAAGACCCCGATTGGGATTGCTGCACCCCTGAAATCAAGGTCAATGTCACTGTTACTAAAAATGGAATAATGGTTTCCGGACAATAGGGTTTTGAATGAGATATTGTAATCAAACTTGTTATACAGCAAGCTTATGTGAAGACCCCGGTTGGTATTGCTATTGTCTCCCAGGAGTAAATGTCACGGCTACTAAAAATAGAATTTTTTCCGGACAATAGAGTTTGACATGAGATATTGTAATCAAACTTAAAGTATAGCAAGCTTATGTGAATACCCCGGTTTGTATTGCTTTTGAAGCACTAGGAGTCAATGTCAATGTCATTGTTACTAAATGAGACAAAAATCGTTTTCACACAATAACATGAGATAGGAATGAGATATTATAATCAAACTTGATTTATTGTAAACTTATATGAAAACCCCGGTTTGGATTGTTTTTGGAACCCCCTCGGGTCAAGGCAAAGGTCAGCATTACTAAAAGTAGAAAAATTGTTTCCGGACAATAACTAGAAAGAGTTAACCGAGCCTGCAACATGTTCAATTTTGTCGTTTTGGGCGTTCCGTTTTCTCTATTTTATTACCACATCAGTGTTATTTGTGTCATGTGGAAGTTGTAAAATGTTGGCCCGTACATATAATCAAAGATGTTATAATTTCGATCCTTGAAGATCGTTCGACACGACATTATTGTTGTGTATGCTTGTTATGTTATTTCTACTTGACCCTTTTCAACTTTGGTAGTTCTAGTTATCTTACTTGGAAACTGTATAATCACCCATAGGATATGTTGCCTGCTTTTTAAATTTGTCTTTTCACGTCTTATATGTGATATAAAGGTTTCATAACCTCAGACCCCCTTTCAAAATTCCATTTTATTTAGTTCCACCCATTGTTTTCTCGTTTAGGGCACACGCACTTTTGTTATTTGGGACCATACGCCGTTTTTTTATGGAATGGCACTAACTTGTCACATTGAAGGTTCCATGATGACCGCCGTATGAACACATCTGCGGCTGATTCTAAATTCAAAATTTCACCATTTTTATGTTTAAATGTTGAATTCTGGTTAAGTCGGTGCTAGGGGCGTAGTTGGTAACTTGCACTTTCCAGTACCGTCCATGAACAGGCTCAATCAATCCAAGCCTGCAACATTTTCAATTTTGTCGTTTTGGGCGTTCTTAAAGGATTCCCTTTTCTCTATTTTTTGGAATGAGATATAGTAATCAAACTTGATATAGCAAGCTTATGTGAAGACCCTGGCTGGTATTGCATTTGAATCCCCTGGGATCAAGGTCACTGTTTCAAAAAAACTAAAAAAAGAAAAATGGTTTTTGGACGATAACATTAGTTCAGAGTGAGTTATTGTTATTAAACTTTGTATTAAGCAACCTTATGCGGAAACCCCGAATGGCATTGCAGTTGGACCCCCTGGGGTCAACAATCACTGTTAAAATAGAAAAATGGTTTTCGGACAATATCTAAAGTAGGGAATGAATTGAATTTTTTTAATTGAATTTAGTATAAATCAATCTTATCAGATGATCCTGGTTGGGATTGCTATTAATTTAATAAATTCTTTGTACACAGTTGAAACTTCATTAATATTAGGTTAAGTTCATCTTTTTAAGAAAAATTATTTTTTCAAAAAAGTCAAGGTTGCTGGTGGAGATATTTATAAATCACCTTTAGTGATTGCTCTTGATTTAAATAATAAAAACAAAACAAAACTGGAGTTCATAAAAGATTAAAATTTCTTTTTGATTGATTTACACGTTACTGGAGTCTGAATTTTCCAGACTTAACTTAAGAGCTGGATAAACATTTTATACAGTCTCAAAGGTTAATCGTTATGTTATTTAGGTCAATAATCAGTAAGATATATATATAGCAAAACAATCATTTTTTCCAGTCCATGTCGCTGCCCACTGACATTTTTATACAGCAGCATTTTCTTTTTTATATCTCATTTCTCTTTATCTACATTTATCTCAATTCTCTTAAACTATAGCTACCTCATCTTTCTATCTTTATCTCATTTTCGATAATTATCTCATTTTTTTGTATTTGTCTTTTTTATCTTCTTTATATTTACTCATTTTACATTATCTCATGTTCTATATTCATCTCATTTATCTATATCTATCTCACATATCTATATTTATTTAATAAATATACATTTACATTTATCTCCATTTATCTCATTTTGTCTTTCAGTTTTGCATTAAATTTCATCTACATGAAACGTTGATAAAACGGCCCCTGATGTCTTCCTCCACCAGGAAAGATGAAACGTCGCCATACGACATACACTGTGTCGGTGTGATGTAAAACTTAATCAAAACAAACAAAAATAAATACATCTACACATATCATATTTAAGTTATATAGATTTATCTCAATAATCTATATTAGCCCTGTAATCTCTTTCTTAAAATAAACAAAACAAAAATAAATACCTGTTGTTATTTGTTGATCACAATGCCGACCTTGCCATCCATGATTACAGTTACAATGATCAGAGCTGAAGCTATAATGTCCATGCTCGCAAACTCCGTGTACACAGTACGTATTGTGACACTGCACTGTGCCGCTTGCTGCAAGGTAAAAATTATATACAAAAAAAAACAAAAAACATTTTGTATTAAAATTTACGCAATTTTTTACGTCCTTTTAAAGTGTAACAAAAAGCAGAAAATATTTAAGATAATCATTTAACCGTTCCATAAGTAAGACATAAATAAAGACTATATACATGTTACTTAACTATACATGCGATGCCACAAGCAATGATTCAGTGTTACTTTTTCTGAATGCATTTTTAGCTCGACTATTCGATAAGAATAAGTAGAGCTATTGCAGTCACCCGAGCGTCGGCGTCGGCGTCGGCGTCGGCGTCGGCGTTAAAGTTTTTGTAATAGTTCAAATATTTTCAAAGTCCATTGACATATGGCTTTGAAACTTTGCACACTTGTTCAACATCATGACCCCAACCTGTGACAGGAGGAGGTAACTCTATCAAGCATTTTGACAGAATTATGCCCCTTTTTCGACTTAGAATTTACGTTAAAGTTTTTGTAATAGTTCAAATATTTTCAAAGTCCATTGACATATGGCTTTGAAACTAACGCACACTTGTTCACCATCATGACCCCAACCTGTAGACAGGAGGAGGTAACTCTATCAAGCATTTTTTACAGAATTATGCCCCTTTTTCGACTTAGAATTTACGTTAAAGTTTTTGTAATAGTTCAAATATTTTCAAAGTCCATTGACATATGGCTTTGAAACTTTGCACACTTGTTCACCATCATGACCCCAACCTGTAGACAGGAGGACGTAACTCTATCAAGCATTTTGACAGAATTATGCCCCTTTTTCGACTTAGAATTTACGTTAAAGTTTTTGTAATAGTTCAAATATTTTCAAAGTCCATTGACATATGGCTTTGAAACTTTGCACACTTGTTCACCATCATGACCCCAACCTGTAGACAGGAGGAGGTAACTCTATCAAGCATTTTGACAGAATTATGCCCCTTTTTCGACTTAGAATTTACGTTAAAGTTTTTGTAATAGTTCAAATATTTTCAAAGTCCATTGACATATGGCTTTGAAACTTTGCACACTTGTTCAACATCATGACCCCAACCTGTAAACAGTAGGAGGTAACTGTATCAAGCATTTTTTTTACTATCAAGCACTAAGAATAGTCGAGCGTTGCTGTCCTACCGACAGCTCTTGTCTATATTCTAACGGTGTTTCGTTTGGACAAGTGACTTTTTACTTAACGCACGATGTAACAATAGTTAGAAAGGCAAGGACACGATGGAACTTAATTAAAAGCACACTGACCATAGCTTTCTCAATAGCGGTGGGTCCATCGCATCGGTGGTGGAATATTCGTCGCAGAAGCGGTGGATAAGAATGTCAAATTGCTGTTGTCGATACGTTTATGACTGATTTTTTGTTTTATGTTTTAATGTTTACTGGAAACATCTAGTGAGGTAGGAGCCCACATGTGAACTCTTTCAGCTTATTAAACGCACACGGTTTAATTGCCATTTATACAAACACTTCTGTATAGTTTGACGAGGGGACGCCAATTTTGTATCAGTTTGGTTAAAACACGTACAAATGAGTGCAAAACAACTTCAAACGACTTTTAAATACAACGGCATCACATCGTGTGGATGATACAAAACAACCAATTTTTTGGAACTTTTGGAAATTTTAATTGCCTGTTTATAAAAGAATTGACAAAAAATGATTACAACGCAGACAGAGGTGTATTTAATTGCAACGCGATAGGCCCGATACCATTTATGCCTATGTTGAGGGCTTAACTTGACATAATGCACTTTTTAATTGAGAAAAACCGTTTTCTTTCTTTGACATCAGAGAAACGTGTTTATTTGGTGTTTAAACAATACAATTATATATATACATATAGATGTCCGAGTTCCGCCATTGAAAATTCTTTAAACCAGTATTATCATAGAATAGTCAACACGTTCAACCTGGGACTTAAAACGACCGTCAATTCCAGGTTCAACAAAGTTTCTGCCATACATATATATAAAACAGATACTCCTAAAGATAAAAAGAACATGATTTTTTGAATATGAAGAACAATCTAAGTTTGAATATCATTGTGTTATTTTATCATACTGAGAACACCAATTCATATAAATTTTATCTTTACAGCGGAAATTGTCTTAAAAATGGTATATTTTTAAAGAATTTAAAGTACCTCTGATGAAATTGAAAAAAAAGGTAAAAGAAATATTTGATGGAATTTTTTTATTTTTTTTTTTGGAAAACATGACAAAAGAAAAAAAGATTTTTTAAACGTATATATAAATTATTTGCCCCTGAAATAACACCAAACAAGTAAAAAAAGCTAAATTCACGTGCAGAAAAATGAGCTCGGGAACCCCTAAGAATTTTCACTTGAAATATTTCTGTTATAATCTTCTAACATAATGCCAAGCCAACAGAGTAATT
The DNA here is from genome assembly GCF_026571515.1 of Ruditapes philippinarum. NCBI lineage: Eukaryota > Metazoa > Mollusca > Bivalvia > Venerida > Veneridae > Ruditapes > Ruditapes philippinarum. Next base: position 53,431 of record NW_026859373.1, on the reverse strand, counting down.
ATTTAACATTTTTAGCTCGACTTTTTTTTTTTTTTTTGAAAAAAAGTAGAGGTATTGTTATAGTCAGGTCGGCGTTGCCGTTGCCGTTCCCGTCCGCAAACTTGTACCTGGATCATAACTTTTTTATTTCTTGGTGTATTGTCTTCATACTTGGCCACAACAACCCTTGGGACAAGACCTTTCATTAGACCACACTAACCTTGACCTTCATCTATAAATGACCTTGACCTTCAAGGTTAAAAGTCCAATTTTTGCTTGTTCATGCTGTTATTGGCTGTAACTTTGTTATTTTTGAATGGATTGTCTTCAAACTTGAACATAATAATCTTCAAGGATATCCCTTAAAAATAATCCGCCAGACCTTGACATTCACTCATAAATGACCTTGACTTTGAAGGTCAAATTATTGAAATTTTCATTTTTTTGGCTATTATTGGCTGTTACTTTGTTTTTTTTGAATGGATTGTCTTCAAACTTGAACATAATTATCTTCAGGGATATCCCTTAAAAATAACTAGACAGACATTGACCTTCACTCATAAATGACTTTGACTTTGAAGGTCAAATTATTGAAATTTTCATTTTTTTGGCTATTATTGGCTGTAACTTTGTTATTTTTGAATGGATTGTCTTGAAACTTGAACATAATAATCTTCAAAGATAACTGTTAAAAATATACCGAAAGACCTTGACCTTCACTCATTAATGACATTGTCTTTGAAGGTCAAATTATTGAAATTTTCATTGTTTTGGCGGTAACTGACTGTAACTTTGCTATTATTGAAGGGATCAACTTCATATTATAACAGAACATTCTTAAGGACCAGACCTCGATGTTTATCAAACCCAAATTTGCTTGGGCTCTTTAATGTCCTTGACCTTGAAGGTTAACTTACTGAATTTTCTCAGATTTGTGCATTAAATGACCATAATTATATATTTATTGGTGTGTGTGTGTGTGTGTGTGTGTGTGTGTGTGTGTGTGTGTGTGTGTATATATATTTACAACAACAACAACAACAAGAATTGCGTCATTGTTTCTATTTATAGAAATGCGTCATTGTTTCTATTTATAGAAATTGCGTCATTGTTGCTATTTTTAGAAATTGCGTCATTGTTGCTATTTTTAGAAATTGCGTCATTGTTGCTATTTAAAGAAATTGCGTCATTGTTGCTATTTATAGAAATTGCATCATTGTTTCTATTTTTAGAAATTGCGTCATTGTTGCTATTTATAGAAATTGCGTCATTGTTGGTATTTTTAGAAATTGCGTCATTGTTGCTATTTATAGAAATTGCGTCATTGTTGTTATTTTTAGAAATTGCGTCATGTTGCTATTTATAGAAATTGCGTCATTGTTGCTATTTATAGAAATTGCGTCATTGTTTCTATCTTTAGAAATTGCGTCATGTTGCTATTTTTAGAAATTGCGTAATGTTGCTATTTTTAGAAATTGCGTAATGTTTCTATTCATATATATATACAAAATATATAAACAGAACTAATGTGACAAGAAAGACCAACTAAATTTATCAAAAGGAAACGTTAAGATATGTTCAAACCTTTCTATGTTTGCGTTTAGAAAAAGTAAAAAGTCGAGCGTTGCCCCCGCCCGGCGGTGGCTCTTGTTAATTATGCTTATATGTTTGGTGGCTGATTTGTGCCATTTCGTGTTTCGCCCCGGGACCCTGCCAAGCGAAAAGTCGAGAATTAACAAGTTAAAATGGCGGGGGCAAGGAGCAAAAACACGCTAATAAGCGGGGGGGGGCAAAAAGTTAAGATTTAATTGTAATACGGCCGTGCCGCGAATCGAAATATTTATTGTTAAATAGCGCTAGTTAGCGTGCTGTTCGCATCCTCGCCAAAAAAAACTATTAAAATTGAACGACTGTGGAGCAAAAAGTTGAAGTTTTTAAGAATAATTTGAAGCTTTGCAATCAAATCCACCCCGTCTGTGTTGTAATCATTTTTTTTCAATTCTTTTATAAACAAGTTATAACAATTTCCAAAAGTTCCAAAATATGGTTGTTTTGCGTAAGTATCATCCATACGATGTGATGCCGGTGAATCATGAGGTCGTTTTGCACACATTTGTACGCGTTTGAAACAAAATAAAGCGAAAGTGGCCACCTTTCGTCAAACTGTATAGAAGGTTTTGCATAAATGGCAATGAATTGCACCGTGTGCGTGTAATCAGTTGGAAGAATACATATGTGGGATGTTGTCTCACAAGGTGTTTCCAGTGAAAATATAAGATAAAATATAAGATAAAATTCATTCATAAACTTACCGACAACAACAAACGGCCATTTTTATCCACCGCTTCTGCTCCGAATACTCAAACTCGCTGAGATCGATCTACGAAAGCTATGGCCAGTATAAAGTGTATTAAGTGTGTGAATGTGATGTGAAGTGTGTGAATGTAATGTGATGATGAAAACGCGGTGTGGTGTCTATTTTACCATCTTTCCATCGCGATTTCACTATCGGACATTGTACCATCACGAGTGTTTACTATTGAAGCATCTTGCATCGGGGGTTATGGTAAACGAATGAGACACAACTGTCCAGACTAGACACCGATACTAGCAATATATTTCTTACATTCCATGAAACCTCGTGAACGGTTTGCAACCAGTTATTGTCTGTATTACTATAAATGACACCGGTACCTCTGATAAATGCGGTTGGACTCAGTGGTCGAGTATGTTATGATGTAATAATTTTGCTTAAAAGTCAGTGATCACTAGTACAATTCCTGGATGCATTCGCTTTTTTTTGGGGGGGGACGGGTTGACAAGCACATGCAAGAGGTATTGATGTATCTTAAAACCTTCATCAATTCAAACAAATAATTATATCAGGTTAGATTTCGTAGGAAAACGTAGAAACAAATAAAGTTTATGAATAGTAACTCACATGAATATTGCATGGTACAGTGAGTTCCATGCCAACCTGCCTCACACTGACAACTATACGTATGAGAAATACCAAAGAGACTAGTATGAAGATTATATTGTACACACTTCCCATGGCTACCACAGTGTCCTTGACAATGGTCTTGAAGTTGTGACGTGGACGCTGAAATTATAGAAATATAATATTAGGGTTATTATAGGGGTTTCTTCAAATTGACTCGAGTTGACCTTATTATGACCTTATTATGATATAGGACCTTACAACCTAATGTGATATATTCTAGAATAGTACTTGACAGCAAACATGTAAAACATTCAAATAGTCTTAACTATAATCTCGCCTCATATTTTAGCGAAAGCCATAATTCCGAGTTACTTGGTTTAAACAATTTCAGGGACCGATTGTAAACATTAAATTGAATGCAGTCTGACTTAATTTACAAGTCCTCTAACATTATGTATTGACATTTTCTAGAACTTTTATAATGTTTGCATTTGTTATGTATGACTAACAAGTTAGTACCTTGGAAAAATGAGGCATGGCTATATATGTGTAAAATTCCTCAAATTTAACCTGCCGGTATATTTAAATGATGACGTATTAGCGCTATGTTAATAACATCATATTTAAACATGTGTTTTGAATTTTCTTTTTTTGCTGGTTGTTTTTGTGCATGTGCGTTTTGGTACAAATGTTATTTCGAATTGGTAAGTTATATACTATTTTACTAACTTGTATTTTCCAGTGTACAGTGCGAGCCGTGCCATCCTGAGTCACATTGACAAATATACCCATGGCCAGTATGATGATGTACACAATGTCCATGGCTACTGCATTTTGCATGGCACTCAGAGAGAGAGTATGCACCGGAAGCTGTAGATAAAGTGAGTCTACATTGATATCATATTTGCGACCATTATGGATCCAGACCAGCCTGCGCATCCGCGCAGTCTGATCAGGATCAACGCTGTTCGCTTACCAACTCTATTACAAGTAGAGAAATTGATAGCAAACAGCATGGATCCTGATCAGACTGCGCGGATGCGCAGGCTGGTCTCGATCCATGCTGGTCGAAAACCCACTATGTTGGTTTTGTCGTGATGCGGTTCATATCATTTTTTATACCTTTGAAGTCATGTAAGTTACTCAAATAGTGGATAGAGAAAATTAACGTATCATAAAGCAAATCTTTTAAAAGCGTGCGGCATTTGTGTAATGTACAAGGGCTTTCCTATAAAGACATGGACAATCACTGTTAAACAGTAATTTTACGCATAAGCCTAAATACATTTGCACAAGTGTATTTCCTTAAGAAAATATACATACACTCAATATAATAGCATTAATGTTGAAATGAAGCGTGGAATAAGAATCACCTTATGAATCTTCGTCATTTTAGTACTTCTGGATAACTTGGGTCGTCTATTTTCTGACACGCAGTTACTAATTATTACAGATTGTTACAGATTCTACTCTCCAAGAAAACATAAATGACATATCATTTTGATTTTATTGTGATATTATATAGACAATTCATGATTCGGATTGGAGTATATTCGGACAGCTATATATTTGGATTGCATTAGATTCGAATTGCCTACACATACAGTACTGTTTGCAAAGGTAAGTGCAAAAAATGACATTTTTCTCTGGAACTATAACTACGCAGTTATTTTCGTGGCAATTTGAGTTTTAGAATTTGTTGTTGGAATTTTTTTTTAAAAGCTGAATTATGATTAAGTTTGGAACGCTCTACTTTCATTAGAATATTCATAGCCTTCAAATGAGGTCATTCTGTAACCCTAATCCTCTGTGTTGTTAACATGCAATACGAGTTATTATAGATGTATATTTATTACGTCACATTCTTAGTAATCGCATTGCCTTGCATTCATACACATTGTGGTTATGGCCTAAATTTATAATCTAGCTATATAAGTATTGGTCGCCAAACAATTCATACTATAATACCGTTGTAAAAGTTAATGCTAGAAGTTGCCAAACGAATCAAAGAGACGTTTAAATGTATCTTCTTCTACCGTGGTAACCAACATTATGTCTTGAGAACAAAAAAAAGTATTAGAAAGCATAAAACTCAGTTATCCGGAAAGTCAAGCAAAGGAATAAGAAAGATACATGGGAAAAATTACCTAATTATTTATCAGGCTTTAAATATTGACCGGCAAAATACTAAACACCTGCTGCACTTACCAATAATAGTAAGTACTAAACACCTGCTGCACTTACCAATAATTTCGTGCGAACAGGCAGTCCCTTCCCATCCGTGGTGACATTGGCACTTGTAAGTCGAAGCATGCACTTTCACACAATGTCCATGTTCACTACAGTGATGTTCACAAGTCTCTAGACCATCTGAATGGCAACAATGCTGAACAATTATTTTCACGTTACTGCAAGATTGTAACATATTTTCGCGACTCATTTTCAATTGATTCATATTTTAGATTCCTAGGTACTAGACCTTCTATAATGTGCACCACAGTGACAAATGATTGTCATATTTAGTATATGAGTATTCTGGAGGCCTTTACTATATGAGTGTTTCGGGGGTTTTTACTTTATATGTGATATGGAGGCTCGGTAAAATGTCAACGTGTACATATTTTATCAATGGCAATACATTTTCAACTGAAAACATTAAATTAACCTTGTAATAAAAAGTGACATTATCCTCATTTCTATTCCGTGTACTACTGATTGCTTTCCCGGTGGTGATTCTTTGAAGTTAAATGATATCGGAGGCTGAGTTCCGTTCTTCTTTGGCCCCGTATTTTATTTGGTAAATTTGTCTTTACAAAAAATACTTTACCTGCGCTGTCACATTTACAGGACGGTCTTGGTAAACATTTTCAGACTCTTTAAACATTGTAAAATTAATTTTATTTTTCTTAAAATGATATTTTCCTCTCATTAGTTTCTGGGTGGCGTTTCATTGAAAGTCCTAGATAAAGACAAAAAACCAAGACCTTTTTTCAAAGAAAATGTCGTAACTTATGACTTTCGTGTAAAGACAATTTCTGAATAGCATTAACACATGGCCGATTGAAGTGCATGTCATTGTATTTTTCTGAGGAAAATGAATTAAATAAAAGTCTAAATCTTCTACTTAAGATGAAAATACTTACTGAAAGTGTCTTATGTTAGCCATATATTTTGTCATAAGTCTTAGGACTAAGGCTGTACTTCGGACTTTCTATGAAACTTGTCCCTGTATTTAAACTTGTATTTTAATTATGTCAAATAGACATTACATTTGGTACGTGTAATGTTCGTATTATCCTAAACAAAATATACATTTAACTTGGTCCAAGAAAATAAACTTACGGCTGCCAGGAGCGGTGCACAGTTGAAAGTGTAGGAATATGATTAACACCGACACTGTAAAAAGAATGATATCAAAATTTATTCATTTCTTTTTCAATGAAATGTTTAAGAATTTCAGAGAAAAAGAAATGTCAGTCTCACTATTTAAACAACCTTTACAGATACTGCCATTGGACCTTGGAGAAATCCAGTTAGCTTAGGGAATGCCGGTTATTCCACTCAGGTGCCCGTTCGCGCCTCAAATAATACACGTATGGCAGTTGATCTCTTTTTTCACAAGTAAAGCTAGTGTCTTGGGACGGCATAAAACCCAACCGAAACAAGATCAAAAAATGTACAGGCAGAATAAACCGTAGTCTGTATCATCCAGACGTCTGGCTTATGTCATCCACTTGTGTGACACACTTAAAATAACAGTCTATTACGGCATTATCATCTAAATTACAGTCGTTGTCAATGCCTCCGTGTTGCATAACCTACCAACCGACGTAAAACGTAGACATAGACGTAAAATTTTATTTCATGAGTCTTATTTATTGGTGAAGAACTTTAAAAATTCTTATTCTCTTACAACATTTTAAGTATTGCATACATGGTAAGACAAATGTATGGATTTGCAAAATATTTTTTTTTCATCCCAAACAAAACAAACAAACACATCGAAATAATATAACTCTAATGTATGTCATAGCACACCAATCATTTTGCAAAAAGGAGAAAAAAGAACCTATAAAACATATTGTGGCGTTTAATAATAACATGTAAATTTATTTTTATTTTTCAATCATTGTTTAACGCAAAGGATTTTACCTTGGAGTAGAGGAATCATTGTTGCACTGATTTTGTAATCAGATACTACTTAAACCTCAAGACGGTTTGCGACAAGGTAGTGTCGTAATTGAACGACCCTAGATAAGGAAAAATCGTGATGTTTGAAGAGTTACTAGGTTAACATTATCGTAAAGGGACAGATAATTTTAAACAACTACAGTACCGCGCGTTATATGACCGAAACTTTTTTTATTATCATTTTCAAAATGTATTGACTAATTGCTATCACCTTTATTTGATATTTTACAATCGCAACTACTCGGACCTTTCCGTCAGTTCTTGCATTCGGAACTGCCTCGGCTATTATCTATAATAACATCGGAAACCATACGGATTGAAAGTAGTTCTACCACGTGGTTTCAGATGTAAACAGAAACAGAGATTTTAATGTAAAACGACTGTATATATTTGACATCTAATGTACGTTCCGGTACTCTTATGCTTGAAAATATGTCTGACAATAATTTTTAATTTAAATATGCCCACTGATGTTCAATATTTAACAATTCCGACTAAATGTCAACAGGTTGGTTTTTTGTACTTTCGGTTTCTACAACCATAATAATAAATATATAAATAATGTTTGCTTTTTTACCTATGAATTCACTTTTTTTAGGTGGAGTTTTACTACATATATTGGAAATAAACTTGTCAACAACACCCAGCATTTTTTTAGTTTAATTGCAGGATCTTCCTTAACATTACTTTACTCACGACAATAGTTGCTAAGTGCGGCAGCTGTTTAAAAGTATCATAAATTTGTTTGCTCTTAAGAGATCATTGATTTTAAATCTTTTAGTACTGACAATTAAGTACTGCTTTTCATTTCGAGTTATCTCCCTTTTCAAAAAACTCAATTATTGTAAAGTCGCCAATATGCGTCTCTTTTTTAATGTTAGAAAACAGTAAGTTGACAGGATCTTTAGCAATTTCTTCTTAATAGATCTCAGACATGGATGCTGCCAAGATATGGCGTGTTTCTCCAACGCTTGAGTAATTACTTTCTTTGCTTGCTTTTACAAAGACAATTTACTGGAATCGTAAGAACACCAGTGTCTCGCAACATTTACGCCCAATCAATAAGTATGAATACACAGAACGGATACGGTATTTTGGTCTAACCTACGCTAAGAAACTAAACGTGTAAACAAAATGTATTTTAACGCTATTTTAAGGGTTTTTTAATACATTAAGTAACAGTCCGCTTAAAATAAGTTAATTCACAGATAAAAAAAGTTAACAATACATCATTTATAAACTAATTATTACGAGGTATGATAAAAAAAATTCTCGGCCCGATATACTTTTATGTACACTGACATTTGAGACATCTGCGCCAAGAAATCGCGAATAAAAGGAAGGGCAAACTGACTTAAGGCGTTCTGCTCCTGCACGACAATGCGTCAGCTCACACATCCCATGTTGTAATGGCTGCTGCAACTGACGGCGGCTTTGAAATTCCTCCCCATCCATCATGTTCTCCGGACTTGGCCCCCTCCGACTTCTATCTGTTTCCGAAACTGAAGACCAAGCTTCGTGGTAGACGTTTTGGAAGCAATGAAGGTGTAAATGAGTTCTTTGAGGACCAAAATAGAGAGTTCTATTTGAAGGAGCACAGGTTGGAAATGTTCATTGATGTAGAGGGCTATTATATTGAATGGTAATACCTTTAGTTTGGTTCTCTGACTACTGGACGTACATCGGGCCAAGAAATTTTAGATCAATCCACATATGGTAGTAGAAACCGTAGGTACAAAAGGCCGTTTTTCGTAATTGAATTCGGAATTTCTGCTTATTTCAAGGGCAGACACTTCACAAACCAAGCCCAGACAAGTTTTTTCTACCATGTAGTTGACTTCCGTTTTACTGATGGTGCAAATATTTAAGAATTGGAAATGAGTAGTTTAGTTTTTTCATAAAGTTTAATTAAACATACGCCGACTTTCCTCTTTTTAATGGTGTATTTTGAAAAATGTTCGGTGTCTGTACTTTAACTGAATAATTACCTGAATAACCGAAACTCACAAGTTTAATTGAATTCCTTGAAAAAGGGAAGCAAAATCACATTTATAAAAAAGATTTGCCAGACTAACTATACATTGTTTTAAAAAGAAAGGCACTGCAATGCTCAAAACGTAATATATATATATATATATATATATATATATATATATATATATATATATATATATATATATATATATATATATATATATATATATATATATATATATATATATATATATATATATATATATAACCATACCAAAACTAACATTAGGACAAAGAGTGACTGAAATGAAATTCATACATCAGCTAAATCTCATTTCCCGTTATGGACCACCTTTGATAAGAGACCGCCCCCATTCCCCTTTACATTCCCTTTAAGTAGTACACGCATGCTCCACAAAATGATATCTATCTTAGAGTCTGACAGAAATTAATGTAAATCAAAAGGCTGCAATCTCTGTGGTATTTTCTGGTCTTTGCAATCTAATTCGTACTGTATATCTGTACAAATTTATTTTTATATACTATAATTCATCTTACAGGGCAGCGACTGCGTTTAGATATTTTACTTTAACAGCTTGAGTTTGATACATACAGAAATTTGCATGACTAGAGTTGCATAAAAAATCAATTATGTTCATTTTTTATTACAGCCACACTTGATCCTTGCATATCGTGGCTACTTCATTAAAAAAGACACTCGACTCGGATATGAACCTTAGACCTCTCACACCCTTAACGAGCGCGTTACTCCGCACCACAGGGAAGTTATACGAAGACAACTTGACTAAAATCTGACTTGACTAAAAGGGTTTGTAATCCTTATTAATTTTGTGGTATTTTGTTCATGATAAACTTGTTGTTTAACACTGATGTAAATAATTTAGAAAAAAATCTTATCACCAAAACAGTCCGACATGTATATATTCCACTACTCGACAGTCAGATTTATTTGTGTACTACGCTCTGAAATATTCGGTAATCGACATCGCTAAACATAGCATTTCCATTGATTAAAACGATATTCATCCGCGAAATTTGTGATTGTGCATTTATTGACAATTCTATAAGCCAACGCTACTTTTAAACTTTGAATGTGTTGTAATTTGTTGGATACTTGTAACAAAATAAAAATATTTCTTTCTTTCTTTTACATCGCTAGTTTTAAGCTGTTTTGAGAACTACTTGTTGTCAGGTTTGTCGTGAAATTCTGTGCCAGAAATTAATTGTCAGCATAGTATTTCCTGATCTGCACTCGGAAAATACAAAAAAAGACGTTATGTATTGTAAATAATTAGCAAAAATGATATCCAACCTTTCTGTAATTCTCTTAAGTATAATTCATATGAAAAGATGTGCTGGTGGAAAAATATAATAATATCATTTAAGTTAGAGAACTATTATAAAAATAAATACAAAAATACGTGCTTCATTCTCCTATTTTATTTCAAGTACAACAAACAGTGTGTTGTGTCTATGAAATTGTAAAATACATATTTGGATTTTGTGTGTTACTTCCACCAAGGTGTAGCTCGGCAATAAGAGGTGTTTGTCCGCAGGTCTGTACTGCCATCTTGGAAGAAAAATAATATCATTTTATTATTGTGCATTTATACTCGATTTTTTCTTGATTTATATCATCATAAACACCTAAGACAAAACACTGACCCAAACCATCAATGTATCTTATTTGGTCCTTTGACGTGTTTGACTGCTTCAAATGTGTTACCCTTATAGACAAATGAGGATCACGAGTACATAATATATGAGTAGAACTTTGTTTATGTACAAATAGGGTGTTTCACCATGAACCATTGATCTCCTGTGAAATTTCATGTTTTAGTCATTTAAATCGATATCCACCTTTATAAACTATCAAAGAACTATTTGGGAGGTAGCTTTGTAGCTTTGTGTTGTGAAGTGGTATTGTTGCCTTTGTAAAAATATTATAAATCTGTTGGGGAAGTGTGGGTAGCTTTGTCTCGTGGAAGGCTATAGATGCCATTATAAAAGTATTATAAATTGATTGGGGGGGTATTTGTAGCTTTGTCACGTGGCACACTATAGTTGCCATGATAAAAGTATTTTAAATCAATATGAGAAGTATGGGTAGCTATGTCTGGTGATGTGCTATAGTTGCCATTATAGAAGCATTGTAATTCATTTATGATGTATGGTTAGCTTTGGCACTTGGTCTTCTGTTGTTGCCATTATAAAAATATTATGATATATTTGAGATGTATGGGTAGGTATGTCTGGTGATGTGCTATAGTTGCCATTATAAAAGTATTTTAAATCAATTGGAGAAGTACGGGTAGCTTTGCCACAGGGTCTGCTGTAGTTGTCATTATAAAAATATTAGGATATACATTGTATTTGAGAAAATTGGGTTGATATTTCTGGTGGTGTGCTACAGTTGCTATTATAAATGTATTTTATTTCAATTTGAGAAGTACATGTGTATTGGTAGCTATGTTTGGTGGTTGCTATAGTTGCGATTATAAAGTCTGAGAAGTATAGGTAACTGTGCCTAATGATGTGCTATTAGTGCTATTATAACAGTATATCAAATCGATTTGAGAAGTATGTGCTTTTGTTTTGAATCAACTTTCCCAATGTTAGTGTAATTGAAGGTAACGCGATATAAGTGTATTGTTTTATTGGTTTTTTTTTTTTTGGTTTTTTTTTTTTTTTTTTTTTTTTTTTTTTTTTTTTTTCGGTAGAGGTGCTGTTATTGTTGTTTCTAATAAGCAAGGAGAGATGAATGATATCTAATCACCTCAAAAGTTGTCTGTGTTCGTTGGTTAAAGTTGTTGACTTCAAACTGCCTCTCTTTTAACACTGTTAGTTCGACTCCCAACGATGATTTTGGGTCCATTTATGTGAGAAAACTATCCTGTTTGCTTAAGGTATGTCGGTGGTTTCTACTCTGATGCCCATTCGTGTGTTAAATGAACGGAGGACAACTGAGCAGTAAATCTGAGATGGCACCATATTACCAAAGCTGTTTTGGTGCGACATAGAATTCCGCCTAAAATATTTTACATGAAATTGTTTTACTTCACAATGCTTCAATTGTTTTAAATTGTTTTAGATAACTGTTTTATATAATGTGGTAACATACCTTGAAACCATCACTTGTGCAACCTAGAAATATTCCAGACAAACTTCCTATCGATGAATACTGGCCATGATCGAAGGCAGCAATCGGTGTGTAGATAGGTATGGCATTTGAACTACATTCAGTCATAACCTGTATTATAAAATAACGATATTGTTTGTGCTCTAGTGTTTGACATTAGAACAATTTCAATCAGATCTTACCTACTAGTATGCCATCATACTACGATATTTTTTGTGTAGTACGGTGTAGGAATGAAACTAGTAACATAAAAGTATATTATCAAAAAGATATTGTTTGTGTGAACGATATGATATTTGAACTTTTTTCGTGCAGACATAAGCTTAACCATATAGTATATCATTAAAACCAGGACATTATTTATACGGTAGTGCGGTATGACATTTTATTTGCATCATATGGTAATTCCAGCTTGTATACAATCAAAACGAAATAATGTTTTGATACTAGGTACGGTATTTGAATTGAACACGAAGACATAAACTACCAATGTATTACAAAATATCAGTAGTGTTTGTGAAGTAAGGTATAACAATAGAAAAAAAAATATCTAGACATAACCTGTATTGTCAAAGAGTGATATTGTTTATACAGTGAGGTAAGGCAATTGCACTAATATTTCCAGGCATTACCTGTACTATCAAACAGCGGTATTGTTTGTGTTGTCAGGTACGGCATTTGAATTATTACAGAGACCTCATTAGACCTTGACAGCGTTGGTGCGACGTGAAACCCAACAAACAAACAAAAAAGCTTCCCGTTACATTCATAAATGTTTCCGCGGCAAGGTTTGACCTTGCAATTCTAGAAAACTTATTTTGTGTTCATTTTTCTTGCATTCATGTCTAAAGAAATTGATTTGACGATGATTCTTAAATATTAAAAAATCATAACATTTCATAACACCTTAAAACATTCTTGTCAACTTAATAGTGAACTGTCTGATAATGTCAAAAATACAATCAGTTACTGTTTTATTCAATCATGCAATTACATAAATGAAACGAAAAAGAGTAAATCTGCACCTATATCTAAAATATGAAGTACCTACATTAGCGCCCTGTTTCCAAAGCGCTGGACTTGGTTATACTGAACAATCCGTAAGAACCAACGCTTCGTGAGAGGTATGGACCCCTGGAGAACACTCGATCGCATTTTGGTTTGAAACGGAAGTCTGCTGTACGATTGTGATAAGAGTGTCCATGTGACTGCATGCAGTAACGGTATTTGCTGACATAAAAATTAAATAACGACATTACATAGACTGCATAGACATCATAAAGTAAATGAAAATTAACACTGGCGTTCTTTAAGTGTAACTATATACATGTATATGCACTTGACCTGTCTCCAAGGAGCATCGCCCTCCACTTTTTTAGCACTTAATAAACTCCTAAAGGCCCTACACTAAATGACCTTGACATTTATACTTTTGTTCCCAAGATGGACTCATTTATAAACATCTACATCTTAAGTTTCATTGTCATAACTTTGTTCGAATTAAGGCTTTTTATCGCTGACAATCGTGTTAACAAAAATGGTAAATCAAAAATGTTTAACCGAAGCCAACGTCATTTTCGCTTTTTAATCAAATAGTAGAGCTGAATGAATTTGACCCTCTTAACACTCAAACTTATACTTGCAAATGGTAAACTAAGATAGATTTCACAGGAGGTAAACATGGAAATAAAAGCCCTTTAGATGAAAAATTTAGCGTTATATACAAACCAGTAGTTTGATTTTGTGGAGTTTTTGTTGTAGATATATGAGCCACGGACAAAGTAGCTACAGCAGGTGATGTCGCTGATGCAGGTGGTAATGTCGTCTGCTTTGTCGTCGTTGTCGGTGTTGTTGTTGTTTTTGATGTTGTCGGCGTTGTTGTTGTCAGTGTTGTTGCCGCTGGCACGGTTGTGTCAGTTGTTGTTGTAGATAAACTCGTGTAACTTGCTATTTGATTTAAAATAGTTATGCATTTTTTAGCTCTATACAGAAAGCGAGTCAAGAGCGATTACTTAGATCAATATTCAATCTACATATGTATACGTGAAGTATTACTATATATTGTATTAAGACACTGAATCTAGTCGTCAATTTTAAAACGTAAAGCCATTATTTTAGACGATGACACAACATTTTTGTTTCACATGGACTAGTTTCACATTTTTCTAAAAAAAATAAGTTTTTACTTGAAGTTAGATACAACTTACTAAAGCCTTAAGAAAATTCATGAATGAAACAGGCTAAAATTGGTACATTGGTCTTTTTTTACAAACTCTTAATATGACTGTACTCTTCTTCAGAAAAAAAATGAAGAAAAAAATCGGTAATAATCCCTCTTTAAATTGGGTGTGTACAAATGGGACAGTCCTACCCCTTTCCTGTTTGCTTCTTTCGAACGAGTTCTTAAAAATTACTAAACGGGCTTTAAGATATAGGTATACATATTTTTTTAAATATTTTATGGTTATATACAGATGATTCAGTAATTATTTCTAAAACAAAACTATGACGATGACTTAAGACAATTAATTGGTTAAACGTAAAATTAGTTAAATTTTTAAACATAATTGTGTAAAACCATAATTTTTGACGCTGACACTAGAATATTACTGTGTAACAAATACAAAGGTAAAATGGAGAAATACATGGAAATGATTTTACGCAGTCCTCGTCAATTTTACCATCCCCGTCATCGTCTGAAAATGCAAACAAAATAAACTTTATTTACATGTTTGAATACTCAAATTCTTTATTACAATCACAGGATCAATAGTTTTAATTTAGATCCTCGTACATACAGTAACTTGCCAACTTATTGATAATAACATTGTATATTTATTAAAACGCTGTTTTAATTTAACTTGCGAATAATATTAACTTTGCGAAGTTATTTTTTTACTAAAAACTACTGAAGAACTTTTGTTTAATTGGTTACATTAACAGTTATGTGAATATTTCACATCGTCGTACATGTATATACATTCAATCAGGAATGTAATATTTTCGATCCGTGGCATTTGGTTGTGCTTGTGCTTTTTTAGTTCATGCAGGCTTTGTTTCCTCTGATCCCTTTTTAAAATTACATTTTATTTAGTTCCGCCCATTGACACGCGTTCTTTTATTTGGGGACCATACGCCGCTTTTCATGGAATGACACTAACGTGTCACATTGAATATTCCATGATAACGCGCCCTATGAACACGTTTCAAAATTCCAAATTTTACCAGTTCATGTAAAATGTTGAATTTTGCTTAAGTCGGTGTTAAAGGGGCGTTGACAGTATTGCCTTTGCATTAACCGTCTGACCAAGGCTCAATCAACGAACTGCCATTTCATTTTGTCGTTTTGGATTCTAAGGGGATTAATTTATTCCTCATTTTGTGATAAGGGGAAAATTTACCAATCTTGTTGGGCAATTTCTTCATCTATCGTGGTTTATCAAATCGTGTATAACGTATCAAGGTATTTATTGTGGGGTGCATTCTAAAAGAAGCGTAATCTGTGAGGTTTGTGCTATATCAATACAATAAGAGTAATTTTAGTGTACATGTGAAGTCTTTACATTTATACTTATGTCAGTAAGCTTTTTGCCCTAGACGCTTTCCTATACACAATGTAGGATCTTTATAAACACATGCACTTTGGTTTTGTTTTTTTTATTTTTTAGCTTTTTGAAATATGTAACAATAGTACAAAATCTAACATTAAAACGTTCCTCTTTTGTAGATTTTTTTGGAAAACTGATACTAATTTTCGACGTAATTTTCCTGTATAAGTTGAATGCAAAGACAAGATATTAATATATAAACATTGGAACTGACCTTACTGATATATAACCCGTTCTATGCGACGGGATCAATATGACTCGTGATAGCGTCTACGTTAGGTATAACTGTAAATGATTGCTAATGGGTTCAATGTTAACTTTATGCGCAGCGTGTGGTAGACGTGGATGTAGAGGACCATTTTGATTTCGGTATATCGTCACGTTGTTTGGGGAATAGTTTTTACCGTTCACAGAAGTTCTGAAATATCGGATTTTTTAGAAAAATCATGAAGTTCGTTCTGTCGAAATTGTGGGGCGTATTCAGGATGGGAATTTCGAGGGTGAAGAAAGGTGATCTGATAATGTTCAATGGGATTATAATCATATTGAGGATGATATCTCGTAGTTTGCTGCTGCTTTTACAAACTGTGCTCATCACTGGTCTGAGACGAGACTATTCATTGTAGTGGTCCGAAGGTAGTTCAATGTATAAACTCTTTATTCAAGTGAAATACTAATTTTCTGTGAAGTTGAATATGTGTTATCTTCACGTGCGCTACTTTAAACACATCACCAATGTTTGATGAGTGGAAATGGGTAGAGCACAATTTTTCCCATCTATTTGATGGAAGAAGTGTTCAACAAGATGGTCCGCGAAGTGGCCCCTTACCAATCTTGGTTCTTTAAGTTTCACTGAAGGCTGCGACAGGTTTGATTAAGTTTATATATGAGTACTAAGGCGAGAAGACGTATATTGTGATTGTATGAAATAACATTCCGTCTATTTTCGTATTTCTAACGATATATTATTCTCAGTCATTACAACATTATACATGGTACGAGTTTTGGCCTTATCCTTAATAAATCTAATTTCGATATAAACATATCAGCAAAGAATGAATTGTACTAATTGGATAATTCAAAACGTATCTGTTCATTTGCATGACTTTTTTATAAAGCATTTTTACCTGTCAGTCACAGTGATCTGCAACTGAAAGTGTATCATATTTATGTAACTGTACGTTGATAACATCTCCAGAGGTGATATGTTTTTCCCTCAAATGTAACGTCTACATTTCCATTTCCCCGGCTGGTAAAGTTATTGTTCACAGTTGTGAAATCATCTGTACCATGCTATTCCAAGTTCAGATTTTAATGGCTCGCGGACTATATGTATCGCGGTAATAATCGTTTCGAGTGTGTCAACCGGTAGCAGATTACGTCATTTGCAGTGTTCTTGTGCCCGTAACATGTTCTTACGGCTTTGAATACGATGCTTTTTTGAGGATATTGAACTTCGGTATTCGGAAGCGTGTCAATAATGTTTTTTATGAACTTGTACGTACTGTTATCTGTAAATGAACTGGATTAACTTGGTGAGAAGAATTGGTGAGTGAAATGCATTGAAAGATTTTTTCTTTGCGTGAGCAATAAGTTCTATGGAAAATTCTTGTTGACCTATGCTGGTTTTACATGACTCAAAACGAAACTCAGTAAATTTGTTGTCAGGAGGGGTTGTGTTATGGGGAAACTGTAAGATATAGTAGAATAATGGAATTTTCCTTATTGGATTGGTTATGATATAATTATTGTTCAAAAGGAAACCCAAACTCCTTTTTTAAAAAGTACCGTGTAATTACATTTTATGCACTCTAAGAAATTAAAACTAGAATGTGTCCAAAGGACTCGGTACCCCCACACCTCCACCGATTTGTCAATCTATGTCTCTAGGTCAATTTTTTTTTTTTTGGGGGGGGGGGGCTACATGTGCCCAAGTTTGAAAACTAAAAAATTTTTATTTGTAAAGGGCAAATACTACAAATACTGAATAAATCTAAAGAAAATCCACTGTATGCATAAATAACATGCTGGCGCCAACATTATTGTAAACTTTCAGGCCTACAGTAAAATACTTTTTGAGTTACTTGCGACACAAGTTGAATATTGTTTGTAATTTTTTTTTTTTTTTTTATTAAGTCAAGGGCTAATAACTGAAAATACTAAAAATATCCACAAGAAAATAACTGCAGGTGCAACACAACAACATGATGAGCAACATGCCTGTAAGGTTTTCATGACTCTAGTCAAATACTTTTTAGTCACGTGCAACACAAGTTGAAAAATGCAATTTTTTTTTCTAATTCAAGGGCAATAACTCTAAAAATACTAAATATATCCACACAAAAATACACATGCTGAGCAATATTCTTGTGAGGTTTCATGACTCTAGGTCAAATACTTTTTTAGTTACAAAATTAGTTACGTGCGACACAAGTTGAAAATTGGAATTTTTTACTTAGTCAAAGGCAATAACTCTAAAAATACTTAAAATATCCCCATGAAAATACCCAGGTGCACAACTACACATGCTGAGCAACATTCTTGCAAGGTTTCATGACTCTAGGTCAAATACTTTTTTTAGTTAAGTGCGACACAAGTTAAAAATTGCAAATTTTAACTAAGTCAAGAGCAATAACTCTAAAATACTAAATATATCAACATGAAAATACCCAGGTGCACATTTTGACATGCTGATCAACATTCCTGTAATGTTTCATGACTCTAGGTCAATTACTTTTTGAGCTACGTGCGACACAAAAAGAGAACTGACGGATTGACGGACGGATGGACGGACGGATGGACGGACGGACAAGGGTAAATCTAAATGCCCCCCCCCCATAGTGGGGGCACAAAAATGTTCAACAAAATGGGGGATATATTGTTTACTTTAACGTCCAGTCGGGGTTCAGAAACAATGTGGGATCAAGCAGAAAACATTTTTGTTTCACATAGACTAATTTTACATTTGGTAAATAAAAATAATCGCGTGTAAACTAGATATTATTAACAAAAGCCTTAAGAAAATTCGTGAATGAAACTGGCAAAACTTGGTGTCATTGGTCTAATTTTACAAGCTCTAAAAGTCACTTTTATAAAAATACATTTTGACTTACTGTTAAGATTTTTGTATATTTTTAATGCTGTTTTAATATGCAAACTTCACAAACGTCTGATCCCTTTTGAAAATGTCAGTTTTGCTTGCTTTCTCCCAGTTCTAGTGTTTCTCGTTAAAAGAATGTGCGCATCTAAATTTAATTCACTCCAAACTTACTTAATCAAAGTTTGCAGTAAAAAAGACCAATATTTTAAAACAATAGCATGAAAAACCTAATACATAAGAGTGCAGACTCGGCTTGGTTGCTTCATTTGATTTGTTAAAATGATAGGTGTAACACATCTTGCGCCCTTATTAAAGCATATAGAAGTATTCAATCTCCTTTAGTATACAAAAATATTGGAATCAATGCTCCTGAAGGGCCAAAAACAATATAAAAAAACTGAGATGACACAAGCCCTGCCCTGGGGAAATATTTTTCCCAATAATAAAATCCCTAAACATTTAAATAAATTTTTTTTTAAGGGTTTTGAAAATGAACCTGGATTAAAACCCATAAATCACAGGGATCCCAACTTTTGGGTGTAAAGACCTGTGAATTTTAAAAGATCAAAAAGGCCACAATTTAAATTTTAACAAGCCCTTTATTTTGGGGGTGACCTGTACGCCCTGTACGGGATAATTTAAAATATACATGAAAAATTATAAAAAAGGGGTTCCCATTTTGGGAATCAAATTTCTTTTTATAACAATGTTGTTGAGGAAGTATTTCGAATTAAAGTCACATTATAAGTCTTCCAAGTGTAAGTGTGCACAAAGTGCAAAGTCAAAATTATTTTACTTTAATGCCATAAATTTTGTTTAAAATTACCCGAAACTAATAAATAATCAGGTGGATCCACGGACATTTCTGGTGAATATCGTCGAAAATGGGTATTTTAATAACCTTCAATTTTTTTTAAAAATGATGTTGTTTTTTATATTTTATCCTCCAATTATTTAATCATTATCAATTATTGGGTTCTAACAGTCAATCATTGAACTTTTGTTACTAATTTGAATCAACTTGACAGCGCAAAAAAATATGAGCACAATGTCACTTTAAAAATGTTTAGGGAAAATATAACATGATTGTTCTGATCAATTCATTTTCAAAGACACTAGCATAAAACTAAAAATAAATACATTTTTTTTAATTTGGGAAATAAATTTGGTAAATTTCAAAATCGGTTTTTTTTTGGTATTGTTTACCTTAAATTTAAAACGGGCCACCTGATCCGACAATACCTCCCAAAAACAAAAAACAATTGGTTTAAAACTTTTTGGGGAAAATTTGGGCCCCCGGGTTAATGAAAATGGTAAATTTTTGTAATACATTTCATAAACTTCCCCTTTTAAAAAAAACCTAAAAAATTTTTTATAATGGGGGGCCCCATTTGAAATGTTATTTTTTTTAAAGGGGACAATCGTAAGAGGGAAAATATTTTTTTTTATTTTGAAAAAGGTTTTTTCCCTGCGAATTGAAAATTTTTCATTTTTTTAAATTTCTTTTTAAATGTTACAAATTAAAAATTTGCCGTATTAAAGAGTAAAAGAAATAAATTAAACTACAAAACAATAAAGGATTTTTTTAAAACCCAAATTAACGCTTTTTGAAAACCAGTTATATAAACATAAAAAATGTTTAAAACTAGGGGCAAAAATTTTAAATGTGTCTAAAAAAATAAAGCAAAAATATTAAAAATTAAAATTATTGAAAAAAAAAAATGGTAAAACGGGGGGATAAAAAGAAGAGGGAAAAAAATGGAAAATCAAACTTACCAACAAAAAATTTTAAAAATCCCAGGGTTGGCCATTTAAATTTTTTTAAAAATACATTAAATTGATTCCGGTTTTTCGTTCTTTTACCAAAAAACTTTTATGAAATTTTGTTAAAAAAAAACTTTGTTTGGGAAAATATCTATGATTTGTTGTCCCGGGCGATAAAGTAGCATTCGTGTCTTATCCCCAAAGGGGCCCACGAAAAAGAGGTGAATTTTTAAAAATAAAAAAAAAAGAAATTGTCCGTTTTTTAAAAAATGGACCTGACTTTGGGCAAATACAAAATAACCAAACTATCCAAAAATAATTATAACCTTTTTTTAAAAGAATTATTTTTTAAAAATTTTTTTTTTAGATCACATTCGAAGAAGGGGGAAAAATTATTATCTCGCTTAAAGTTCCCGTCACACTTGATTTATTTTTTACCAGCAATTTGGAATACACTTGTTCTCTAAAATTTGTCTAACATTTTCCATTTTAAATTACTTTTTTAAAAATGCCCCTTTTTTGAATAAAAATTAATTTTTTTTTTGTATGTTTTAAGTGACCCCCCTTTAAATAAAAAAACTGATTTATCAAAAATGTTAATTATGGGGTTGCGCAAATAAAAAATTTTAAAATTTAAAAATAAAAATTCGGGGGCATGGACCGGGGTATTATCCCAAATATGATTTGACATTAATAAAAAAACCCTAAAAAATAAAAAATGTTTTTCATTGGGGGGATTTAAATTTTCCTTTGTTTTCTTTAATCGCCTTAATGTAATTTTTGACCATTATATCTCTAATGCAATAACTTTCAGGCGGATGTTTACATTTTGATAATTCAACCAAAGATGTTAACAACGCAAAAACGCTGTCTATAAAAGTAGGTTGCAAACACCTAAATTTACCGGATGTCATAGTCACTTTATAAGTGTAAAAACAAATTTCTAAAAGATATTTCCACTTCATTTATGATTCAAAAATAACAAATACATGTGCTTTCGTCTCAACAATTTTATTTTCGAAAACAGGGCCGTCTGATTTTTATACGAATTGGTAAATACATATTTGGATTCTGTGTGTTACTACCACCAAAGGTGAAGCTCGGCAAATGTAAGGTGTTTGTCCGCAAGTCTGTACTACCATTCTTGAAAACAAACAAATAGTATCATGTAATTTTATTAATAATCATTCATTCTCGTAAACTTTCTCAAAAATACTTGACCATCTATATAAATATGAACAGATGCAGAACGGTGTATCTCCTTCATATTTGTTTTTTGAAAAAACTTTTTTAAAATTTTTACCTTTAAGGGGCACTGAAATTTGGGGGAGTTTTTGTAAACAAAATATATCTTTCAATGATGTACAAAAAGAGGTTTGTTTTTTTTTATATCAACATAAAACATTGACCCCGAAATGAAAGTGCTCCCCTTTTCCCTAGAATTTTCAAATTATCGACCCAAGATTTAAGGAATTTTTTGAAAAAAAAACGGGGTCTCCAAAAATAAAAATGTTTAAAACTTACTTTAAAAACAACACTTAATTTTAAATTTTTTCGATACTATTTCTTTTTGAAAAAAAATAAAAAACCCCTTAACATCTAGACGGATTTGTTTATTCACTTTTTCTCTTTATAAATTTTTAATTACATATAAATTGAATCTTACATTAAAAAATCGCTTTTTAAATTTTTTTAAAAAATTTCTCATGGGGAAAATAATTTAAAAATCCATGTAGCAAAGCCAAAAATATTTTAAAGCAAATTTTTTTTTTTATTAAAGTGTAAAAAAACCTTGAAAAACCAACCCCCCGGTGCAAACCTAGAAATATTCCAGACAAAAACCTATCGATGAATACTGGCCATATCAAAGGGAGCATGGTGTGTAGTTAGGTATGCATTTAAATAATGCACATAACCTGTAAATTAAATAACGAATTTTTGTGTTAGGGATGCATTTGAACCATGCAGCATAACCGTATAAAAATAACGATATTTTTGGTTAGGGTTGGGGATTTTGAAATGGAGACAAACCCTTTTATAAAAAAAGATATTTTTTGGTTAGGTATGGCATTTTAAACTACATGAGTCATAAAATGTATTATAAAATAACGATATTGTTTTGGTTAGGTAAATTTGAACTCAGCAGTATAAAACCCTTTTTTAAAAAAAAAGAATTTTTGTGTAAAGGGAAAGGCATTTCAACTTTGCAGCAAACCTTTTTATAAAAAAAATATTTTTGGTTAGGTATGGCATTTGAAAAAATGAGCATAACCTGTAAAATTTTAAAATAACAAATTTGGGTTTGGATTTAAAAAGGGCTCGATTTTGAATTTTTTTGCAGCCAGACTTTGTTTTTAAAAAACAAAATTGTTTGGTTTTTGGGTTGCATTTGAAACATGGACATTAATTTTTGTTATAAAAAAACAATATTTTTGTGTTAATATGGCTTTGAAATACTTTAGCCGACATAAAAATATACATCAAGAACAAGTTCGTGTCGTGTTGCGTAGTAAGAATAATATTATCAAAATATTGGGAGTTTTCCCTAGTGAAAAATGATATTTAAACCCGTATAGAAAATATGACTGTATGTCAAAAAAGAGATACGGTTCTTTAAGTAGGTATGGATCAATTTCTCTTTTCATTAATATATGTTTGTAAATAAATCTGATTAAAAAAAAATTCCCCAGAACTTGTTTGAAATTGCAAATTTTAAAAAATCTTGTACATTTTTTTGGACAGTACTTGAAAATGTTTTTAGATTTTTTCCCCAAAAACTTTTTGAATTTTTAAAAAACGTTTAGATATCATGAATTAAATTTTTCTTTGTAACTTAAAAGTGAACTGTTTGAAAAAAATTTAACAGTGAAACATGAAATATTTTTTTGAAGAAAACATTCTTATTTTTTATAATGGCACTTATGAATAAAATTAAAAGCCCTTATTCCCGGGGACATCTAAAATTTTAAAAGAACCACATTTAAGGGCCTTGTTTCAAACCGGGAACTTTTGATACTGAACAGTCCTTTTAAGAACCAAGCCCGTGAGGGGTTATGGCCCCCGGGAAAGAACACTCATGCATTTTGGGTTTGAAACGGAAGTCTGTTGTGCGATTGCGCTGAGGGTGTCCACGTGATTGCATGTAGATACTGTAATTGCTGGTTTGTAAATAAAAGAAAACATATCATAGATGTCATTAGATATATATCAAAATTTTATTGCCTTAATAGCTTGTATTTCCCATGTCCAAATATCCCCGGTAAAAAACCCAAAAAGAAAGGGACAAATTTAACCCAATGTTTTCAAACACAAAGGCCCGTTTTTAAAAATTTTAAAAATTTGGGCCAAAAAGGGAAAATTTTTTTAATTTAAAAAAAACCCATTATTTTAAAAAAAGGAATTTGTCAAAAAAAATTAAACCCAAAGCCCCCTTTTGGCCCAAGGGGGGAAGATTTAAAAAAAAGAAACAAAATTGTGCTTTTTAAAAAGGGGAAGGAAAGGGCCCTTTTGGGATGGCATTTGAAAAAATCTTGATTAAATTCTAGATGACACATAAAACAATTAATTCATTGAAAAAATAAAAATTTGAAAAAAACCCCGGGTGTTTCAACGGGGAAATACTTTTTTGAAATAGTTGATATCACTATTTTAAAACCGCCAAATGGTGACTTATACAAACTGCAATACAGTGTAAAGTCCCTGATTACAGGGGTTATTTCGTGTCCGCGGACCGTAATTTATTCATCGATCAAGGTATGTGATTCTTCAATTTCATTTATCTGCTTTGTCCTAACTTGGCATCATACCCAGTAACGAGAAATGTTTAGGGCTTTGACCTTCAAGTGTGAGCTTAAAAATTTTGAGGTGGGGTCCGGGTGTTAAAAGGCAAGGATGTCATCTAAATTATTGTGGAGCCAATTTATGCCAAGTTTTAATTTCAAAAATCTCTTCATTGATGAAAAAGTTATGGACCGAACACAACTCTATACTCTTTAAAAGACCATGTTAGCTTTAGTCGTCCCCAACTGTGACCGTGAAGGTAGGGGTCTAGGTGATGAGAAATAAACATTTTCCGTGCCTTTTAATTTTGGGAACTTTTCGGGGCCAATTTAAGGGTTAAAATTTCCCCCTTGTTTCTAGGGAAATTTAAAAATTTAAAGGGGGCCCGGACAAAAAACAAAACCCTATCCCAAAGCCCGCCCCCAAAGTGTAAACCCGGAAAACGAAAAAATGAGGGAAACAGAAAAGGAAAACCCAAAAACACACCCAGAAAAAATCCGGAGGGGGCTAAATTTTTAAATTACAAAAAGGCTGGGGAAAATAATGGAAGCTACCCCGGCAAGATGGTTTTTTAAGGGTTTTTGGAATTCCCCTTTTTTAAATTTGCGCCCCAGTTTTTTGCGTAGTTTTGGGAAACGTTGCCCCTGCTGAACCCTTATCAACGTGCTTAATTTTTTGGGGCCTTTTTGGGAAAATTTGGACCAAAGTTGGGTTCGATCCCTGGGAGATGCTTTGGTAGTTTAGCGCGGAGGAAGGTAGTCTAGTAAAGGTGTAAATCTCCAGGAACTAAAGTAGTAGTAAATTACCTGCCTATATGACTGAAATACTGTCGGAAAAGGCGTAAAATGAAACAAAAAACAAACACACAAAATGACCTTGTCGGCAGTGACAATATGCTTTAGACCTATTATAAAAGCGTTATACAATTTGCTGATGGGATATACTGGATAATATTCGGGCTTTAATCTACCATATATCCGGTCACACGTCAGCAACTTATATAAATAGTACATGTATTTCTTATACAAATAGGGGCCTCCGTGGCCGAGTGCTTAAGGTCGCTGACTTGAGATCACAGGTCCCTCACCGCTGTAGGTTCGATCCTCACTCGGGTCGAAATCTTACATGTGAGGAAACCATCCAGCTGGCTTACGGAAGGTCGGTGAATCTACCCAGGTGCCTGCTCATGCCTGATATAATGCCGGAGGGGCACCTGGGGTCTTCCTCCACCAATAAAGCTGGAAAAATCGACGAAAAATCTCGGCGGATGCTCTAGGATGGCCCGACTTGAGTGTACGGCGGCGAACTTCAATAAACGTATTACAAAACTAGTACAAGAATAAAAAAAGCCGTCCGGTTAGTTCAATAGGTAGAGCGATGGACTAGAATCGCGTGACCCGGGTTCGATTCCCGGACGGCTCAGGTTACTTTCGTTGTGATTGATCATGAAATCCTTTCTATGGTCATTCGCACTGTACCTCTGCTCTGGCTCTGGAAGTTTCAGTTCCTTGCGAAAGAGAAGGCAAATAGTACTGGTGAACTGCTTGGTGGTTTTCTGATGAATTCAATGTGGCTTACTGTCGTGATCTGGAGTTAAAACTACCAACACCACCAATACAAGAACATAAATTAAGATGCCTCAGAGAAGTAGTGCTTTTAATACACTTGTTACTTAGTAACGAATGTTTAACCAAACGGGTTAATCAAAAATGTTTAATCTACGCTAACATTATTTCCGCTTTCCCTTTGAAAAGTGGAGCTGAAAAATGAAATTGGCAGCTGAAACAACCAAACTCATATTTGCTAATGGTAAACCATTTCCTTTTTTTCCTTAAAATGATTTAACGGGAAGTAAAAATTGCGGGAAAAAGCATACGGCTGAAATTTGTTAGCGTTTTATACGAACCAGTAGTTTGGGTTTGTGGAGTCTTTGTTGTAGATATATGAGCCACGGACAAAGTAGCTACAGCAGGTGATGTCGCTGATGCAGGTGGTAATGTCGTCTGCCTAGTCGTCGTTGTCGGGGTTGTTGTTGTTTTTGTTGTTGTCGGTGAAGTTGTTGATGTTGTCAATGGTTGTCCTTGCGAAGATAAAGGCTATTCTGACGGTATAGAATAGACAGAGGATAATGTCTAATGACTCTAATATAGTATATCAGACAACAACTTATTAGATTCTCATACATTTGGATATACTCAAGATTTGTATTGATTTTTGTGGGAACAGAGTTTTACAATGAACAGCACATTGTATGTCACTCAAATAATTATCATTTGTTCTATTATTCTCATCGTACGATTACATAAACAAATGTAATAAGAAGTTCTAATATCTGTTGTATGAAGCGAAAATACTCATGCCACTCATATATTGATAGATAGAATATCTGTAATGATTGCGTTGTATGCTTTTGCATTGTGCTTAGATTCATGTGGCATTTATCCTCTCAGGAAAGAGTGCAAGTTTAGAACCTTTCTGGAAATTAATATCATCTTAGTGTTAATCACGACTTCTTTACTATATAAGGAGTAAGTCATTATTGTTCAATTATGTTTATCCTTCTAAGTACGATACTCACTTATCTCTGCTCTCTTATAATTTCGGGATCCTATGGATTCCTCTCATAAGGCTAATACAATGTATATATATGGAGTATTAGATATGAGACTTTGGGAATACATTACTGTTCACCAGTTATTGGAGGCTGTATTATAAAATTACTTCATGTGAGACTTCTTGTGCGAATTCTTAATATGTCTCGCCTGATATAGTTCATAGTAATAGATGCTCTGAGTTGAAACTGTATATAAAATATTAAACCTGTGTATCGCTCTTGTGTCAGAACTATTCAAACAAGAGTATCATTCCAGTAGATCGAGAGACGATAAGACTATGCTAGTTTTAATGCGCCGGTGATAAGCTTCTCTCTGATCGTTTTAGAGCCTGGGAATTACACGTCTCTCTGTGTGTCCGAGGGTTCCCGGGTACGACCCGTCAGGCTTCATACATAGTTCTCACCACTAGCTTGAACATATTATGTCGTGCCTTATTTTACTTTATTCTATTAATCAATTGTGAATTCTCGCTCCAGTGAGACAGATGTATATGTGCTCCAAGAGATGTGCATGCTTACATGGCGCTCCTCTGGTATTCTACTCCTCGTATATACAGTGCCGCTCGAAGCTTAAACTACTAGAGAGAAGATAATAGGTGTCACGAGGTCATCGTATAAATCTCGCTCGCACCTAAAGTGAAATATTACTGCTTTTTGGCTAGCTCCGTATTATTGCGAGAGATTTTAGAGCCGCGAGTATACGGGCTCGTTCTCGAGTGTCTCCCTCACGGGTTGTTTCGTAGTCTCGATGTGCTCAGGCTAGAGACCTCATCATTAACCTCATTTCTTTGCACCCTCTGTATTAGATATCCTTATAAGATTGTGTCTCATAACGTGTTACCTGGTTTCATATATATGAAATTGTTTTTGACAACGACCATCACGCTACCGTTCCTGGATTGTTGATATCAGAAACCAGGCGCGACCCGCAAAGTACAATAACCGGCTTACTCTACCTCGCGTGGTAGCAAATTTTCCTTGATTAGCTGAACCTTCCCAGCGGAAAGCTGTATTAGTCTTTGGTCTACACGAGGGCCGACTGAATTTACAATCGCTCCGTTCTCTGCAAAAACAGTTACTAAATTAATAGGACAACGGAATACTTTAACTCTCTCAATGGACCAGTATAAACTAACGCAAATAGCTATAAATAAATTCTGGATCAATGATTCGATCTCTATCCGTTAGTGGTTGCAGGCTGAGTTTATCTCAGGTTGGACCAAGGGATATGCACTATTCTAATCTGATTAAGTATGAACCCTGAACATACACTAGAAAGACTTCAAGCAGAAATAGCGCCTAACTGTCTATATATTAGAATTTGACTAGAAAAATGGATCAAAGAGACAAATGCAACAAAGAGAAAGTAAAAGAAAAATGCAAGATTATGCAGTGAGAACAAAACAGAACCAGAAGGAAATAGCAGAAGAACACGTTACGAACAAGACACATCGGGAGAAGAAAATGACCGTTCAGGTGATTACAAACAGGCAGGCAAGGGAAGAAAAAGGATAGGAAAAGGCAGTTTGAAAAAGAAAGAGAAGAGAGAAAATTTAGATAAAAGCCACCAGTGAAGAGAATTCGAGCAGGAGAGTTTTCAGTTAAGAACTGAGCAGATATACTAGCCACAAATTCTCATCAGATACGCGCCACATATCTCTCAAAGCTATTGATCGCCGTTGAATAATAATTATCACCTCTTGCGTATTATTACTAAATATACTGAGATTTACGGTCTTGTTCACCGTGGTTCCCCAAGAAGAAATAGACAAGTTGAAGAGCTCCATATATCTCTATATGTATAGGAAGCCTGAAAATTTACTGGCGAGAGACGAGCACTGGACATACTTTTACAGAGCGTTTCTAACTCGTAGTTTCAGCTCGTCGCACACAGATTCGCGTGACTGCACACAACTAGTACCATCTCTGAGGTTGAACAAAGACGCTCATTAATAGTGGCTCCGCTACATTAACAAGCATAGATATCAATTCTGAGAGAAGCGCTCCATAGTTAGTAACTCCGCGCACGCGGCCGTGAGCAGGCAAAAATACTTCGCTTAGCGACATGGTCTCATAGACCGAGATAGATATGGAGCAACCCTGATTCGCCTGGTGCCGCTATACACAGATAAACTAGACCACTCTTATTGATCTAGGTTGATGTCTATACTACGAGATAACATAGAATAAAAATCACTGAAACAAGTTCAGACAGCCTCATGTCCTTATTGACAGATGTTTATTATTAAGGTTGTAATCCCCTGGCTCAGCTACTGATTCACCTGTTAAATCTGTCTCTAAAATGAGAAGGCTCTGTGTTAAGATATACTTTAACACTGAAGGCTATGACTGCGAATCTAGCTGCTGAACTCTCTTCTCTCCTACGGCTCAGAACAGTCCTCCATATTAATGGAATCTAAACAGGGGTGGAGAAAGTACTCACACCCTTCAGTCATGTCTCTAAGCTTCCACGTCTGCGTTCTTGGATAACCACGGTTGTACCTCTCTGGGACTACACATCTCACGTTCTCGCAGTCTACTACTCGACTACCAATATCCGAGTCCTTCTGCCTCGCAACATCTAGAACAGTGTCAACCATAAATCTCCTTTACTCTCGTCCCTTACAAATAGTACAGATTATATAGCGATAATGACTGAAACTGGCGTATACAAACCCCTAGCGTACCTCTACTATCTGATGCCATTTATACCTTACAAAGGCACATATGTCGGGGCAAAAATACCAGCAATAACGTCGATACTGAGCCAAGCGCTCAACAAATCTTTACCACTGTACATAGGCTCGATTCCCTTCAGTTCTAGACAGGTGTATATGATAACTAAAAGCAGTATTATAGAAGAGTCCAAGAATCCAGAAGGTCTCATAGCTGTGACCTAATAATGGAGATTATGAACTATTCCTTTACGGAAGCGTATATCTCCGTAGATACAAGCGTGCTAATCCGCAGATAGAAGATATTCTTGCCCACCTACTTCGGCTAAACTAAAGTGCATTTTATTATGACGAGACACGGAAGAACACTCTCTCAATCATACTTAATGTTAGCACGATAACACCGCATGTCTTCTCTGTGAGAAGTATTTCTTCTGGATCAGTGATCCTATACTATCAAGGTGATACGAAGTGTAGGTTTTCTAATTGTCTCCTAGACTGCTGAAGTGTATTATAATTTCGCTCCTAGATCCTTAGGTTAGCACCCTTGGACTCGGTGGTTCGTAAGGGTAATTGATAGGACCGTGGAAATGCATTCTCCTTAACCCTTTATATAAGGTGTTTCGATTTAATTGGATATCGTATTAATGAACTCAATGCCTCGGAAGATGACTACGTAGTGAGGATTAATACCATACTCTAGGTGAACAACTGAACACTCACATTGTGGTGACGACTCCTATATACCATAACTCCCGATATGAGCCCAGGATACTATAATCTTGACCTGTTGCGGTTTCAACCTAGACTGTAAATCTTGTCATACTTGTCAGATGGTGGTTGGAAACCTAACCTAACCAGACAATACCTAAAGCTCATTTACAGCCTATTCCTGCATTTGATGAACCTTTTTGTAGAGTTATTATTGACTGTGTAGGTCCCATTACCAAAAACCTAAATCAGGTTCTCAGTACTTATTAACTATTATGTGTGCTTCTACGCGCTTCCCTGAAGCTATTCCTTTAAGGAATATTAAAGCCAAAACTATTGTTAAGGCTCTTGTGAAATTTTTCACTTTTGTTGGTTTACCTAAATCAGTACAGTCTGATCAAGGGTCAAATTTTATGTCTGGTATTTTCCAGCAGGTCATGCATGAGTTAGGAATTACTCAATATAGGTCTTCAGCCTATCATCCTGAAAGTCAAGGTGCATTAGAAAGATTTCACCAGACTCTGAAAAATATGATAAGGTCATATTGTTTTGACACTGAAAAAGACTGGGATGAAGGCATCCATCTATTGTTATTTGCTGTAAGAGAATCTGTTCAGGAATCTCTTGGCTTCAGCCCTTTTGAATTAGTATTTGGTCACACTGTCCGAGGACCCTTAAAACTTCTAAAAGAGAAATTCCTGTCTGAAGATGACATATCTTTAAATTTACTTCAGTATGTATCGGATTTTCGAAATAGGTTGACTAATGCATGTGAGGTAGCTAGGGTTTGTCACGGTTCAGAACTGTTCACTATTTAGGGGAGAATATGTGTAAGCGGCCGGATAGCTCAGTCGGTAGAGCCGCGGAACGGTGTTCCGAGGGTCCCGGGTTCGAGTCCCGGTCAGGCTGCACATATTTCTCACCCTGTGACATTTGGCGCCCAACGTGGGGCCGTGGCTGATAAAGCTCAGAGTTTAATTTACATTGCTCTGTAACTCTGTGAAATTCGAGGACGAATTTCAATATAGCAGGGGAGTATGTCACGGTTCAGAACTGTTCACTATTTAGGGGAGAAGATGTGTAAGCGGCCGGATAGCTCAGTCGGTAGAGCCGCGGTACGGTATTCCGAGGGTCCCGGGTTCGAGTCCCGGTCAGGCTGCACATTTTTCTCACCCTGTGACATTTGGCGCCCAACGTGGGGCCGTGACTGATATAGCTCAGAGTTTAATTTACATTGCTCTGTAACTCTGTGAAATTCGAGGACGAATTTCAATATAGCAGGGGAGTATGTCACGGTTCAGAACTGTTCACTATTTAGGGGAGAAGATGTGTAAGCGGCCGGATAGCTCAGTCGGTATAGCCGCGGAACGGTATTCCGAGGGTCCCGGGTTCGAGTCCCGGTCAGGCTGCACATTTTTCTCACCCTGTGACATTTGACATTTGGCGCCCAACGGGGGACCGTGGCTGATAAAGCTCAGAGTTTAATTTACATTGCTCTGTAACTCTGTGAAATTCGAGGACGAATTTCAATATAGCAGGGGAGTATGTCACGGTTCAGAACTGTTCACTATTTAGGGGAGAAGATGTGTAAGCGGCCGGATAGCTCAGTCGGTAGAGCCGCGGTACGGTATTCCGAGGGTCCCGGGTTCGAGTCCCGGTCAGGCTGCACATTTTTCTCACCCTGTGACATTTAAATGTCACAGGGTGAGAAATATGTGCAGCCTGACCGGGACTCTAACCCGGGACCCTTGGAGCACCGTTCTTCCGCTCTACCGACTGAGCTATCCGGCCGCTTACATATATCTACCCTAAATAGTGGACAGTTCTGAACCGTGACATACACCCCTGCTTTATTGAAATTCGTCCTCGAATTTCAAAGTGTTACAGAGCAATGCTAATTGAACTCTGAACTATATCCAGTTACGGTCCCCCGTCGGGCGCCAAATGTCACAGGGTGAGAAAAATGTGCAGCCTGACCGGGACTCGTACCCGGGACCCTCGGAACACCGTTCCGCGGCTCTACCGACTGAGCTATCCGGCCGCTTACACATATTCTCCCCTAAATAGTGAACAGTTCTGAACCGTGACAGGTTAATTTAAAATCAACACAAAGTAAAATGAAATCAAGGTATGATGAGAATGCTCAGGAAAGAAGTTTTAACCCTGGTGATAGAGTACTTGCTCTTTTACCTATACCTGGAAAACCATTACAGGCAAGATACTTTGGTCCTTATACTATTGAAAAGAAAGTCAGTGACCTTAATTATATTATTAATACTCCTGGGAAGCGAAAGCAAAAGCAAATGTGTCATATAAATATGTTAAAAGAATATTTTGACAGAGATAGCAAAATTAGTAAACCTATATCTTTTGTAAACTCTGTTCCACAAAATCAATGTTCAATTGAATCTAATAGTTGTGAAAATTTTGAAAAGTCTGATCCTGGTTCAGCAAAGCTTGAAAACTCTGATATTCTGAAAAATCTGGATGAAAAACTTGCTCACTTAGAACCGTCGAAACGAGATGAACTGAAACAGCTTATTTATGAATATGAACATTTATTTCCTGATATTCCCACACGGACTAATAAAATACATCATGACGTCATTCTTGAAAACTCTGAACCAATAAAACAGCATCCATATAGAACAAATCCTGTAAAACAAAAGTACCTAAGACAAGAAGTTCAGTATTTATTGGATAATGACTTTATTGAACCAAGTCAAAGCAATTACAGCTCTCCATGTATTCTTGTACCGAAATCAAATGGAACATATAGAATGTGTACAGATTATCGTAAAGTGAACTCTGTAACAAAAACTGATTCATTTCCTATACCAAGAATTGATGACTGCATTGACAAAATTGGAAAAGCAAAGTATGTAACAAAGTTTGATCTTCTAAAAGGATTCTGGCAAGTTCCACTTACTGATAGAGCTAAAGAAATATCAGCCTTTGTAACACCAGACGGCTTGTATCAATATAAAGTTATGCCATTTGGTATGAAAAACTCACCAGCAACTTTTCAGAGGCTAATAAACATGGTAATATCTGGTCTACACGGATGTGACGCATACATTGATGACGCAATCATCTACTCTGATGAATGGGAGGAACATCTCAAAACTATACGAGCATTCTTCGACCGACTTAGTGATGCTAAATTGACAGTTAACCTTGCAAAAAGTGAATTTTGTCATGCAATTTTAACATTTTTAGGACATGTAGTGGGACAGGGTAAAGTTAAACCAATAGAAGCTAAGGTCAAAGCTATCTCTGAATTTCCTTTGCCAACTTGTAAAAGACAACTGATGCGATTTCTTGGTATGGCAGGGTATTATCGTAAATTTTGTAATAATTTTTCGGTTATTGCAGAACCATTGACAAATTTGCTAAAGAAAAGAAACAAATTCATTTGGAATGACAAGTGTCAAATGGCATTTGACAGCCTTAAAGCCATACTTAAGAGTGCACCAGTTCTCTTGGCACCAGATTTTAATAAAAACTTTAAGTTAGCTGTAGATGCTAGTGACATAGGTGCTGGAAGTGTATTGATCCAAGAAGACAACAATGGTGTTGATCATCCTGTTTGTTACTTTTCTAAAAAGTTTAATGAACATCAGAAAAATTACTCTACTATAGAGAAAGAGTGCCTTGCTCTTATTCTTGCTATTCAACATTTTGAAGTTTATCTAACTTCTTCAAAGTTGCCTGTTGTTGTCTTTAGTGATCACAATCCCCTCACTTTCTTGCATAAACTTAAAAACAAAAATCAAAGGTTGTTGAGGTGGAGCTTATTTTTGCAAGAATATAGTCTTGACATTAGACACATTAAAGGGAAAGATAATTTGATCCCTGATGCACTTTCACGTGTCTAAAACTGTTATTTGCAGTATTTTAAATTTAACATTTATATGATATGATTGGTTATTTTTTTTGTTGTTGTTTGCTATTGTTTGTAATACACATATATATGAATGTATAAAATTGTTTAACATTTCTCCTATGTTATTTGTTAGTTACATTGTTTGAATTTATGTAAAAGAAATATTCATTTCATTCATATTTCTTTTTCTTGAAGAGGGGAAGTGTTATGTATGCAACATATTACATGTATATAGTTTGTATCTGACCAGTTGGTTTTTCCAATATTATCATTGTTCTATTTTTAGAACATAAACTACATGTATGTACTAGAAGGTTCTTAACTGTTGTAGAAAACTCATGCATTATATTTAGATAGAAACTTCTGGAATGATCTTTATTGTTGAAGTTGCTAGATTATGATTACTTGAGAACATAATAGACCTTTCTGGAAACTTCTTAGTTAATATATATAAGGAGACATTTTTCATTAATCTTATCTTTAAGTCATCAGTTACCTTTTAAGTCATCAGTGATCTTTTAAGTCATCAATATATTTGGAGTATTATTCAATTTGGAAATTAAGTGATTTATTGGAGCTTGGATTTTAAAATAAATTATTCTTGTGGATTTTATTGTGGGAATTTATTCTAAAGTGTTCTTGGATTTAACTTGGATTTAACTGTGCTATTGAAAAAGGATCATTCCAGGATCAGACTAGACATTTGTAATTTTTATTTGGACTTCAGGTATTTGTAAACATAATTTGTTATTTTATTTTTCTTTAATAATTTTTCTGTAATAAATTTGTTATTGTTACAAGTTTGCTGCTGGCTTTTCTTTCTCGTTACGCCTGGCTCGTAACACATTTGAGCCGCGTCATGACAAAACAAACATAATGGTTTTGCGACCAGCATGGATCCAGACCAGCCTGCG
Source organism: Ruditapes philippinarum (assembly GCF_026571515.1). Classification (NCBI taxonomy): domain Eukaryota; kingdom Metazoa; phylum Mollusca; class Bivalvia; order Venerida; family Veneridae; genus Ruditapes; species Ruditapes philippinarum. The sequence continues at coordinate 18,131 of NW_026859373.1, read as the reverse complement.
CATCCGCGCAGTCTGGTCAGAATCCATGATGTTCGCTATCAGTTTCTCTACTTGTTATAGAGTTGGTAAGCGAACAGCATGAATCCTGATCAGACTGCGCGGATGCGCAGGCTGGTCTGGATCCATGCTGGTCGCAAACGCATTATGTTGGTTTTGTATTTACGCGGCTCATTTCAAGTTTTAATATAACATTTTTAAAAGAGAAGGCAATTGCACCAATCATAACAGCAAGGAACACAGAGGAATTTTTTCCAGAGGATTTTGTCTTTAAAATCAATTTTATTGATCAAAATTTCCAAGAACTTTTATCTATCAATAAAATCCGCAATTTGGTTTGTTACAAAAAGCATATCAAATATTGATGGCTTATTTCAAAAAACATGTTAGGTATGTCGGGGTAAAGAGAAATTATCAGACATTAACAAAACATTAAAAAAATATCGTTTATCAATCTATTTCTGTTATATTATTTGCATACTAATAATTTTCATAAGATATTTTTACATTTTAAAACATAACACGTTTGTAATTATCTGTGTATTTATAAGTGTATTTATTATTTACGTTTTCCTGGTTAATTTATATTTGCAATTTAAGCACACGCTAAGAAGTTTTATCCTCAAAAATAATATCTAAATTATGCAAAAAAGGATTTAAAAATTGGAAGATAAAAATATAAAACTGATACATAAAGACGATTTTGTCTATTACCAAATATGTTAACAGTGTATGGAAATATGTAACTGCGACTAATGTTTAATTAAGCTTTTCTTAAACAACACAATACAATACAATTCAATATCTTTATTGCTTCATAGGTAACCAACCAAAAACAAAACATCGTTTACAAGTAATTTGTTTACATATGTACAGAACAGTGTAAGAATGTTATGTAAATATAACAAATATTTATCAAATATTGAGATATATCATAACAATTCACTGAAAATAAGTAGAGAAAAAGGTTTCTATATAGTTTGTCTGAAAGGGCAATTGCAATTGCGATTCAATTTGAAATTTTTTCAATACTTAAACCTTATCCGTAACGAAATCATCAAATTTAAGGTTAAACAAGCTCAAAGGTAGGAAATCACAAAGCCAAGTGTATTTAACTTTGGTTTTATGTTCTAAAAAGTATGTCCGACACAGTTTCAATTGGCCTTGACTTTGCTGTTTTCTTTTTGCCCCATATATGTCCATGCTTACACGAATTTGTAACTGTTCACATATCAAAGCTCAAATACTTCAGAAGTTAACAAAATAAGTCACATGGACTGTACGTTTTGTATTAAGCAATATTTGAACAGTTTCTTACAAGAGAGTTAAGTTCACGATAAACGATTTTTTTTTTCTTTCTTTTTGTTTGCAATTTTACAATAAAAAATGTACTATATGCACTGTTACGATATGACAGAATATTTTTCAGATTTAGAAAGAAAATTTACGTCAGAGGTGATGTCCTCAGAAAAATGTTCTTTCCCCTAGTTTTGCTCTGTTCCTGTCTCCCCAAACCAATATCCGGCGCATTTGCAGACCAAGATCCGCCGCACCACCCGTGCTGTGTGATCATGGTCTGTTCTTTTTTTTCCCTTAAAACAATGAATGAGTTCTTCAGATTGATAGAGGGACAAGTCCATTTAAGTTATTTAGTGTGGTAAGGGTTAATGGTATATATCCATAGTCTAAGGATACATACTTGTTTTTTCTTGGTCGCAATGGTCACCTTCCCAATCGTGGTGACACCTGCAATGATATCCCCATTTATGACCCATTGTGTCTTGATAATATGTACAGTCTCCATTCACGCAATAAGTATTATGACAATGTGTACTATGAGTCACTGAAAATAAAAGAATATCAGAAATTCAAAGACGTTATGCGTCAGGCTTATTATTCAAAAATGCTTTGTGAATAATTTTGGAATGTCTTATCTATTACACATGTTCAAGCGAGTTTAAGGTATATGTCTAGAGCTTTAAACTTATGAGTTTACTATGTACATCGAGTACAGTCAAACTTGTGAATAAAGACCATCCAAAGATGAGACCATACATGACCTTTATAGACAAGTGGTCATAATTCTAAGTTGAATCGAATGCATGTTTATCAATAAAGGTGTGTCAAAGGGTGGTCTTTATTCAAGGGGTGGTCTTTTTTTGGAATAATCCTAACACATGTTTAATTGTATATCCATACCGCAAGAATGTGAAAATGTACAAAAGTAATGCCGAATCTGTATAATATACGGCCGAAACGAACAACACGATAAGTAAACAGTAAATATATCTTATAGTAAATCATGAATGGTCTTGAAAAGAAAACATTTTCTTGGAAATATTCACAATACAGGTTAAAATATAATGTCTTAACAACTTAGCAACCATATATATGAGCTTATTCGTTTCTTTCATTATGAATTAATGGCATAAGTACATATCCATCTACATTTTTTCATTGTCTTTAAACCCTTTTATAGATAAAAAGCAATGATGTCATAGAAAATTACATCAGCTCTCACCATAAACACATGTGCAAATGCAATTCATTTACCAGCTTCATTTAGGTCTGTCTCTTAAAAAACTAACCATATCCAGAGCCATTTAAGGATTTTCCCAGTGGTCACTTCGTCGTTCCGGGCGTTCTCCCCATTTCGCACTGTTCAAAGACGGATAAATAAACGCCATGATCGAGCACTTATTTAACCAGAGGCCCATTGGCACATGAATATTCTGTTGTTTTTTGGGGGTTTTTTGTTTCATTTTAGTAATATCGGCTGGTAGTTTCCTAACCATCGTTCCTGGAGAGTTACACCAGTACTAGACTACCTTCCACCGCGTTAAACTACCAAAGCATCTCCCGGGGATCTAACCCACGCAAGAGAAGTAACTGGATTAGAAGTCATCGACTCTAACCCCTCGACCACGGAGGCGGTATTGAATATTCTACAGCAGATTATATATGTTTTCTTTCTGCGCAAATAGCTTTAACACATGGATTTAAAACATCAATCATCACATAAATATTTTAATTTCAATGCATTGTCCTGATATAATATTTTGTTTAATATTATATTGTGCAATTCATTTCATCTCCCTGGGGCCTAAACCCTAAAACAGAGGGGTAATGCATACTACAGTGTTAAGAACTAACTAATTGTTATAACTAGATTAATGCCCTTGATTTCAGGGGAAACAAAAGCACACCGAGCTTGGGGTCTTCATATAAGCTCGCTAAAAACTCTGATTACAATAGCTCATGCCTAGCTGTAGTTATTGTCCGACAAACTATCTTTCTACCTAAAGAAATGGTGACCTAAACCCAAGGGGGTCCAAAACAAAAGAAAAACATAGGCCTTCATGTAAGCTTACTGTTTACAGGGTTTGATTACAATATCTCATTCCTAACTCTAGTTATTGTCCATAAACTTTTTTCTTGTTTAATAACACTGATCTTGACTTCAGGAGATCCGAATGCAATACCAAGTCATGTCTTTATAAAAGCTTGCTAGATACCAAGTATGATTATCATATCTCATTCCCAACTCTAGTTTTTGTCCATAAACTTTTTTTTCATTTTAGTAAATGGTGACCTTGATCTTGGCCCCAGGGGTGTCAAAATGCAATACCAAGCCAGGTCTTCATATAAGCTTGCTAGATACTAAGTATGATTACAATATCTCATTCCAAACTCTAGTTATTATCCAGAAACCTTTTTTTTAAATTTTAGTAACGGTGACCTTAACCCAAAACATATTATAAACAAGATCAACAAGGAAAGGCGGCGTTCAATGAACGCAACCCCCATATGACCCACCAACAAGAACCAATGGCAAGGAGCCCTGGCGGACCCCAAACGAAAACAGGACAGGGCAAGATGGTCCAAAACAATAAAAAAGATAGGTCTTCATAAAAGCTTTCTATATACAAAGTTAGATTACAATATCTTATTCCTAAGTCCAGTTATTGTAACGATGACATTGACCTTGACTCTAGGGGGTCAAAATGCATCACCAACATCGGTTTCCACAAAAGGTTGCCTTATACAAAGTTTGATTCCAATATCTCATTTCAAACTCTATTTATAGTCCGAAAACCATAAAAATCCAACAAACCAAAAATTAATAATATTCGATTCAGAATTATGTAAAATTCATAGAAAAGTTCTTTGTATCTCTTACCAATGTATTGAAATGTACAGTGATCCCCGTGCCATCCATGATCACACTTACAATTCCAGTACTCATTTCCATGATGTGATTGGTGTCTTGTACACGTACCATGTTCACCACAGTGATTAAGGCAATGGTCTTGTTGTCCAGAACCTGGGGCTGATTATAGAAACATTAATTGAAATTCAAACTGCAATGCTTTAAAGTTTTAAAACAATAAAAATACAAACTCTAAGAAGAATAACATTTCATTAAAGACGCCGCGGGTCTTCAACAAGCGTTGGAAAATATATTTAAAAAAAACATTTTCAGTCAAAGAAATTGTTTAAAAGAAGTCAAAAATCATGATGCAAGAAATAATTATGTTGTCAATAAGGCTAACTCCAAAATGCTGGTTTCAATGATGTTCGAATGTTTCCTTCTTCAGTAGATATATAAATAAGTTTACCAATCTCACTAAAATCAAATCATCGTTTTCGCTCTTTTACTCTTCGCTTCGAAGCACAGGGTAGTAGAGCGACAGTTAGGATATGATTTTAATAAGAATGGGTGAAACTTAATCTCTATGCAATGTCCATGCAGTATTACCCAAAGATATAAATGTTGATAGGTCACTGTACAGCGGTCGATGAGAACCTAAATGTACTTCCCTCGTCGTCCTTGCAATTATGGATCACCACTAAATACTTTCAAAGTTGGCTTATTAGATAAAATACAAATAAAGTTGCCACAGAAACTTACGATATTGACATCTATCCCCCGACCAATTCTCGTGACACTGGCATCCCGAATGACGAATCCAATAACCATGGTCATTGCACACTTGGTCATAATGATTATTTTTAACCATCATGGTATTTGGTTTTGATGTTGTAGAAGTTGTTGTTGTTGTTGGAACTATTTAAAGTGTAGAAATTAAGCTTGTTTGTTTTTTTTTTTTGTTGTTGTTGTTGTATGCGTATTTTTTAACTTTAGAATAGCATGATTGACAGTAGAAAAAGTGTCTTAAGACTCTATGGATATATTTGACTGTAAATTTTAACCAATTTGTTACATGAACACAAAACCCAATAAATCTGCAATAACAAAAAGATCAAATTAGTAGCGGAATAATTCTTACAGAGGCACATCCCAACAAATTGATTTATATTACTTATTAAATGGAAATCGCACAACACATGTGTTTGTTTGGGTCTATTCATAAAAGTGGTCTAAAACGTTGAGTTTACAGTATGGACAGACACATAATAAGGAGCATGATGTTGCTGCATCGTGCACCGGAATATAAAAACCTGTTTCAAAAAAAAAGTTACTTCTTTGATTAAAGGGGCACTTCAGTAGTAAATCGTAACAAATTTGAAAACTAAAATGTGAAGTATTTGTTTGATTTAGTCCGATTGCAACTTTAAATATAGCAGTAAATAAAAATGTTAATGCATCATAACAGCACTGTCTTGGTCACCAGAATAAAGTTTGATAAATGTTTGTGTTTCATTTATTATTATCATTTATTTTAGAATAAAGTTTAATGACAAAACATAAATTGTTCCCCTTTTAGAAAAAGTACCCCTGAAGCGCCGAGAAAAAAGTCCATTTCTCCGGCATATAATTATTCAAACCAATTAAAAAAATGAAGTGTAAAACAAACTTTCATTTTTTTAAAAAATGAAGTGTAAAACAAACTTTCATTATGATACTATATTCAATATATATATATTAAATTCTATATTGTTAAATAATTGTTATTTATAACCATTCATTACGTCGTTTATGCAAAAATATCCCCAAATATTTTCGAATTAAATCTTCTACAGCAGCAAAAAAACCTCTCGGATGCTTCTTTTTAATGAAGCAAACTTGTATTAAAATTATATTTCCGCTAACGGAACATCTGTACCGGGACCTCATAACCGTATACTTGAGTTATCGATTTGTCATGTACACCTTGCAAGATAAGCACGTGGAAAAGCATACCCATGAAAATTTGGTGTTTTATGGCCATGCCTTTCACTTAAACGTGTGCAAGCAACACAACATCTCTCGTTTATTGTAAAACTGTGTTCGAAATTAATAATCTATGGCTAATCATCAGGTAAGACGTCGTTTTATTGAAGATGAGATGAACAGGGGTATTGGAATGTTGCAAGGCTGGCTGTTCACAAAGGCAGGTTGCCCATGTCCTTGGGGTATCCCAGAGCGTTGTCTCCAGGATGTGGAACCGATTCCAAATGACCGGAAATGTCTTGCAGGGCAACGCCGGAGGTCGGGAACGTTCAACGACTCAAGCCCATGACCTATTTATGTCCTTTTGGCCAGGCGCCAACGGTTCTCGAACGCTATGACCTTACGTAACTACTTCCAGAATGCAACTGGTGTGCGTGTAAGCACACAAAATGTTAGAAACAGCTTGCATGATGCTGGGTTGAGGTCACGGAGGCTGGCAATTCGCATTCCTTTGACCTATTCAAGAGTGTTTGCAATAGGCGCAGACTCATGACACATGGACAGTTAATGATTGTACCGCGGTTCTCTTTACTGATGAGTCACAGTTTTGTGTTGACTTCACGGACAGACGTGCTAGGGTTAGGAGTAGTCCAAACGAACACTTAGTTCCAGCATGCGTTTCAGAACACGATCGCTTTGGCGGGGATTCAGTCATGGTGTGGGCAAGAATAAGCGCTCAGAGGAAAACGGACCTACACATCAGTATAAATAGTACACTTACGGCATTAAGGTACATGAATGAAATCTTAGACGTCCATGTACACACGTACGCTGGTACAATCGGCCTGATTCATTCTTATGGATGACAACGCCCGTTCTGTTCACATAGAGCCCACATCACAAACCGATATCTTGAGGAGGCAACTATAGTCCGCATGGATTGGCCAGCGAGATGCCTGGTATTAAATCCAATTGAGCATGCTTGGGATACTAGTATGCTGCAGAAAGCTATTTCTTCGCACGACGTCCAACCGAGCTAAGACATGCAATCATAGAGGAATGGGCCTAGATTCCTCATCACAAGGTCCGCAGGCTCATCAGCAGCATGCGGCGGCGATGCCAGGCCGTAATTAATGCCCGCGGACACCATACTCGGTATTAAACACCCTACGCCAACCATTTCCTGATTTGCAAGATTTTTTTATTCCACTATGTGATCTCCAAAATGTTGATTTTCGTCCAGCACACTCTTTCCGCAACAGGCACACGTCAAGGAACACTTCCATTGTCATTATTTTCATAAAAATCAATTCCTAACTAATTATATTTAATTCCTTTTAATCAATTTTCACATTTATTGTAAAAACACAAAGTAACTCACTGTAGAAAAAGAATTCCTTAGCAAATTTTGAGTACTATATAACTTACTATATAACTTAAAGTTGCCATAGAAACTTACGATATTCACATCTATTCCCCGACCAATGATCGTCACACAGGCATCCCGACTGAGTCCAATAACCATGGAAATGGCACTCTTGGTCATAATTATAAACCGTCAAGGTATCTGGTTTTGCTGTTGTTGTTGTTGTTTTAGTTATTTCAAGTGATGGGTTTAAGCATAAAAAAGAGTATTACAAAAACTCTTTTGTGACAATTTGTTCATTTTTTTAGCTCAGGTAACCCGTTAGTGGGCCCAAATAAAGGACTTTTAGGGACTATTATTGTTGACGATGGGCATAGGAAAATTCTTCCTCCGATGTTAAAACTTTACTTTAAAACTAGTTCTAGTGAGCTGCACAGAAGTGAAATAAATCTTATGAAAAATGTTTAATCTAAGTAAAGCTAAAAACGGTATTTTGCTTAAAGATTACTATGCTCACCTTTGGTAAAAATTCTTTCATTGCAGATTTTTTTTCCAGTTAATTCCTCCTAAATATGTCTACTTTATTTTAATAAGTGAATGTATAAACTATGTTTTGGAAAGATGCATTCCCTTCTTGTCAAATTAATTTGGTATTTATTTTCTTACAAAAACTGTCAGTTTTTAATGACACTATGAAATTATAGACCTACTGTTTGTAGAGCCTAAACATAATATATTTTCTGTGTGTATTCAAATGATGTTTATTTCACATTTCAAAAGGGACTGTATATTAATAATCCGTTTCATATCTTTAATTGTAAATAATATTTTTTGTTTGATGTTGGAAGAAAATATCGATTCATAAAAGTAATGTGCAGTTAATGTCTTGCCTGTTTGCGCTACGTTGATATGGCATTGATATCCTGTCCATCCATCTTTACATTTACAGTGTTCGTTATTGTACACGTCCCTTTCGCAGTGGCCGTGGAAACATTGGTGATTTGTGCAATCATTGGCATGGAATGAGGTCACGTGATCTGTCAGAAAAAATTGCATACAGTACAACAAGCTACGGTAATCAAAGCAAACAAACAAACAAATACAAAACAAAAACAAATTTAAATATTTAAATTATGTCAAAAGAATTATATAATTATTATATTTGGTTAAAATCAGATTTCAATTTCCGGTTCTCCGCGGGATGGCGTAAAACAACGTAATGTGGCATAATTTGTGGAAGTTCATCAGAGATGTTAAGTTCAGGTAGAGTAAAACAACGTCATTTTGCATAATTTGTCGAAGTTCTTCAGAGATGTTAAGTTCAGGTAGAGTAAAACATCGTAATGATAGAAGATGAAGAGGTAACTTTAATTGTTTGTTGCTTCTAATTGTTTAGATGAAATTATTAATGTATAAATTAATTGTTTGAGGTCTTTGTACTGATGTGATAATTGTTCTTGGTATATTATTTTCATTTGTCAAAAGTCTTTAGTTATTCAACTATTTTAATAAAATTTCAAGATTTTATACCAAATACATGTTGGTATTATACCTATGAGCACAAAGCATATAAACAAACATACATACATACAGAAACATAATTTCAAGGTCATTAAACATATATAACATATATTTAACATTTACTGTATATTTGAGTCATAAGTTTGCTTTAATATTAATAGAATAACATATCACAGCAAGGTTTAAATGAAGTACAGGTTTTGCATAATGATTTCAATTAAGTAACGTTACATTTACCTTCCTCGGTACTATAATTTACGAATATTCAACATTTGTTCTTAATTCAAACATTTTAAATATAAACATTGATAATTTTCTTACAATTCAATAAATTTTGGTATATTTGTTCTTTTCCAATTATATTTATCTATGAGCTGTTTTCTCAAAACATTATATTGTGGACATTCTAATAATACATGAAATTCATTTTCTAGTTTGAAGCAAATATTACATTTTCTTTCATTATAAGGAATTGCTTCAGGTTTATGCCATCTACCAGTTTGTACTTTTAATCTATGCGAAGAAGTCCTGAAACGTGATAAAGATTTCCTAATTTGTTCAATATTAACCATATTGACAATAATGATTTAAAACCAAAATCACAAAATAATACATAAACTTCTTGCTCTTGATGAATCTCTTAAAGTTGCATACCAATTTTGTATAAATGTATCTGTTAATCTTTGTTCAACTATTGCTAAAAATAAATTTATATCAGCAACGCCCTGATTAATCCTAAAGATTGTAACAAAATCATAACAGACTTAGCCCAGGCTATTGAATTCGGTTTAAGTTCTAAATCTCTACACATAAGATCATATACAACTTTGACATATCTTGTACTACTTAACTGAACAACTTTTAACCAGTATTTTATAACATTATTAGCTCTCATTGTTTTTAAAAATATGACAGCTTACAAATATTAGGAGGGATACATGCTTCGTTAAATGTAGTAACATTACAGTATTATGAAAAATGTTCTTCGGGAATTTGATTTTATCATTAGTAAATTAGTTTCTAACTCAATTTGAGGTATGCATGTACGACACCACTGAAACAATTTACTGATATTGTTTTTATATATCCCTAAAAAATGCTTTTCTGTGAAATAGTCTATATGGCTAAATTGGAATTGTTAATGCGTGCATTGCAGACAAATAAACAAATGTTCTAAAGGAGATGTTTCCATAAACGAGCAAAAATATCCTGAACAACAATAATCCAACGAAAATACATTATGTGACGTTTAAGTTTAAGTGTTATGCAGCAATTTATATTCCTACCGTCTATTCTGGTTGTACCTTATTAATTGACGTTTAGTTTTCTATGGTGATGGATTTTTTAACTCGCGAAACACTTATTTTATTAATTCATTTTTGTTGTTGTTGCTGTTGTTGTTTTTGGGGGTGTTTTTGTTGTTGATTTTTGTTTTGTTGTTGTTATAGGGTGTTTTATAGGTGTTTCGTTCAAGCCTTAGAATAAAACATAATAATTAAGTGATTATCAGATTTTTCCCTAACTTCTGCCCTCGTACTGTTATGTCAACTCGAATGGTAGGTCTTTGCCAGGGACTGATTGCTTATATCCCTGGGGTGGGGTGGGTTGTGGTTACAATGGGCAGATGCATTAAGAGAATAAATAAACAACTCTGTTGACTCAAATCAGGTTAAATAGCACAAACTATTATTTTAGTTCTGAGTATATTTCTTAATAATCTTTTGCTTATGTTACTGTTTTAAGTGTCCCAACTCATTTTTGCAAGAAATTCAGATTTTATTGCTTCAGGCTTTTGGTCCTCAGTGGAGTTCCTTTGATCAAAATTTTACTGATCTTACAAATTTAACGTCTAATAATAAATCAAAATCAATGACAGAGAAGTGGTCCTTGGAATAGTGACCCTATTAATGATAAAGAAACATGTACTTATATAAAAAGTAAATACCTTCAGTAAATTCACAAGGGGCCATTACTCAGTAAAACCCACCTTAGAGTTTTGGTTTTGGGTAAATTTTGATGTTGAAAAGTGACATACGATTATGATCCCGAAGACATTTTATTTAGTTTCAAGTGAATACATTCAGTATACTTGATCAGTAACCTTCAATAATATTACATGGAAAAACTTAAAGCAGGTTTTCCTTGGTTCAAAATGGTAAAATGGTCCAAAATTCTTTCAAAAACCATTCTAGAGTTATTGGCTTTGGATCTCCTATTACGGGGGATCTCAAAAAGTTGCAAGCAAACATTTTAAAAAAATCATGAAATTTGATGCTGAACATGCTAGATGCTGCCTTCAAATTTTTAACCAATGTGGTATGCCAACGCGGACACAGAAACCAGGATGAGAAGGATAGCACCACTATTCTTTGAATAGTTGAGCCAAAAAGTTCATCAGGCTCCACTCTTTATTGGTTTAAACATATTTATTTTTTATCAATACTTTACCAGTCTTTTTTAAAACAAGTGACTTGGAAACTTGCAATATTCTATATAATATGTGTTCCATTTTTTGTCATACATGATTTTTTATGAGAAAATAGTATTTTCCTTAGGGTCAGGGCCATTTTAAACAATGGTGGAACAGTATATACATGTGGATAGGGTGAGAATTGTTAATTCTTTTTACCTTAATTCTTTAATGGTACAAATTTTTTTGCTATATGGAGGAATCTATAGCATATTCTTCCAATAATTATTCTCTTTGTTATACTATAACGGATCCATTAACGTATTGATGGAATAATACTTTTCGGGAATAATGTGAATCGAATGCACATTTTTCGGCCGAGTGCCGTCTGATTTCACCTTGACTTCCGCTAAAATTAACAGTAAAGAAATGAATATAGGCAGAATTTTCATTGGTCATTTAAACACTAATAGCCTGTTCGATTGATACTTTAGAAGAACTTCCGTTACAATCGCAACTACTCGGCCCTTTCCGTCAGTCTTCGGATAAGGACCTCGAACACAATAGTATGAATACACAGAACGGATGCGGTATTTCGGTCTAACCGACGCTAAGAAACTAAACATGTAAACAAATAGTAATTTAATGCTGGGAGTTGTTGACAAGGTTATTTCCAATATATGTAGTAAAAGTTCACCTAAAATAAATGATATCATAGGTACAAAAGCAAACAATTCATTATTTATATATTTATTATAATGGTTGTAGAAACCGAAAGTACAAAAAACCAACCTGTTGACATTTCGTCGGATTTGTTTAAAATTGAACATCAGTGGGCATATTTAAATTACAAATTGTTGTCAGACATATTTTTAAGCAAAAGAGTACCGGAACAGGCATTAGATGTCAAATATATACATTCGTATTACATTATCTCTGTTTCTGTTTACATCTGAAACCACGTGGTAGAACTACTTTCAATCCGTATTGTTTCCGAGGTTAATATTATAGATAATAGCCGAGGCAGTTCCGAATGCTTCCGTTATAGGAGAGGTCTGTTCGATTACGCGATAGCTTGGAGTGTTGGAAAAGGATATAAAAAATCAACTTCCATTTTGATTAAAATTAAATAATGTAAGTAATATTGTTTAAATCTAAGATGAGAAATAGAGGGGAAAACATTGCGGGTAAAAATGAACTGAAATAAAACTATTGAGGGCGAATAAAATGTTATTCAAACTTTACAGGAAGAGAGTACCAAGTCTAATTGTGCATATCGTCAGCATATTCCAGTTCAATGATTTTTGTGCAAGGAATGGCCCTTTAATATATTTTTTAGTCTGTCCGGAATACTACTCTTATACATCTTCTGCAATTTCAATTTATTCATACTTTTATTCAAATAAGAAATATTTAGGAAGGACTTTAAAGATTTCAAAAAATATATATTTATTCTACACAAGATTAAGCATACTTTATCTTTAAGAGCAAACAATTTTCTAATTTATTGGAATATGCACAAAATATTAGAGCATTGCGGTAACTTGATGATTTTACAGTACTTCATAAAAAGTCTTACCCGTTTGATCACAATGTTCACCATGCCAACCCTGACTACAGGTACAACTATGGGTCTCAACCCCGTTCATGTTTGTGTACTGGCAGGATCCATGTGTGCAGTAATACCGTCCACAGTGTGCCCCTCCACCTTTATTTACAACAAAGCAAAATTGAATATTTGTCAAAGAAAAAGCAACATAAAAACAACATCTATCAATATTCTGCGAACATCGTGATAAAAGAGTTTCCGATTTGCAATATCTATTTCCCTTCACTAAACTTGTAATCTTTAAGTTGAAATCGAAAATCAATAACTTTCATTGGTATCGATTTACGAAAATCGGCAAAATTAAAAAAAGTCCAATTAAAAGTGGCTTCTTCTTTACCGATACTTACTTAAAAATCAAAGCACTGAGAGTACTATATGGAAACGAAGATGAAACCGATTGTATCTATCGATACGCGCACTTAAACAACCGCAACTTCTCGGCACATTTCGCCATCAAAAGTCACATGTTAGAAATTACCATCAATCCGCATTATTTCTGATTATTGATATATGGCTTATTGTTTGTACATACATGTATATTTTTTAACCTAGTTGAAAATCCTCTTCTGCAATTACATTGTAACTTCGCTTCTCAACAAAATTCGTCACCGTAATGCAATGTCAGGTTAACTCCTATTAAGTGGAGTGGTGGCTTAGTGGTAAAGGTGTCTACCTCTTAACCCAGGGATCATGGGTCCGGCCGTACTTGGGTCACGACCGTGTTCCTTCATATAAAACCAGTACTGGTTGGTCGAAAGTGATTGATATAAGTTGCAAGAAATGGTTTCGCAATCGAGTTTTAATAAATATGTTTAAACTAACTCCTATTAAATTTAGAAGGACTAAACCCGTTACTGCACTAAGGTAACGATATGTATCAACGTTTCCTGATTTTTGTTACATGTTATGGTTTAATTTATCTAATCGATAAAAGTAGGACATGCTGAATTATCTTATTTACATGAAACATGCTTTAAAAAATTGTGACACAGTAAAGACATATGATGATGATGATGAAAACTCTAGCAACTCAAACAACAATGAAAATAAAATATCCATATTCATCAACTGTTTGTTGTTGATTATTATTTTGAATACCGCCAAATAGAACACCACCATTTTCATATTGATTACCACCATTTCTATACTGAACACCGCCATTTCCATTCTGAACACCGCCATTTCCATCTTGAACACCGCCATTTCCATCTTGAACACCGCCATATTGATAGACGCCATTGACATCGCCATTGATAAAACGCATTCGTCGATCGTCGTCATCTAAAACAAGAAGTGTCAAATATGTTTGGAACACCATTAATGCTTCGTTCTACTGAAATGGTCGAAAGACCATAGGGGACATTTCATGAATTCACGATTTCATCTTCACGAATTCACGATTTCAACTTTATGAATTCACTATTTCAACTTCATGAACTCCCGATTTTTATTTTCTCGAATTCGCGATTTCAACTACATGAATTCACGATTTAATCTTCACGAATTCACGATTTTAACTTTATACATTCATGAAGTTAAAATCGTGAATTCATGAAGCGAAAATTGTGAGTTATGTTTGTTGAAAACGTGAATTTACGAAGTTAAAATTGTGAATTCACAAAAATGAAATCTGAAATTCATGAAGTTTAAATGTCCCCACCGGTCTTTTGTAAAAATTATTCTACTTGATATTATGTTAACGCATCATTACATAAGTAAATAAATATTTTCTTTAGTGAGGTGTACATGTAATAACCCATGACATAAATAACAACTCCCGACCCAGTGGATCTATAGATCACTTTTACATTAGAAGTGTGAATATCAACAAAATAAAATGATTGCAAAATGTTTATAACATTATTCATATGTCTGTAAAAGTTATTGTTTGACATTATAAGGTGGATTAAATAATATAACTTAAATGGTCCACCGTATGTTTAACACATATCAATAAGAAAGAAATAATGATTAATTAACATAGAGAAATAATGATTAATTAACATAGAGAAATAATGATTGATTAACATAGAAGAGATGTTATACAATTCATTGGTTGTGCACAAATTAAAAATACTATGTACTTTGTTTAACTGTAAATAGTTTCGTTTTTAATGTACGGTTCGCAACTTTTCTAGGTAAATTGTTCAGTAAGTTTATGAATTCATTTTCGACTGTCATTGAATTATTGAAGGTTTAAATCACGAAAACCATCATTTAGCATATGATCCCAGAAAAGACACACTATAAGGAAATGATTTTCGTCCTCTATCTCTTGTAGATCACAGAAGGTACAAAGTGGCTGTTCCAGGATTTCACCAATATAGCGCCCGATATCTATGTAGAGGGGTAAGAGTCCATATAAAAAAGTTCTGTTATTTTTAATTGGGCGGTTTCGTTTCTATATTGATCACTATTTTCTGCTCGAAATTGTCTGCTTATGCTAGTTTATGCTTCATAGTTTTATTTCAAAACATCAGTTCTTCGTGCACCTATCATAATCCAAGTTAAAGGTATGCTTCAATAGTCTGTTATCGTCTGCACAAATTAGTAAACATCACAATCTATCTTCTATAATGCTTAGGTAGCCAACTTAAAATCCAAATTAGAGCAAATATTGGCGCAAATCTCTGTACTTCAAGAAAATGACGCTTAGATTTATTTTAAATATTGTCGATCGCCTAAAATGCTATATTACATGATTCGCAAAGGTTTTATCCAAAGTCTTTCAGATGATGATTATTCTAAATAATGGTTCCTACTGCTCTACCAGATATCACCGATTTTGATGACACCAAGATTGAGGTTCTTAAACTAAGTCATTCACGAGAATAGAGTGGTAGATAATATTTCTTCTTTTCAATATAACACATAGATCATTCTGTTGAACTCTTACACAATATAACACATAGATCATTCTGTTGAACTCTTACATTAATAACTCAGCATGTTCATAAAACACTCGTATGATATAACACTTAGATCAATCTGAACTACCATGTGGCACGTATAAAACATATATCAATCTGTAAAACTATGCAACACAGATCTCTGAAGTACCATATGCCACGTATAAAACATACATTTTTGTATATCAATCTGTAAAACTATACAACACAGAGATCGATCAATCTGATCGTATAAACGTATAAATCATATATATATATCAATCTGTAAAAAAAATATATCTCGTAGATCAATCTGAAGTACCATGTGGCACGTAAAAAACATATATCAATCTGTAAAACTATACAACACAAAGATCAATCTGAAGTACCATGTGGCACGTATGAAACATATATCAATCTGCAAAACTATATAACACATAGATCAATCTGATGTACCATGTGACACGTATGAAACATATATCAATCTGTTAAACTTTATAACACATAGATCAATCTGAAGTACCTTAATACAGTATAAACCATCTATCAATCTGTAAAACTATATAACACAAAGATCAATCTATAATACCATGTGACACGTATAAAACATATATCAATCTGTAAAATTATATAACTCATAGATCAATCTGAAGTATCATCATAAAGTATAGAGTTTATAAACCATATATCAATCTGGGCTGCGTTTCATAGAGTCTTAAGTGTGTCCTTAGTACTTAGGCATACAACCAACTTTAGGACTATCTTAAGTCCGTTTCAATAAATGTTTTTACCTTCATTAAAAGACTGTAGACTATAATTACATTCATCTCCGGAGAAAAGATAAGAAATACAATGAGAGGCTTTTTTTAATCGCAATGTCGTATTACCGTATCTGTAATGGGTTATTATATTCTTCTTATCATATAACTTAATTAAGCCGTTATCTTTGAAACGCAAAATGTCTCAGTTTTGGTCTAAAGGTAGAACACCCCTAATGGGCACTATAAGGAACTGTAAATTTGACAACATAGGACCGTTATATGCCTTAAATGTCACCTGTATGCAAAATTTAAACATAGTTTACCGTGTGGTTTATAAGTTATGGACATTTTTCTGAACCAAACTGTGCCATTAGAAGGGCTTTTTTTTCTTCTGAAATTAGGAAACTCTAAATAATCTATAATATCATCATTATGAGAAAAGTATTCCTATTGCTCATTGATAACAAACATTTTTTTTACAAATAATGACATTAGGTAACAAATTAAACAAGCAAAATGATTGTTTTTAAACGAAATGTTTTTAATATGTATAAAATTGTAACCTTATCCCACCCACTTTTAACACTTATTTGACCAATTCCCTTTGTAAAAAGCCTTATTCAAAAAATCCCTAGACTTTTCAAAGTTTGCTTAAATTTTCTTAAAAGTATATTGGTTGGTCTTGCAAAATATGAAATACTTTTACCGTGTAGTTTTTATGTTATTAAACTTTGAAAATATCTGGTATCATATTTGCTATTAAATTTGACATTGTTTAGTAAATAAATACCTACAATGATTATATAATTAAAATGAAACACATTTTTCTTCCATTAGGGATCTGAGAGATTAATAAAAAAAAGTTAAAAAGAAAAAAAAAGAAGAAGAAAAGTTGCCCTTTCTGGGGTTTGAACCCACGCCCCTCAGTTTCAATACACTTTACAGTGATTTCAACGTGGAGATAGTGCATTAGGGGTGTACTACCTTAAGACCGACTTCAGACTTAAGACTTTCTTCTTCATCCCTACATATTGGTTTTCTTCAGCCCATCCGATTTTTCTTCACCCCTTATATCGGACATTTTCATCCCCTTGTATTCACAACCGCACGTGAAGTATCTAAGATACTGAAAAAGTCACAGACACAGTCAAGGGGTGAAGGATTAATAAAACACATATAAAATTCAATATTGTCTGACATTTGACCTTCAAATGTGACGTTGACTTTGAACAGCGGCAACATGTTGTTCTGCACAACCTTTGTTGAGGTGATTATTTGAGCCAAGATAGAAGAAAGCCTTCAATGTAGTTTTGGATTTATTCAGTAGACATAGTGAAGACGGATGGAATGAACGACGCACAGACTGATTGGCCGACTAACTCGACAATGTAATTTTAGTATAGCTCCCTCTACAATATGTGGGCGGGGTATATATTGTGGGATACGTATTTCGAAAGTAAAAAC